>NW_028270160.1:67053246-67361996 GCF_037043375.1 Chiloscyllium plagiosum
CACACCCCCCACCCCCCCCTCCCACTCCCCCCTCCCCTCACACCCCCCACTCCCCCCTCCCACTCCCCCCTCCCCTCACACCCCCCACTCCCCCCTCCCACCCCCCACTCCCCCCCTCCCACCCCCCACTCCCCCCTCCCACCCCCCACTCCCCCCTCCCCTCACCCCCCCTCTCCCCCTCCCCTCACCCCCCCTCTCCCCCTCCCCTCACCCCCCCTCTCCCCCTCCCCTCACACCCCCCACACCTCCCTCCCCTCACACCCCCTCTCCCACTCCCCTCACACCCCCCACACCTCCCTCCCCTCACACCCCCTCTCCCACTCCCCTCACACCCCCCACACCTCCCTCCCCTCACACCCCCTCTCCCCCTCCCCTCACACCCCCCACACCTCCCTCCCCTCACACCCCCTCTCCCCCTCCCCTCACACCCCCTCTCCCCCTCCCCTCACACCCCCCACACCTCCCTCCCCTCACAACCCCTCTCCCCCTCCCCTCACAACCCCCACACCTCCCTCCCCTCACACCCTCTCTCCCCCTCCCCTCACACCCTCTCTCCCCCTCCCCTCACACCCCCCACACCTCCCTCCCCTCACACCCTCTCTCCCCCTCCCCTCACACCCCCCACACCTCCCTCCCCTCACACCCCCCACACCTCCCTCTCCCCCTCCCCTCACACCCCCCACACCTCCCTCCCCTCACACCCCCTCTCCCCCTCCCCTCACTCCCCACTCCCCGCACACCCCCCACTCCCCCCTCCCCGCACACCCCCCATTCCCCCCTCCCCTCACACCCCCCACTCCCCCCTCCCACTCCCCCCTCCCCTCACACCCCCCACCCCCCACTCCCCCCTCCCACCCCCCACTCCCCCCTCCCCTCACCCCCCCTCTCCCCCTCCCCTCACCCCCCCTCTCCCCCTCCCCTCACACCCCCCACACCTCCCTCCCCTCACACCCCCTCTCCCACTCCCCTCACACCCCCCACACCTCCCTCCCCTCACTCCCCCCTCCCACCCCCCACACCTCCCTCCCCCCACTCCCCCCTCCCACCCCCCACTCCCCCCTCCCCTCACACCCCCCACTCCCCCCTCCCCTCACCCCCCCCACTCCCCCCTCCCCGCACACTCCCCCCTCCCCTCACACACCCCACTCCTCACACCCCCTCTCCCCCCCCTCACACCGCCTCTCCGCCACCTCACACCCCCCCTCACCCCCCCCACTCCCGCCCTCACCCCCCCCACTCACACCCCCTCTCCGTCACCTCACACCCCCCTCTCCCCCCCCCACACCCCCTCTCCGCCACCTCACACCCCCCACACCACCCCTCACACCCCCCACTCCACCCCTCACACCCCCTCTCCCCCACCTCACACCCCACACTCCACCCCTCACACCCCCTCTTCCCCACCTCACACCCCCCACTCCACCCCTCACACCCCCTCTTCCCCACCTCACACCCCCCACTCCACCCCTCACACCCCCTCTCCCCCACCTCTCACACCCCCCACTCTACCCCTCACACCCCCTCTCCCCCACCTCTCACACCCCCCACTCTACCCCTCACACCCCCTCTCCCCCACCTCACACCCCCCACTCCACCCCTCACACCCCCTCTCCCCCACCTCACACCCCCTCTCCCCCACCTCACACCCCCTCTCCCCCACCTCACACCCCCCACTCCACCCCTCACACCCCCTCTCCCCCACCCCTCACACCCCCTCTCCCCCACCTCACACCCCCCACTCCACCCCTCACACCCCCTCTCCCCCACCTCACACCCCCCACTCCACCCCTCACACCCCCTCTCCGCCACCTCACACCCCCCTCTCCCCCCCATCACACCCCCTCTCCGCCACCTCACACCCCCCACTCCACCCCTCACACACCCTCTCCCCCACCTCACACCCCCCACTCCACCCCTCACACCCCCCTCCCCCACCTCACACCCCCCACTCCACCCCTCACACCCCCTCTCCCCCACCTCTCACACCCCCTCTCCCCCACCTCACACCCCCTCTCCCCCACCTCACACCCCCCACTCCACCCCTCACACCCCCACCTCACACCCCCCACTCCACCCCTCACACCCCCTCTCCCCCACCTCACACCACCCACTCCACCCCTCACACCCCCTCTCCCCCACCTCACACCCCCCACTCCACCCCTCACACCCCCCACTCCACCCCTCACACCCCCACTCCCCCACCTCACACCCCCACTCCCCCACCTCACACACCCCACTCCACCCCTCACACCCCCCACTCCCCCACCTCACACCCCCACTCCACCCCTCACACCCCCCACTCCACCCCTCACACCCCCCACTCCACCCCTCACACCCCCCACCTCACACCCCCTCTCCCCCACCTCACACCCCCCACTCCACCCCTCACACCCCCTCTCCCCCCCCCTCTCCCCCACCTCACACCCCCTCGCCCCCATCTCACACCCCCTCGCCCCCACCTCACACCCCCCACTCCACCCCTCACACCCCCACTCCTCACACCCCCTCTCCCCCCACTCCTCACACCCCCTCTCCCCCCTCACACCCCCCACTCCTCACACCCCCACTCCCCACACCCCCTCTCCCCCCTCACACACCCCACTCCTCACACCCCCACTCCCCCCTCACACACCCCACTCCCCCCTCACACACCCCACTCCCCCCTCACACACCCCACTCCTCACACCCCCACCACTCCCCCTCCCCCCCACCTCTCCCCCTCCCCTCACACCCGCAACTCCCCCCTCCCCCTCCCCTCACATCCCCACTCCCCTCCCCTCACACCCCACTCCCCCCTCCCCTCACACCCCGCTCCCCCCTCCCCTCACACCCCGCTCGCCCCTCCCCTCACACCCCCCTCCCCCCCTCCGTCCCCTCACACCCCCCTCCCCTCACACCCCCCTCCCCCCTCCGTCCCCTCACACCCCCCCCTCCCCTCACACCCCCCTCCCCTCACACCCCCCTCCCCCCCTCCATCCCCTCACACCCCCCCCTCCCCTCACACCCCCCTCCCCTCACACCCCCCTCCCCCCCTCCGTCCCCTCACACCCCCCTCCCCTCACACCCCCCTCCCCTCACACCCCCCTCCCCCCCTCCGTCCCCTCACACCCCCCTCCCCCCCTCCGTCCCCTCACACCCCCCTCCCCCCCTCCGTCCCCTCACACCCTCCTCCCCTCACACCCCACTCCCCCCCTCCGTCCCCTCGCACCCCCCTCCCCTCACACCCCCCTCCCCCCCTCCGTCCCCTCATATCCCCCTCCCCCCCTCCGTCCCCTCACACCCCCCTCCCCTCACACCCCCCTCCCCCCCTCCGTCCCCTCACACCCTCCTCCCCCCCTCCGACCCCTCACACCCCCCTCCCCCCCTCCGTCCCCTCACACCCCCCTCCCCTCCTCCGTCCCCTCACACCCCCCTCACCCCCTCACACCCCCCTCCCCCCGTCCCCTCACACCCCCCTCCCCCCCTCACACCCCCCTCCCCCCCTCACACCCCCCTCCCCCCGTCCCCTCACACCCCCCTCCCCCCCTCACACCCCCCATCCCCCCCTCACACCCCCCCTCCCCCACACCCCCCACCCCCCCACCACACCCCTCACACCCTCTCCCCCCCACACCCCCTCTCTCCTCCCCCACACCCCCTCTCCCCCCACATCCCCTCCCCTCCCCACACCCCCTCCCCTCACATCCCCTCCCCTCCCCACACCCACTCCCCTCACATCCCCTCCCCTCCCCACACCCCCTCCCCTCACACCCCCTCTCTCCACCCCCACACCCCCTCCCCTCACCCCCTCACACCCCCCACACCCCCTCACACCCTCTCCCCCCCACACCCCCTCTCTCCTCCCCCACACCCCCTCTCCCCCCAAATCCCCTCCCCTCCCCACACCCCCTCCCCTCACACCCCCTCCCCTCACACCCCCTCTCTCCACCCCCACACCCCCTCCCCCCCCAAATCCCCTCCCCTCCCCACACCCCCTCCCCTCACACCCCCACACCCCCTCCCCTCACACCCCCTCCCCCCACCCCCACACCCCCTCCCCTCACACCCCCTCCCCCCACCCCCACACCCCCTCCCCTCACACCCCCTCCCCTCACCCCCTCACACCCCCTCCCCTCACACCCCCTCCCCTCACCCCCTCACACCCCCTCCCCTCACACCCCCTCCCCTCACACCCCCTCCCCTCACCCCCTCACACCCCCTCCCCTCACACCCCCTCCCCTCACACCCCCTCCCCTCACCCCCTCACACCCCCTCCCCTCACACCCTCACACCCCCTCCCCTCACACCCCCTCCCCTCACCCCCCTCCCCTCACCCCCTCACACCCCCTCCCCTCACCCCCCCTCCCCTCACCCCCCTCCCCTCACCCCCTCACACCCCCTCCCCTCACCCCCTCACACCCCCTCCCCTCACCCCCTCACACCCCCTCCCCTCACACCCCCCACACACCCCCCACACAACACCACTCCCCCCTCACACCCCCCACTCCCCCCTCACACCCCCCACACCTCCCTCCCCTCACACCCCCCACACCTCCCTCCCCTCACACCCCCCACACCTCCCTCCCCTCACACCCCCCACACCTCCCTCCCCTCACACCCCCTCTCCCCCTCCCTCCCCTCACACCCCCCACACCTCCCTCCCCTCACACCCCCTCTCCCCCTCACCCCCCCTCTCCCCCTCCCCTCACACCCCCCACACCTCCCTCCCCTCACACCCCCTCTCCCACTCCCCTCACACCCCCCACACCTCCCTCCCCTCACACCCCCTCTCCCACTCCCCTCACACCCCCCACACCTCCCTCCCCTCACACCCCCTCTCCCCCTCCCCTCACACCCCCTCTCCCCCTCCCCTCACACCCCCCACACCTCCCTCCCCTCACAACCCCTCTCCCCCTCCCCTCACAACCCCCACACCTCCCTCCCCTCACACCCTCTCTCCCCCTCCCCTCACACCCCCCACACCTCCCTCCCCTCACACCCCCCACACCTCCCTCTCCCCCTCCCCTCACACCCCCCACACCTCCCTCCCCTCACACCCCCTCTCCCCCTCCCCTCACTCCCCACTCCCCGCACACCCCCCACTCCCCCCTCCCCGCACACCCCCCACTCCCCCCTCCCCGCACACCCCCCATTCCCCCCTCCCCTCACACCCCCCACTCCCCCCTCCCCTCCCACCCCCCACTCCCCCCTCCCACCCCCCACTCCCCCCTCCCCTCACCCCCCCTCTCCCCCTCCCCTCACCCCCCCTCTCCCCCTCCCCTCACCCCCCCTCCCCTCACCCCCCCTCTCCCCCTCCCCTCACCCCCCCTCCCCTCACCCCCCCTCTCCCCCTCCCCTCACACCCCCCACACCTCCCTCCCCTCACACCCTCTCCCACTCCCCTCACACCCCCCACACCTCCCTCCCCTCACACCCCCTCTCCCACTCCCCTCACACCCCCCACACCTCCCTCCCCTCACACCCCCTCTCCCCCTCCCCTCACACCCCCTCTCCCCCTCCCCTCACACCCCCCACACCTCCCTCCCCTCACAACCCCTCTCCCCCTCCCCTCACAACCCCCACACCTCCCTCCCCTCACACCCTCTCTCTCCCTCCCCTCACACCCCCCACACCTCCCTCTCCCCCTCCCCTCACACCCCCCACACCTCCCTCTCCCCCTCCCCTCACACCCCCCACACCTCCCTCCCCTCACACCCCCTCTCCCCCTCCCCTCACTCCCCACTCCCCGCACACCCCCCACTCCCCCCTCCCCGCACACCCCCCATTCCCCCCTCCCCTCACACCCCCCACTCCCCCCTCCCCTCACACCCCCCACTCCCCCCTCCCCTCACACCCCCCACTCCCCCCTCCCCTCACACCCCCCACTCCCCCCTCCCACCCCCCACTCCCCCCGCCCACCCCCCACTCCCCCCTCCCCTCACCCCCCCTCTCCCCCTCCCCTCACCCCCCTCTCCCCCTCCCCTCACACCCCCCACACCTCCCTCCCCTCACACCCCCTCTCCCACTCCCCTCACACCCCCCACACCTCCCTCCCCTCACTCCCCCCTCCCACCCCCCACTCCCCCCCCCCACTCCCCCCTCCCCCCCCCCACTCCCCCCTCCCACTCCCCCCTCCCCTCACACCCCCCACTCCCCCCTCCCCGCACACTCCCCCCTCCCCTCACACACCCCACTCCTCACACCCCCACTCCCCCCTCACACACCCCACTCCTCACACCCCCACTCCCCACACCCCCACTCCCCACACCCCCTCTCCCCCTCACACCCCCACTCCCTCCTCACACACCCCACTCCTCACACACCCCACTCCTCACACACCCCACTCCCCACACCCCCTCTCCCCCTCACACCCCCCACCACTCCCCCTCCCCCACACCTCTCCCCCTCCCCTCACATCCCCACTCCCCTCCCCTCACACCCCACTCCCCCCTCCCCTCACATCCCCACTCCCCTCCCCTCACACCCCACTCCCCCCTCCCCTCACACCCCCACTCCCCCTCCCCCTCCCACTCCCCCTCCCCTCACACCCCCACCCCCCCTCACACCCCCCACCCCCCCCACACCCTCTCTCCTCCCCCACACCCCCTCTCCCCCCACACCCCCTCCCCTCCCCACACCCCCTCCCCTCCCCACACCCCCTCCCCTCCCCACACCCCCTCTCTCCACCCCCACACCCCCTCCCCTCACTCCCTCACACCCCCCACACACCCCTCACAACACCACTCCCCCCTCACACCCCCTCCCCTCACACCCCCCACTCCCCCCTCACACCCCCCACACCTCCCTCCCCTCACACCCCCCACTCCCCCCTCCCCCCCTCCCCTCACACCCCCACTCCCCCCTCCCCCCCTCACACCCCCCACTCCCCCCCTCCCCTCACACCCCCCACTCCCCCCCTCCCCTCACACCCCCCACTCCCCCCTCCCCCCCTCCCCTCACACCCCCCCCTCCCCCCCTCCCCTCACACCCCCCACTCCCCCCTCCCCTCACAGCCCCCCCTCCCCCCTCCCCTCACACCCCCCACTCCCCTCACACCCCCCTCCCCTCCCTCACACCCCCCCTCCCCTCCCTCACACCCCCCTCCCCCCTCCTCCCCTCACACCCCCCCCTCCCCTCACACCCCCCCTCACACCCCCCTCCCCTCACACCCCCCCCCCTCACACCCCCCCCTCACACCCCCCTCCCCTCACACCCCCCTCCTCTCACACCCCCCTCCCCTCACACCCCCCTCCTCACACCCCCCTCCCCTCACACCCACCCCCCCCTCACACCCCCCTCCCCTCACACCCCCCTCCCCTCACACCCCCCCCCTCACACCCCCCCCTCACACCCCCCTCCCCTCACACCCCCCTCCTCACACCCCCCTCCTCACACCCCCCCTCCCTCACACCCCCCCTCCCTCACACCCCCCCTCCCTCACACCCCCCCTCCCTCACACCCCCCCTCCCTCACACCCCCCTCCCCTCACACCCCCCCTCCCCTCACACCCCCCCCTCACACCCCCCCTCCCCTCACACCCCCCCTCCCCTCACACCCCCCCTCCCCTCACACCCCCCCTCCCCTCACACCCCCCTCTCCCCCTCCGTCCCCTCACACCCCCTCCCCTCATACCCCCAGCTCTCCTTTCCCTCCAGCTCTCCTCCCCTCCCCCTTGCTCTCCTCTCCCACTTTTCCCACGTCCTCCCCTCTTGCCCCCTTGCTTTATCCATCTTCTCCTCCTCCTTCATCCCTCTCGTCCTTCCCTCTCCCTCGTTCCGCCTCCCCGTTCTCAATCTCCCCCTTTCCTTCACCCACTCGTCCTTCTCCCTCATCCTACCCCTTTTTCCCTCTCCCCCTCCCATTCCTTCCCCCCAACACCCCCTCTCAGTATTGTACTTCTCGCTGTACCCAAGTCTCTCTCTCTCCAGACACTCACCCATGGCTTTGATACGGAATCCGCGGGGGGCCCTCAGTGCTCTCCGGCTCCAAGCTTCCCTCAGGACCTGTAGGTGTGAGGCGCTGCCACCTAGCAGCAAGACCGAGCTATCCAGACAGCCGAGGAGCAGGAGGCCGGATACGGCCTGAACCAGCCGCCCATCCCACACATTGCGCCGGTTCTCCGCCTTCAGTTGTGCCAGCAACTGCTGCCCGCTCAGGTCCGGCCTCGAGGCCGCTTCCCGAACCCCCAGAACCATTGCCAGTGAGCTCCGGGCCAACTGCACCGACATGGTGGATCTTCTCGTCTCCACGATCCCGTTCCCTTCTCCGGACTCCGGCCTGAACGCTGCTGCCTAGCAACCGTGAGGGCGCGACCAGTCGCTGTCAATCACCCGGAACCATAGTAACCGCGCGGGCAGGCTTGTGCCTAATTCATTGGAGATTCTGAGGTAGTTCCAGAAACAATTCAAAAGTCAGTGTATTCCTGATTGTTACAACTTTAGAAGGTAAAGTTGGCTTTGTGCAAATACACAACTAGTTAATAACGGTGAATGACTACAATGTGGAAAGTGGGCACCAGGTGATCAGTTCGAAAAAAAGTCACTGGATTTGAAACGTTAACCGTTTCCCTCTCCACAGATGCTACCAGACCCAATTACTGAGTTTCTCCAAACGTTTTCTGTTTTCAATCAGATCTTCAGCACCCGCAGTTCTTTGTTTTATTATATTGTGGAAATTGGTCAGATACTAGGGTTGAGGAAAGGGGTGGACCATTGGAAGCGATAGCACAGATTGTTCCAAATTGTGTTTAGTGCTTATCCATCAGAATAGAATTGTTTTGCTATCTGTGTATCAAACGTTGTCCCATAATTTTTGTAAAGGCTGATGGCAATTCGATCCCGCTTGGCATCTGTCGCTGGAACATTTCGAAATCAGAACAATTAGATTCTGCCAATCCATGAGGAAGAGAAGCATGGTTAGATCATCCGACCCTTCATGTCTGCTCTGCAGAGGTACTGTCCGATTTCCCACAGAATTGCAGGCACCATCTCCCTATTGTTCAGTGGAAGGATGTCAGTCTGACCGAGTTAATGAGACAGTACACATTATGAAAGGAAGTGAGACAACATCGCATCATTTGCGCTCTCAGCCTTGTGGCAAGTTGAAGCCACACGAAGATGCTCCACAAGTCCAGGATGAGAGGGGATAGGTTTTGGGCGAGAGGGGAAAGATTTAAAAGGGACCTAAAGGCAACTTTTTCACAGGGTGTATGATAGAGATGTCGGAGGAAATGGTGGAGCTGGTACAATTACATTTAAAAGGTAGCTGGATAGGTATATGGTTAGGAAGGGTTTGGAGGGATACAAACCAAGTGCAGGCAAATGGGACTAGATTAATTTAGAATATCTGGTCAGCCTGGACGAGTTGGATAGAAGTGTCTATATCCATTCTGTACATCTCTGACTCTATAGTTGGAATAAGGCTGGTGCTGTTGTACAGATACCTCTGGATCATGAGCCCACGATGACATGAGGCCATTATGTCAACCACGGTCACAGGGCTCATTTCATCCGGTGACCTCTCCCCCACTGCCTCCAAACTGATCGTCCACCAGCCCCACAGATTGCTTCTACCTCCTTCCAAAAATCCAAAAACAGGACTGCCCATTGTTTCAGTCTGCTCCTACCCCACAGAACCCATCTCTTTCTACCTTAATTGAATCTTTTCTCCAGTGGTCCAGTCCCTGCCAACGTACACCCGTAATTCCTCTGACACTTTACGCCAGTTTTGGAGTTTCCAGTTTTCAGGCTTCAGCCGCCTCCTCTTTACCAGCGATGTGCAATCCCTTTACACATCCATCCTCCACCAGGATAGTCTCAGGGCTCTCCACTTCTTCCTGAAACAAAGGTCTGAATCATCCCCACTCACCATCACTCTCTTCCACTTGGCTGAGCTTGGCCTCACCCTCAACTTCTCTTTTAACTTATTTTCTCCAGGTCAGAGGGGTGGCCATTGGCCTCAGTTATGCCTGTCTCTTCATGGGTTACATGGAACATTCCTTGTTCCAGTCCTATTCTGGAGCCCACCCACAACTCTTTCTTTAATATATCGATATCATAAATGCTGCTTCCCTCTCTTGGCTGGGATTGGGAAAGTTAATCGATTTTGCTTCCAATTTCCACCCCACCCTCACTTTCACCTGGTCTATCTTTGACTCCTCCCTTCCCTTCCTTGACATCTATTTCCATTTCTGCCACCAATGTCCACTATAAACCCGACTTCCACAGCTACCTGGAAAATACATCCTCGCACCCTGTTTCTGTTAAGAACTCCATTCCATTCTCCCAATTCCTTCATCACATACGTTTTGATGAGGCAAACCTCAACGAGAGCCTCGAATGTCTACCTTCTTCCTCAACCGTGCATTTCCCAGCACCGTTGGCAACTGGGCCGTCAATGGGTCTGATTCATCTGCCGCACATCTGTCCTCACCCCTTCTCTTCCCTCCTGCAACAGCGATAGAGTTCCCCTTGTCCTTACCTATTATCCCACCAACATCCACATCCAGCTGCCATTTCTACCACCTCCAGCAAGATGTCACCAGCAGACACATTCCCCTCCTCTTCCTTGTGCGCCTTCTGCAGGGCCAAGTTTCCTTCATGACACCTTGGTCCAATCTTCCTTCATTCCCAACACCCACCCACAGTCCCATGGCACCTTCCCCTGCAACTACCAAAGGTGTAACACCTGCCCATTTACCTTCTCTGTATCCAAGGGCCCAAAAACATACCTTCCAGCACAAGCTGGAAGAAAATACCTCATTTTCCCCTTAGGAAGACTGCAACCAAAATGGCAGAGGATAATGCGCTGTATGCTGAGATTATTGGGATGGAAGGTGATGGCCGGGGTGGGGGCGTTTCTATCCTTTTTGTTGGTGGGGTGGGGTTCAAGGGCGGAGGTGCAGGAAGTGGAGGAGATTCTATTTCAAGGAATTTCCCCTTCAACATGATTAACAATGCCCTTCAGCGCATCCTATTTCACAGACTGCAATTTCCCCACCCATGTGATCAACAACACCCTCCACTTCCTGCACCTCTGCTCTTGGACAACACTCCTCTAATCACATGGATAGAATCCCCCTGGTCTTCAGCTTCCAACCCACTAATCTCCATATACAGGAGAAAGTGAGGACTGCAGATGCTGGAGATCAGAGCTGAAAATGTGTTGCTGGAAAAGCGCAGGTCAGGCAGCATCCAAGGAACAGGAGAATCGACGTTTCGGTCATAAGCCCAAAGAAGGGCTTATGCCCGAAACGTTGATTCTCCAATCTCAGTATACAGCACATTATCCTCCGCCATTTCCACCAACTACAATTAGACCCCACCAGCAGAGCTATATTTCCCTCCCCACCCCTATTTGCATTCCACAGAAACCATTCCATTCGTGACTCTCTCGTTTGGTCCATGCCTAACTCACCCTCCACACCCAGCACCTTCACTCGCCACTGCAAGAGGTGGAAAACCTGAACTCCCACCTCCCCCCTCACCTCTGTCCAAGACCCCAAAGGATCTTTTCACATCTGTCAGAGATTTTCCTGCATATCTAAACACCTCATCTATCTGCCAACTTCCTTCCCATCTATCTGCTCCACCCTCCCCTCCGACCTACCACTCTCATCCCAATTGCATCTACCTATTGCCTTCCCAGCTACCTTCCCCCACCCTGTTATTTATTTCTCAGCCCCCTTTCTCTCTCCAACCCCCAACATTCCTGATGAAGGGCCTATGCCCGAAACATCGACTCTCCTACTCTTCGGATGCTGTCTGACCTGTTGTGCCTTTCCAGTGCCACACGTTTTGACTGTGCCTTCTGTAGTATTGGTTCTTTCAGTCACTAAGAATTTCCTGGCAGTGGACGAAGTTCAAGAGTTTTACAGAAAGTGGGCAAGGCAAAGCTTTTGGAATTAACAAACAAGCTGGAATTAGGGTTGCCTGTGTTGTGCAGTATTTATACCAGGAATACCATCGAAATCTTTGGAAATGAAGCAGCTTGAACAAGAAAAGAAAATGACAGTTTGAATTATGATTAAAAGGCAGTGGAAAAGAACAGAAAGGAAAGAAAGGCTCTAACAGAAGAAAGGGAAAGAGAGAAGAAAGGGAGAAAGAGAAGTAAGGGAAAAAGAGAGTGTTTTTGAATTTCATAGGTTGAAACTAAAAACTCAAAGTCGACTTAAAATCATAGAATCCCTACAGTGTGGAAACAGCCTATTTGGCCCATTGAGTCCACAGTAAGCCTCTAACAGCATCCCAGCCAGACTCACCTCTCCAGCCTTTTCCTGTAACCCTGCATTTTTTCATTGATAATATACCTAACCATTAGCAATTCAGCATGGCAAATCTACCTAGCTTGTACATCTTTGGATGAGGATCTAAAAAGATATTTAAATAATTTACATAAATAAGATTTATTTTCCAAGAAATACCATTGGATTAGCCTGTTGTCAATCACGTCACCATATTACAGCTGATTGGACTTTTCTTGTAATTAAGAAACCTTTTCCCGGGGAACATTATTGTATTAACCTGCTGTAAATCATGTCACCTTGTTATGTGTGATTCATCTTTTCTTGTAATTAAGGTTGTCCCTATCTCTTAAAAAGCATATAAATAATGTGTAATTTTCTAATGTAATTGTGCCATTTCTCCATGAAACACAGAAACTTTTAACCTCTGTGTTGCTGGACAAATCCGCGCTAGGCTGCCTTTATTTATTAAACTGGTAACCTTGCTTTAAACAGACTGTACTCCTATTGATTCTTTTGACTGATCTTGAACCAAGAGGCCCTTTTGGAGGGGTCTAGATCTTCATCCTGTGGATGGAAACGAAAGATTAGATTAGATTAGATTCCCTACAGTGTGGAAACATGCCCTTTGGCCCAACAAGCCCACACAGACCCTCTGAAGAGTAACCCACCCAAATCCATTTCCCTCTGACTAATGTACCTAACACTACGGGCAATTTAGCATGGCCAGTTCACTGGACTGTGGGAGGAAACCGGTGCACCTGGTGGAAACCCACGCAGACACTGGGAGAATGTGCAAACTCCACACAGACAGTTGCTCCAGGGTGGAATTGAACATGGGTCCCTGATGCCGTGAGACAGCAGTGCTAACCAGACAGCCACCGTGACCTCATTTCCCCTCTTCGCTTTCTACCTCATCTTAAATCTATGCCTCCTTGTTATTGACCTCTCTACTAATGGAAAAAAAAGTCTTGCTAACCAACTTATCTATGCCCCTCAACCTCATACAATCTTTTATGTCACCTCCCAACCTTTACTGGTCCAAAGAAAACAATGTCAGCATGTCCAATCTTTCTTCTTAGCTCAGACCTTCCAGCCGAGTCAGCATTCTGTTAAACATCCTCTGCACAACCTCTAGTGCAATCACATCCTTCCATAATGTGGTAACCAGAACTGCAAGCAGTACTCCACTCTTGGGCCTAACTGGTACCTCATATACCACTCAATTTTCCTGGTTGAATTCCATTTGCTACTGTTCTGACACACCTGACAAGTCCGCTGATTTCCACCTGCTGTTTATCCTTTGCAAACCCATCAACTTTCATGTCATCTGTGAACATCTTGAATATGCCTCCTTCATTTAGGTCTGAATCATTAACTTAAGGAGATTGGAATCCATGGTGGATGGTTTATCACCATGGTCAATACAGCTGTAGTACTGGAATATTTGCAACATATCTTACAGCTTTCACTATAATAAATTATTGCAATGGAAGCCATTATTGTTTAATGACATAACTGAGAAGGGACTTGAGGCATCTGTTCTTTATAAAATCAACAGGATTATTACTGTAGTGCCCCAGTTAAGTAGTACCAGCATTTTGGAAAAACTTAATGTCTTTTGTCTGCTGCCCCACCAGTACCTTCGTTTACCTCCTATCCAGAAAGCTCATATGGCTGGAGTCAAATGATACCATCTGTGGATGCACATTCTATGTTATCCTTGAGGAATATTTGAAGATCCCTCAATTAGAGTTCAGCAGACTTCAGCCAGTTGGGAGCACCTTGCTGAAGCTCCAAGATAGGGAAATAAAACAAGAGGCACTGGAGGAACACACAAGTGATTTGCTTGTTATGAAGTTAATAATTTAATGTTTTGCATGTCTGGAGTCAAATGAAAGACAGAACAAATTTTGAGAAGACCCAGCTATAGATACTGAAAAAGAAACCTAGAAACATTTGAAGAATATTATGTACAGTGAGGTGTATCTAAGTTACATGAAAGCACCCCTGATAAAGTTGGCTTTGTATAGCAATAGAAAGTACAGCCTCCAAAGTTGCCATCTTTCTTTCTCCTTTTCATTAAGTGTGATAAGGTCTGCACACTTAAAATGGAATGATGTATAAATCATATACTGGACAAATCAAATATGGCTACTCTAGCTACTCGCTCAGTAGTTCTAACAATATAAATGTCATTTGTAACAATATAAATACCAATTGTGTGCTTTTTCATTTTTTTTAAACATCAACAGGACTTGCACTGCATTTCTGGTATGCTGATATATGCAAGTTTCTGACCAAAGTCATAATCCACATCAGAAAGAAATAAGCCTGATTTTCCAACAGAATAAAGACATTATGACAGTTGCCAAAACCAACTGTAAACTAATGGAGTGGAATCCTATTCTGTTAATGAAAATGGTGGAATCAAACAAAGCATAGAAGGCAAAAGGAGTGCAATCACATTCTACTCTATAGTTAGAGATATTTGTCTTGGCACAATGCCTCAGTGACCTCCCTAAGAATTAGAATTCCTAGAGAGGAAGCAGGCCCTTTGGTCCAACAAATCCACACTGACCCTCTGAAGAGTATTTCACCCAAACCTATTCCCTATCCTATATTTACCCCTGACTAATGCACTAACCTACACAATCCTGAACACTATGGGCAATTTAGCATGGGCAGTTTATGTACCAGTTACCATCTTTGGATTGTGGGAGGAAACCGGAGCACGTGAATCACGTGAAACCCACACAGACAGTTGCCTGAGGCTGGAATCAAACCTGGGTCCCTGGTGATGTGAGGCAGCAGTGCTAACCACTGAGCCACGTGCCACTCCGCTAACTCATCTATGAGCTACAAATTGAGAGATGTTACCAGCATTCTCATGTTGAAGCCTAAAATTCATTAGTCGCATAGAAGTTTGGGTTGAAAGGGTCATCCCACAAGAGGGATCAAGTGGACCTGGTCTGTGCCTTGCAGAGTTCAGAAGGCTGAGAAGTGATCTCTTCGAAGTAAGGTACTGAGAGACTGTTCCTCAGGCTGTACAGTCTAAAACTAGGCAGTATACCCTCAGGATAAGGAATCAGTCATTCAATTCAGCAGAGAATACTTTATTTCACTCAAAAGATGTGAAGTTTGGAATTGTTTTAAACCACTAATTTAGCATATTCAAGGCTGAGATAAACAAATTCTTGGAATCTAATTGAATCAACTGTATGGGATTGGGCAAGAAAGTCGACTGAAATTGAAAGTTAACTATGATCTTAATAAAAAGCAAGGTAGATCTGAGGTTTGTATAGTTTCCTCCGCTCCTACTTCTTTTGGAAGATTTAAAGCAAGTCACCTTTACACTGCAATCTTTTTTCATCTGTGGCTGTAGAAATTGAGATTTCAATGTAAACCTTCTTAGTGAAACATAGGCACCTCGTACATCTCACTAAAGTTGACAGGGGAAAGGTGGTCCCTGAAGACTCTATATAGACCCGTTCATAGGCTGAGTGCTACTGCTCTCTTCCCTCTTCCGACAGCTTAATTTATTCTAGTGTCTCCCTTACTGCTGCAAATCATTTTCCATCTCAAGTGGTAGCTTTGCCATGCCAACTAGCAAGTATTTTTCTCCATTTTCAATGATCATTATGCCTCAGAGGCCATTTCAACCCATACAGTTCATAGCTCTCTTTGTAATACAAATCTAGACTGTCTCTCTATCCCCATTTATCCTCCCATCCAAGGTAGCCATCATGCTGATTTCACTATGTTTGAAACCAATTTCTTTTTAGTAGATTTAGGGTATTAAAGCAGTGCTTAGCACTGCAAGAGCAACCACATCCAACCCTACAAAGTAACTGAATAGTTCACCAGCTCTACAATTCACCCCAAAATACTTAACCAGCAGCCAGAAAGAATAAACACCGGATTTAAGAAAAGTATGGGTATTTTTAGACAAATCAACAAGCACATTTTTAAACTGCAATAACGGCAGTCAATGGAATAGTATGTTCCTCCTGTCTAATATGGGAGTTTAGGGAACAGTTGACTGTGCATAATGACAATGTCTACAGGCACCATCTATTTCAGACATTTTGGAATTGCTGGAGAGGCAGTCAGTCAGTTAAGGAGCATATAACAGACACACAGTGTGGTGGTTAGTAGATTTAGAGAGGTGTTACATTGCAGGTTCAGTCAGATAGATGGGTAACTGTCAGGCAAGGTAGGAAGTTCAGGAATCTCCTGTGGCTATTCCTCTCTCAAACAGATATACTATTATGGGTACTGTTGAAGGGGATAGTCTCTCAGAGGAAAATAGAAGAGACAGCCAGATCTTGGGCACCAAGAATGAACCTTATGTTTGGTTTGTCAAGATTCAAAAGAGTAAGAGGGGACTCTCCCGTCAGGGATACAGCCAGGAGATTTTGCGGCCGTAAGCATGAATTCAGGATCTGCTGCCTCCCTAGTGCCAGGGTCAAGGTTGTCTGAAAACGTTTGCAGCATATTGTCAATGGGGAGATGGGAAGCTGGAAGTACACACTGGCATGAACAACATAATTAGGGAAAGGGTTGAGGCCTTGTAGACGGAATATAGGAAGTTAGGTGAAAGGTTGAAAAGCAGAATCTAAAAAGGTACTAATCTCTGGATTACCCCATGTGCTATGTAGTGGTCAGAATAGGAATAAGAAGATAGGGCAATAGCTGAGGAGATGGTGAAGTGGGCAAGGATTCAGAATTTTGGATCACTGGGATCTCTTCTGGGGCAGAAAAGTCCAGTTCAAAATGACTGGAAGGGGGCCAATATTCCTGGAGGGGAGATTTGCTAGTGCTATTCAGCAGCTTTTAAACTAGTAGGATGGGGTGGGATGGCAACATTCTAAGTAGTAGTGAGAATAGAAAGACAGATGAGGATGGTTCTGAATTTAAAAAACAAGTTCATAAGAAAAGGCAGGCAAGAACAAGTCAGAGAATGCAGTAACTCTGACAAGTTAAACTACATTTATTTCAATGCAAAGAGTCTTACAGATAAGATAGATTAACTCAGGGCACGTATGGGAACATGGGACTGGGTAATCATAGCTAATATAGAAACATTGCTGAGCAAGGGTCAGGACTAGCAGCTCAATGTTCTGAAGGTTAGATACAGTAGTAGTAGTGTTGGAGGTTTTATAAAACATTGGGGAGGCGATGGTCTAGTGGTTTATCACTGGACTGTTAATTCAGAGACCCAGATACTGTTCTGGGGACCTGGGCTTGAAGGCAGATTGTGGAATTTGAATTCAATTAAAAAATCTCCAATTAAGAATCTAATCATGACCATGAAACTATTGTCAGTTGTTGGAAAAACCCATCACTAATGTCCTTTAGGGAAGGAAACTGCCATCCTTACCTGGTCTAGCCTATAGGTAACTCCAGAAGCACAGCAATGTGGTTGACTCTCAACTGCCCTCTGGGCAATTAGGAATGGGCAGTAAATGTGGCCTAGCCAGCGACGCCTTCATTCCGTGAATGAATTAAAAAAAAACACTAAGTGGATAAATTATGCGAACCTGATCAAGTGTAAAGGTGTAGAAAGTGAAGGAAGAAATTGCGAGGCCCTTGGCAGAGGCATTTGTATCATCTACAGCCGTGGGTGAGGTGCCAGAGTACTGGAGGTTAGCTACAGTGTGCCTTTATTTTAAAAAGGTTGTAAGGAGAAGCCTGGCAACTACAGACCTAGGAGTCTGACGTCAATGGGGGGTAAGTTGTTGAAGGGATTCTGAAAGATAGGAATAACATGCATTTGGAGAGGCAAGGATTGACTAGAGGTAGTCAGCAGTTGTGCATGGGAAATTGCGTCTCAAACTTGACAGGGGCTTTTGAAGATTGATGAGGGCAGAGCAGTAGACATTGTCAACATCGATTTATGTAAAGCCTTTGACAAGTTTCCACATGATAGACCAATTAGTAAAGTGAGATCACATCGGATTCAGGGAGAGCTTGCCAATTCCATACAAAATTGACTTGATGACAGAGCGTGGTGGAGGGTTGTTTTTTGGACTGGAGGTATTCTGCAGGTTTGATTGTTTGTTTGTAAAAATAAGACAAAATCTCATGACGCACCAGGAATTCTCTCAATATTTTTTTTGAAGAATTTCATCTATAGATTGTGACAAAATACTTTAAAGTTTAATTATTAAATTCCATCAATCTCACAGACCAAAACATGCTATTAGCTCCAATCCAAACTCTGAAACAAATATAAAATGCATATAAATATACATCTCAAAGTAAAACTGGATGCACAGGGTGAGGAAAGCAAGTGCTCAAAACAGCAAAGCCTGTAAATTTACATTGCTTCAAAACAGCTCACCTGTAGCTTTCTACAAAAGCCCATTAAAGCATAAATTTACAGGTTTCATTGGGGCTTACCAGATCAGTGCAGGATAAGGGACTCTGATGGGAAAGTATAGCAGATAAGATTGTAGCTCTGACCATGGAAATTAACCCCTGTAAATGTGTAGGTGCATGTGATACAATAACAGAATTCCTGAGTTTCTTTTTTAAAAGGGAAGTGTCCCCACAGCCCTCAAATGGTACCATATACCATTGCCCAATTGAAAGATATGGGAGTCACTGGATCTGTCTGGCTGGGAAAGAGGATTTTCCCATCTGATAGTCAGCTATCAGATGGGAAATAGACATCTGAGTGAAATGCATTGCATAGAAGGAGAAATTGTACCTTTACATTGAGCACACCTGGAGTGTGACTTTGTTTCAGGACTGTCCCTATTTACCTATGAAGGATACTGACATCCTCCAGGTAGGATACAGGATCATAGCTACCCTATTGGCCTCCCCAACGGAGGAAAGGGAGACAAAAATGAAAGTAGTAGGTTTCTGGGATTTTCCCCGATTGTGGGATGATATAATCTGGCTGTTGAAAATTTTCTTTAGAAATTCAGATGAGCCAAAGGAAGTACCAACAGGTCTTCCCTGTTCAAGGTTCAACAAATCAACTCAAATGTTAAAAACTTTAGCACAGACTAGCAGATTGAAGCCAAAGTAGAGGGAATTCTGGAGTGCTATTTCAAGAATGATATCCTGATGAGCAGGTGTAGACCTCATTGACCTGAACAGAAAAGTTGACCCTCTTAGGTATCAGAGACAAACATTGAGATTTCCAATGGCTGACCTTGTTGGTACCCAAAAGGTCCAGTCTGCTAAGCTTGAATGGCTTGGGAGTCCATCTCCAAAAGATTATGATAGAATATAAAAGCAGTGGCAGCCTGTGAGGAAATATCAACCTACAAGAAAACCTACTCCAGTAATTCCAATACCAGCTTTTGGGGAACTGATCAGCGGAGTATTGTATTGGACTCCTACCGAGATAAAAAGGGCTCATCAGTATCTTCTACCCATATATTCCAAGATGACACTGGTTCGGCTACTTTTGGAATAGTGTGCGCAATTCTGGTCTCCCTTCTATAGGAAGGATGTTGTGAAACTTGAAAGGGTTCAGAAAAAAATTTACAAGCATGTTGCCAGGGTTGGAGGGTTTGAGCTACAGGGAGAGGCTGAATAGGCTGGGGCTGTTTTCCCTGAAGTGTTGGAGGCTGAGGGATGATCAAATAGAGGTTTATAAAATCATGATGGACATGGATAAGTTACGTAGACAAGGTCTTTTCCCTGGAGTGGGGGAGTCCAGAACTAGAAGGTGTAGGTTTAGGATGAGAGGGGAAAAATTTGTAAGGGACCGAAGGGCAACGTTTTCATGCAGAGGGTGGTGTGCGTTTGAAATGAGCTGCCAGAAGAAGTGGAGGAGGCTGGTACAATTACAACATTTTTAAAATCCATCTGGATATGAATGGGATGTGTTTAGAGGGATATGGGCCAACTGCTGACAAAGGGGACTAGATTAATTTAGGATATCTGGTCAGCATGGACAAGTTGAACTGAGAGGTCTGTTTCCGTGCTGTACATCTCTATGACTCTATTTCCCCCAGAACAATCTGAATCAGTTAATGGTTGAATGGATAACTCAATTACTCACACAATATGGACTCTCTACATGAGACAGCTAAAGTCTTCAGCATATCACCAACAGGCGCAAGGGGCTTTGGAATGGCGCCACATACCCTAAAGAGATTGGTCAGATCAAACTGCTGAATAGTTTCTTGACTAAGATAAAGGGCTGGGATTTGTCTTGTTTTACACCCAGTGATTCACCAAATTAACGCAGCAACTTCATTGCTTTGGATCAGTTTATTGCTCCAAGTGGGAGGTTCTCTGAAACCGACCAGAAGAGGTTTTTGAAAAATGAAACAGAATGACTCAGTGGAAGGCAATGCAAAGCACAATGTGGATATGTCTCCATAAAGAAAAAGGGTAGTGCTGCCTAATTTAGAGCTCTCAGGTTATCTAGAAGGATAAAAGTTAAAAGAAAGCCTGCAACAGTTATGAAAAAGTTAATACTGTAGAAATTTTCAAAGTGTCCCTCGAAATAGTGGATGCTTTGATATTCATATTTCATGATTCCAAGAGTCTGGAACAGTTCCTTTGGATCACAGGGGAGCTAACAAAACCCCACTAATAAAGAAGGTTGAGTAAAATCAGGAAATACAGACCAGTTAGCCTGGCATCGGTAGGGGAAAACCCTCGAGTCCATTATAAAAGATTTATAAGCAGAGAACCTGGAAAACAGTGACAGGATTGGACAGAATCGACATCGATTTAAGAAAGGAAAATCATGATTTTGACAAATCTTTTGGAATTTTGTGAGGATGTAACTAGTAGAGTTGGTAAGGGACAGCCAGTGTATGTGGTTTACTTAGGCTTTCAGGTTTTTGATAAGGTTAGCATGTAAAATTAAAAAACATGGAATTCAGGGTAGCGTACTGACATGGAGAACTGGTTAGCAGACAGGAAACAAAGAGTAGAAATAACTGGGCCTCTTCCTGAGTGACAGGCAGTGACTATTGGCGGATCACAGGAACCAGTGCTTGGACCCCAGCTACTGTCAATATAGATTAATGATTTAGATGAAGGAACTGAATGTAATATCTTCAAGTTGTCAGGTGGCACAAAGCTGAGTGGGAGGGTGAACTGTGAGGAGGATGCAGAGATGCTGTTAATGAAGCAGGCCAAGTGGAAAAAGTCAGAATGGGGAGCATTGACAAATTGGCCAAATGAGCAGACACCCAGCAGATAAAATTCAATGCAGAGAAATGTGAGATAATGCATTTTGATAGAAGAAACAGGGAGACACAATACAGGTTCAATGGCACAACTTTGAGGGGAGTACAAGAGCAGAGGGAAAAAGGGTTCACACACATATTTCTTATGATGATCATGAATCCATTGTTGATTGTTGAAAAAACCCATCTGGATCACTAATGTCCTTCAGGGAAGGAAACTGCCACCCTGATCTGGTCTGCCCTACATGTGACTCCAGATCCACAGCAGTGTGGTTGACTCTTATCTGCCCTCTGGGCAATTAGGAATTGGCAATAATTGCTGCCTAGCCAGCGATGCCCTCATCTCGTGAATGAATAAAAAACACAAACAAGGAAGTGATGCCATACCTGTACAAATCATTGGTCAGATCATATTTGGAGTATTGTGTTCAGTTTGGGCCATTTTATGTAAGAAAACACATTAAAGCCTTGGAGAGGGTTCAAAGGAGGTGTACTAGAATGATACCAGAAATGAAGGATTTTAGATACGAGGAAAGATTAAAGAGATTGAGTTTGTTTTCCTTGGAGCTGAAAGAGTGACCTTACTGAGGTGTTTCACAATCATGAATAATTTTGATAGGGTAAGTAAGGATAATCTGTTGCCACTAGTTGGTATGTCAGCAACGAGTAGTCATAATTTCAAAACTGTCAGCGAGAAAGCCAGGAATGAGATAAGGAGAAACTTTACTCAAGTTAAGATTTGGAATGTGTCTAGAAGAGCGGTGAGGGTAGATTCCATAGGAGGTTTCTAAAGAACTGGATATATATTTGAAAGGGATGAAATTAGAAGCCCCCAGAGATAGGACCGGAAGTGGGACCAGCTGGGTAGCTCTTTTGGGAGCCAATACAGACATGGAGATCTCCTTCTATATTGTAGAATTCTGTGATTCTATGCCTCAGTGAGATTTGGACACGTTGGGTGAGTGGGCAAATGCATTGCAAATTAAGTATTATGATTATCCAATTGAGAAAAAAAAACAGGAATGCAGATTATTTGAAAGGTGATAGATTGGGAAAGGGTAAGCTGTAATGAGCCCTGTCTATTTTGCATACCAGTCACTTAAAGTCAGCATGCAACAGGCAATGAAGGCAACAAATGGTATGTCAGCCTTCATAGCTAAAGAATTTGAGTACAGGAGCACGTCTTTCTGCAATTGTACAGACCACAAGTATTGGTCTGAAGAAAGATATCTGGCTATGAAGAGAGTACAACAAAGGTTTACTAGACTGATACCTTGGATGGCGCAACTGACATTTGAAGTGACACTGGATTGGTTTGGATTATATTCACTGACAGTTAGAAGAATAAGGCAGGATCTCATAGAAACTTATAAAATTCTAATAAAACTAGACAGGTTAAACATAAGGACAGCATGCATTCCTGATATCCAAGAAGTCCAGAACCAGACATTTAGGACTAAGGTGAGGAGAGATTTCTTCACAGATTTGCAAGACTGTGGGATTCTCTGCCACAGAAAGCAAAACACCGGATGTTTTCAAGAAGGAGTTAGATATCGTCTTAGGGCTAAAGGAATCAAAGGATATGGGGAGAAAGCAGGGACAGGGTATTCAGTTGGATGATCAGCCATCGTCATATTAAATGGTGGAGCATGCTTGAAGGGGCAAATGGCCTCCTCCGGCTCCTATTTTCCATGTTTTGATGAAAACCTAGAAGAATATACAAAGCAGACAGATGAAACTAAAATAAAGCAAATCAGGAAAACAGAAACATTGGCAGCACGGTCATCTAGTGGTTAGCACTGCTGCCTCACAGTGCCAGGGTTCCCGCCTTGGACAATTGTCTGGAGTTTACTCATCCTCCCATGTCTGCATGGGTTTCCTCTGGGTGCTCTGGTTTCCTCCCACAATCCAAAAATGTGCAGGTCAAGTGAATTTGCCATGCTAAATTGCCCAGAGTGTTAGGTGCATTAGTCAGGGGTAAATATGGGGTAGGGGAATGAATCTGGGTGGGTTAATCTTTGGAGGGTCATTGTGGACTTGTTGGGCTGAAGGGCCTGTTTCCATACTGTAGGAAATCTAATCTAAAATCAAGCACAACCTAGTATAAGTACACTAGATGCAAAATATGTGGGGCAGGATCTTACTGAGCATGGGATGATACAGTTCAAGGAGTGTGTGAAATATTAGATAAAATGAGCATTAAGTGAGAGGAACTGTGGAAGTAATGACATCCTTGAAGTCGAATAAATCAAGGCTGGATGGATTATGTCAAGGTTACTAAAGAAAGCCAGGGAGGAACTAACATATTTTGGAGGGTCATTTTCGAATCCTCACTAATTATAGATGAGACACCAGAGGATTGGGGGTCTATGAGTATTGTATGAATGTTTAAGAGGGTGTGAAATAATTACAAAATGGTCATTCAGATCTCAAAGGTGGCAAACTATTGGAATCAATGCTGAGGGACAGGATAACTGTCACTTAGAAAGACACTAATTAAACAGTATTAGTCAGCATGGTTTTGCTAAGGGAGTTTTGAGTAAGTAACAAGGAGGATTGCTGAGGATAGTGAAGTTAGTATTGTCTACATAGGTTTTTGTAAGGCATTTGACAAGACACATTGCAGACTGGTCAGAAAAGTAAGACTGTGCGATACAGGGGAGTGTGATGAGTGGATCAAAAATTAGTTTAGTGACATGAGTAAGGACTGTCTTGCTTTATCTTTTTAATTGTGGACTGAAATGAGAAAATAACTTAAAACAAAATATTGTTCAGGTATGATCACATGTTTTGAAAGTAAGCAATCTGATACTCATTGTAAACAGTATATACACAACTGGTGGTTGTGCAATTGACAAATGGAGCTTTGGTTGGCAAGCTAGCTAATTGGACTGTGGCCTAGTGGCCAGTTATTGATGACAAAGGCCTTCTGCTTACCAACAACTATGTAATTGGGCTTTCAGGTCACTTGGGGTTGTGATCATGATAGAGAACTCATTAGACCTTGTACTCGCTGCAATGAAAGCTACCTTAAGCCTGAAGAAAACCAGTTTATTTGTCTTCCAGTAGTTGCTGTAAGTCATACATTTCAATTAATAAATAAGACACCTTTTATATGTGTGAAGCAGTCAACCTGTGTCTCCTGAAAGCCAGGGAAACATCCAGAAAAGGAAGATCATGAAGCAGCCTTCTGATCAGCACAAGAACAGTTTTCTGTAGTTACAATGCAGGGTAACAAGCTAAAACAAATCAGCCTCCCTAACACTGGATTCAAACATCGTAAAACTAAAACTCAAAAGTTGTCCAATTGTTCCAAGCCAGACTTTACCAATAACAACAGATCTTGGACACAAAGTTTATAACTTAACAATTTATTCTTAATACTATAACTTTGGCTTGAAAATGTCATCTGATTAAATTCTATGACTTAAAACCAACCTTCTTTGAACATAACTTCTACACTCTCTCAGACACACAATTAAGGGATAAATTAAGAAGAATTGTAATTTGCTAGTTCAATTAAACAGTTTCAAAAGATGGATAACAAACATTACTATCCTTGGCTAATAAGCTGTTTACTGGGATGTAACTGTAAATCTAATTTTACAGTCAAACTAAGTCAAATCTAAATCAAATTAGTTAAACACTTTTATTAGACTTATTGATATATTTTCTCACTTCTTACGTACTGGGATCCTTTTCTCAGAACATTCAACAATTCTTTAACTGGATGGAAAATAAAGTAAAAAATAGGAGCTTGTCCTGAAGCTTCCAAAATCACTCTGCACCTGCTAAAACCAGTCTCATTTTTAAAAAAAAGAATAATCAATATTTTGTGTGGTTGGCTGTGTAGCACAGATTCTGCATGGAAAAGTCAAATCAACATCTAAGTAGCTGCTAAACCTGCGCATGGCACCACTGGGTGCCAAAGTGTTTCTTAGGTTAGTAATTAAGTTGTATTATCTTGCAGGCCAGTCACCAACAGCAAACATCTATTCCCTTTTAAAACACAGTTTGGACCAAAGGCCTGTCTCTGTGTTGGAGGACTCTATGATATCGTGTTTTAAAATTCAACTCTTAGCTCCACAAGAAAAATTGAAAAAAAAAAGGAAAATCACTGGTGGCCTCGAAATTGTGAGCAGATACCAATGAATTGCTTTCTTAGTTTGTCCTCTGCCCAGAACATTATTTCCTCTTTTTTGAGTGTGCGCGCAAAGAGGTGTTGTCAAGAAAATTAGAAAACTATTGTGCAGGAAACGATTAGAGAAAATTTTTAAGGAAAAAATGAATTGCCATTGAGAGGCAAGGTTTGATCAAGGGTAGTCAGCATGTCTTTGTTACAGGGAGGTCATGCCTAACAAATTTGGCTGAAATTTTCAAGGAGATGAGCAAGATAATCAGAAATTGCAGCAGGATCTTGATCAGCTGGCGAAGTGGGTCAAGAAGTGGCAAATGGAGTTTAATATAGATAAGTGTGAGGTCTTACACTTTGAAAGGTCAAATCAAGGTAGGAGTTTCATGGTGAATGGTAGGATATTAAGGAGTGTAGTGGAACAGAGGGACCTTGGAGTTCAGGTGTACAGTCCTCTGAAAATGGAGTCACAGGTAGACAGGGCAGTGAAGGCGGCTTTTGGCACCTTGGCCTTCAGTCAGGGCACTGAGCATAGAAGTTGTGAAGTTATGTTGCAGTTGTGTAGGACATTGATGAGACTGCACTTAGAGTATTGTATTCAGTTTTGGTCACCTTGTTATGGGAAGGATTATTAAACTACAAGGAGTGCAAGAAGAAATCTACAAAGATGTTGCCAGGACTCAATGGTCTGATTATTGTTGGACAAGCCAAAACATTTTCTTTAGCGCACAGGAGATAGGGATGGGGGGTGTTTTATAGAAACGTATACAATCATGAGGGGCATGGATAGGCTGAATGCACTCAGCCTTTTTCCTGGGGAAAAGGGGTATCGAGGACTATAGGGAATCAGTTTAAGGTCCGAGGGGAAAGAATAAAAATGAAACTGAGGGGCAATGTTTTTTTAAATAGAGGATAGTATGCAAATGAATGAGCTGCCATGGGAAGTGGTTGAGGTGTGTGGATTAACAACATTTAAAAGGCATTTGTTCAAATAAATAAATAGGAAAGGTTTAGAAGGATATGGGCCAAGTGCAGGAAAATGGGGTTAGAATGGATGCACATTTTGGTCTGCATGGACCAGTTTGGACCAAAGGTTCTGTCTCTGTGTTGGAGGACTGTATGACTCTAAGTTATTCCAATGGAGCCTGCTACTTAAACCATTTCACTTGAAGATTACAGACATCACAGGGGAAAAAAAGTACAGTAACAATGAATTCTGACTCTCTTGGGTTTGAATTAACAAAAAATGATACCTGCTAGATGTCAACTGTGTACATTTCTGCATACCACATTATAGGGAGGATATGAACACATTGGAGAGAGTTCAGAAGGATGTGCAAGAATGGCTCCAGGGATAAGAAACTTTGGTTGTGAGACTAGATTGAAGAAATTAGAAGTATTCTTCCTGGAGAGAAAGAGGCTCAGTGGAGATCTGATAGAGGTTTTCAAAATCAGGAGAGCAGGATAGAGTAGAATGGGGTAAACTGTTTCCGCTTTTAAAAGGAACAAGAATGAGAGGATGTAGATTTAAAGCAATGTGCAAAAATTGCAACGGTGATATGAGAAAAAACATTTTCAGTTAGAAAGGCATGATGTGCGAAATGGTCTTTTTTTATACCATAATCATTGTGATGCTGAAAATCTCAAAAACAGTAGGAGACTGATTGTAAACTCCACAGAATAAAGTCACTGATTCAATATTGGTTGAATCTTTGAGAATGAATGTGAGATTTTACTTTGCTAAAAGCAAATACCTACACTTTGGGGTATTGCAGTTAAAAGGCCAGGTTTTATATTGAATTTGATTTTATTTACTTAAATGAGCTGAACAACCTTTAAAAAGACTGACAATTGTTTTAATGACTAAATGATACAGTTCAAAATGGCTGAGCATTTACATAACTTCACCTTGCAAACTACATAGGAAGAAGTCATATGGTGTGGAAGTGGTCCACAGATTAATCAGTTTGAATGGCCTAAATCTGAACCCCTCTTGAACATTCAGACATAATGTTAATTTTTAAATGCAGATACTATGTTCCCAAAATTTAAAACTTTAGCAGTGAAAGCCAACTTAAGTGTGATTTCCCATAGGTATCAATATTAGGTTCTTGAAAACAACGTTTAAACTGAAAATTGAAATATAGTAGTACCTCTGAACCCACAGGGTTAATGTTCCAGGACCTACTGTGGAAGCCCAAAATCATGGATAGGAGTGCACCCATTCATTTAAATGGGAAAAGTACCTTCCTGGAGCCTCCTGGTCCCTGGATCTGGCAAGTTCCCCATATTATGTTTGGTCTGCGGGAAACTGAAACCGCAGAAAATGAATCATCAGATTGGTGAGGGGAGGGGGGAGAAGATGCCTTCTACTGTGTTTCACAGTACGTTCCTACCTCAAGTAAAAGCTTCAATGAAGAAACTAAGCTTCTTCGCAGAAATTTACAATACAGGAAGAAGGACAAATTCCCCAACTATTGTAGCTGTACTGAAGTACTGTAGAGTAAAGAATTATTTTAAAAAGGTTGCAGCAGTTCCTCTGCTAATACAAAGAAAATTTTAGAAAATGACTTCAATACCCAAAGAGAAGATTATTTATAAAAATACAATGATCTTGACTGTACAGTACAGAAACAATGGCACTAAACCTAGCTGGACAACCAGAGGGCCTCTTGACAGCATGATGCAAAAAACTCAATAATGCAACCAGAAAGGAAGGAAGGAAGACTAAAATGTGAAAAGATACTGTAAACAAGGTCAAAGGACATTAAGAAACAATTTAAAGACTTAAAATGAGGGGCCCCCATGCTCATGGGGACATGGCTCAATCTTTTGAATTTAAATCACTTTGGACTTGAGCTGAGGGAGTTCCATCAACTCGCTACTCTAATCAATGTAAATAATGGACTTAGAATGAGGACTGAAGACAATAACTGAAGAGTTTGTGAGCGGAGGTCAGGCAAAAGCAAGCTAACTGTTAAAAATGACACTATTTTCTCATAGTCAGACCACAAAGAGATAACAGTGTGACCCGTCTCCCTCCTTCTCTTCACTCTGCAAGTGTTTGCCTTACCTGTAACTGACCAGGTTGATGCAACCTAAACAGCCGCTGACCTCACAGGAAAAATGAAAATCTTCCATCAAGACTTTAAATGGTCTCTCTGAAGACTCTAGAAAAATCACTAAACATGGCACAAAACCATTCTTCACATTAAACTACAGGATCCATATATGAGACTGACTTTATTTAGGAAAGTCTAAAATCTTATAGCAACCTGCATTTGAGGGTGTCTTTTTCTCTCAGGTGCACATGACAGTGTGGACTGGAACACTTTTTGATTTTTTAAAAAATCTACCTGGTGTTAAGGACAATGTGTGTTATTTCATTTTTCCAGAACTTTCAAAAGATTGTGTATTTTGAATAGTCATAGCACTTGAAGAGTTAAACACTCACCGGATTGACAAAAATAACTTTAAACATCTGCTGCAGTCCACCCAGAGGACAGCTATTTGTTATCTGGTTGTAATGCATTCAGAATAGTTTCCTAAATCAAAAGGGAATCAGGCTATTTTGGATTGAGTATATGCAATAAAGAGTTAATTAGGGCAGCAGTTACATGGGAAGTCCACAACCTGCAAGTTCCCGAAGTCACTAACCATCCTCACTTGGGATATATCACTGTTCCTTCATTGTTGCAGTGTCAGAATCCTCAAGCTTCCTCTTAATAGTATTGTGGATATACCTGCAGCACAGACTCCAGCAGTTCAAGAAGAAAATTCACCACCATCTTCTCCAGGGCAACTAGGGATGGGCAATAAATACTTTCTCAGCAACTGACACCCATAGCCCATGAGTGAATTAAAATAAAACACACACAACTCAATAATTTTGCAGTCCATGTGCTGTGAGTTGACCCACAATGTCATTAGAGATAGGATTCTATGATTTTCACACTGCTGCACTGAAAGAATGGCGATGGTGTAACGTCTCTAGAATTATTAGAGCGGCACTCATCCAGGCCTGTGGAAATACTCCATCACATTCCCGATTGTGCCTTGGAGCTTGACAGGCTTTGGGGAATCATCAGGCAAGTTATAAACTGCAAGATTCCTGGATTTTGACCTACTCTTGCTTGTCAATATTTGTGATTAACTTATGGCAATGCCATTGAGTTTCAAGAGGGGATGGTAGACTCTCTCTTATTGAAGATAATAATTGCCGGTGTTGTGAATATTATTTGCTAATTGTCACTCAAAAGCCTGGATATTGTCATGATATTGCTGCATTTGAACATGGACTGCTTTCTTATCTAAAGAGTTGCAAATGATGCTGGACATTGTGCAGTCATCAGCAAACCTCCCGCTTCTGACAGTATTATGGAGGAAAGGTCAGTGATGAAACAGTTGAAGGTGATGGGCCCAGGACACAAACCTGAAGAACTCCTGGAGTTAAACTGAATGACTTTCAAAAACCACAACCAACTTCTTTTGTTTGACTCAAATCAGAAAGTTTTCCCTCCCAGTTGCCATTGACACTTCACATTTGCTAGGGCACCTTGATGCCATACTCAGTCAAATGCTGCTTTGATGTTATGGACATTCATTCTCATCTCACCTCTGGAATTCAGATAAAAGGCTGCACCAAGGCTACAATGAAGGAGCCAAGTGGCCCTGGCTCAAGATAAACCAGTGTGTAGGCTATTGCTCAGCAAATAGTACTCTTGATGATCCTGACACCATTATGCTGATGATCGAGAGCAGAATGAAAGGGCTGTAATGACCAGTTTGAATTTGTCAAATTGAGAATGTACAGGTCAAAGTTCCTTCTTTGCTATCCCATTGATCCCCTTATAAGTTTATACATCTTAATCATGATCCCCTCACCATTCACTTCTTAAAAAACAACCTTATCCAATCTCTTTTCATAACTAAAACTCTCTAGCCTAGACAACACCTTGCTCAACCTCCTCTGAACCCTCTCCAGTGCAATCACATTCCTTCCATAATGGTATTCCAGAACTGCACACAATATTCAAGCTGTGGACTGACCAACATTTTATACAGAGTTCCACAAGTCTCCCTGCTCCTAAACTCTATGCCTTAGCTAACAAAGGAAGTATCCCATATACCGTCTTAACCACTTTATCTACCCGTCTTGCTCACTTAAAGGACTGGTAGACATGCAGACCAAGGTCCCTCTGTTCAGAGAGGTTTCCCTTCAGCCGCTTTAGCAATGACATTCCCTCCATCATGATGTCAGAATTGAGGATGTTCCCTGATGTCTAGATAATGTTCATCACATTCGTGCCATACTAATGCCAAGCAATAACCATCTACAACACAAAAATCTGATCCATTGCCCCATAACATTTAATGATATTACCACTGTTGAATCCCCTATTATATATATCCTGAGGGCTATCATTTATCAGAATTGAATAGAATTAGCCATATATACAGATTATAAGAACAGATCAGAATCCTGAAGCAAGTAACTTGTGTCCTGACTCCCCAAAGCCTGTCCACCATTTACAAGGAACAAGTTAGAAGTGACCATACTTGACCTGAATGAGTGCAACACTGACAACATTCAAGAAGCTTGACACCCTCCAGGACAAAACAGTCTGCAGTATCACATCTACAAACAGTCACTTCCTCTTCCTCCACAAATGCTCAGTAACAGCAGTGTATATCATCTGCAGAATTTGACCAAGGCTCCTTAGACAGCACCTCCCAAATCCATGACCACTTTATCTATTACTAGAAGGGCAGCAGATATATGGGAACACCACATGTAATAAACTCTCCAAGCCACTCACCATCTTGACTTGTAAATATATTGCTATCCCTGCATCATCACTGGGCCAAAATCCTGGAACTCTAGCCCCAATAGCTTTGTGGATCCACCTATACCAAATGGTTAAAGGTGGTAGCCCAGCATCACGTTCTCAAGAGAAACTGGGATGGGCAATAAATGGGCACCCAAACCCAGTGAATAATAAAAAGAAATGGGTTTTCATGACAATTGATGGTAGTTTCATGGTCACCATCACTGAAATCAAAGTTCAATTTTCACCAACTGTTGGGAAGTTTCTGGATTACTTGTCCAGTTCCATTTCCATTATACCTGTCACCCCTTTACAATCTCAGTATAATCTGCAAACACACTCTATGACAGTTATCATAATGGACCCATTCTATATTCTCTCTGCAAATGAGAGTTTAGGCCTTAGAAAACAGAGAAAATGTGATGAGTCAGGTGACCAATAAGCTTGCATGTCTGGTTTCTTATACTTTATTAACATAGAAAGTTAATGTTTCTCTAAAAACATTTTGCAATGCAAAAGTATGTTTAGTTGAATAACTACTGACCTTTTAAGCAGTTAGGAAGTCCACTTTTGCTCTTTTTTTTTTGTTTAAACAGTTAATGGTTATTCAGAACTTTGTACATCTTTTGTTCTACAAACACTTCCTTAAACTACAAAACTTCATGACACATGCAGTGCTTTGGTCAGCTGCAACTCCGTAAAATAATAATATAACAATATAGTGACTACACTGGGAGCCCCAAACCACACATCATGCAGGTGCTCCATTTTCCCTGGATTTTCCCTGGTCTTCAGATGAAACTTCACCCTGTTTGAAAACAATTAAAGGAACATAATAAATTAGTGACAGATTGAAGCAAATATGAAATGTCAAATGTAAGAAAGATGAGTTAGATGTGAAAGCACAGGTTGACGAGTTCCTACCATCGTATGAAGTTGAAAATCAACACCGGCATCTCCAAATCATGACTACCATTGTATGGAAGCACTGAGATGTGCAGAGCCAATAGCTCAGTGTGATCAATGCAGAATCTGAAATCAGGTTCATTCCCTAAATGGAACAGATTCAGCCCTGATTTGACATTAGAAAAGTGCTAGAAGATGATGGGAACCACAGGTAATTTCATTCCCTTGCAGTATTGGTCATGGGGTATCATTAAAACACGTGTGCAAATCCCTGAGGCAGCTAGATATTAAAATGATTTGCAGCCTCCAATGGAATGAGATTTTGGAGTCACTGATATCTACAGGTTACACCAGGACAGAGCAAGTCTGATCTCAGTTCACTTTGTTTGATTTTGGCTACCTCTCTGGACAGCTGAGGTACCCTTGTGGATATGGTCCCAGTAGTCTGGGTTAGGGGTTAAAACTCCTACATGGAAAAGAATATGGGTGTCCTTTGGGACTGTTTTGTGGGAAGTAATGCCTAGTACCATTACCACTAGACTGCTAATCCAGTGATCCAGGTTATGTTCTGGAGACGTGGGTTTGAATCCTGCCATGGTAGATGGTAGAATTTGAATTCAGTAAAAATTTGGAGACTAAGAGACTAATGATGACCATAAAACCATTGCTATCAGGAAAACCCATCTGATTCAATAATATCCTTTAGGGAAGAAAATGACTGTCCTTATTCGGTCTGGCCGACATGTGATTTCAGACCCACAGTAATGTAGTTGAATCTTAACCGCTCTTTGGGTAATTAGGAATGGTCAATAAATGCTGAGCTAGCCAATGGCACTCATATCCCACGAATACAATGGGCAAAAGCGGCATTGAACCCTTGGAGCTGTGTGACATGCTAAATGTATATTTACAAATGGCAGTGCTTTTCTCAATAGCGCATTGTCTGAAATCTAGAACTTCAGTAACTAAATTGCAGCTTCTTTTCCAATGTGCACGGGCACTTGTCGACACTCAATGAGTTTGAAGGGGGGTGGTGGAAGAATGGCAGGTGGAAGTAGACACAAAGTTAGCATGGAGGTAGGCAAAGGGCACTGGAGTGGATGGGCAGTGTGCATTGGTGAAGGCTGGAGTAATACTTTATGTTTCTTCCCTTCTAAGTACCCCTTTGGATCTAGCCCCAAGACACCTTTTGAAAAGGCAGGCAAGTACATAAACTCTTCAGGCTGAGGAAAGCGATCAAAAAAAGCTGTTAATAAAAATGCGGAGTTACAAAAGCCAAGCTTTTCTGATTGACTATTCACATAAAACCGTAACAGAATTATAGTCCTGCATGACTGGATTCCCAATTATCATTTTAACAATGTTGTTGGGTAGCTCAAACTTAGTTGAGCTTCTTGACCTAAGGAACTTAAATCACTTAAGTTAAATATAAAGGTAAAATACTGAATACTTAAGTGAAAGTTTGTTTTTGTAAAGAAGCAGTTTCACTGTATTTGGTTTACTTGTATCAATGCAAGTGTAATTTAGATTAGATTAGATTCCCTACAGTGTGGAAACAGGCCCTTCGACCCAACCAGTCCACACCGACCCTCCAAAGAGTAACCCACCCAGACCCAGTTTCCTCTGACTAATGCACCTAACACTGTGGGCAATTTAGCATGGCCAATTCACCTGACCTGCACATCTTTGGACTGTGGGAGCACCCAGAGGAAACCCACGCAGGCACAGGGAGAACGTGCAAACTCCACACAGACAGTCGCCAGAGGCTGGAATCGAACCTGGGATCCTGGTGCTGTGAGGCAGCAGTGCTAACCACTGAGCTACCGTGCCGCCTTTTATTCAACTGTAACATGTAACTGTTAAGCTTAGTTTCAGTAAAGATGCCTCATGCCCGTACTGGATGATGGATGAATTAATACACAGGAGGAAAGGTAAAGAGTGGTTTGTTGGGGATGAGTGTCATATGAGGTTTGTGGATGAGTGACCACAGGGCAGAAATGAGGTTGACTAGGAAGTATGAAGGGGCTGAGGTGAAGTGGGTTCTGTTTTAATATTTGCTTTTAAACGGTTAACAGTGTGTGCAGCCAAGAGGCGGGCTTGCTGCCCAGCCCACGTACCTTAAGCTGTTTCTGGACATGCCATTCATACTCCCATTAAAACTCAGCCAAACTATCCCATCTTGAAACTCTGAAGTACAGGGGGTTATTTTCAAAAGTTGGATTTGCTAAGCTGCGATTTCTCCCAACTCTGCACACCCAATTCAAGTAGTAAAAATTGGGGCCGAAACTTAGTGACATGCTGGAATCTTCTCTGTACATCAGTACACGCCTGTTTGCATGTTACCACTGTATCCACATATGACTGCACACGTACTTATCTACATTCATGTGTGCAGGTCAGTGTGTATCCCTGTGTGAATGCTGTGAGAAGACAGAAGTCTGCTGCCTTCCAATAATCTGCACAAAAGGACTGCCTGGTGATTCCCATGTGAAGGCCGCAAAATAGGTTTCTGAGCTAGACACTGTCAGAACTCATGGTATATCTGCCAGAGTCAGCACCTACAAGAGATAAGAGGAACGAAGGGACAAGGTGTTGACTGAATTATAATCAGTGATGTCATATTTCACAAACGGTAATCGTATATACCAGATATGGAATAAAAAGTTGCAAGACATTGTAAAAATCTCAACATTACTGGAAAGAAACAGAAGGTGCATTTACATGGCACCGTCTATCTTCAAAAGATCAAAAGCGTCTCGCAGATGAAATAACTACCAAAGCCACTGTTATGTAATGGGGAACAAACGCATGATGCTGACTAACATCCTGACGAAAAGCAAATAGATAAACACCACTCAATTCATGGCTCAGAGAGGAATATTGGCCAGGACACAAGGAGAACCTATATATTTGTCTTAAAATGGTAACACTAAATTCTCTACAGCTTTATGAACATAGGATCAAAAGAATGCAACAGGCCATTCAGCCCCTCAAGCGTGTACTGCCATTCTTTGAGACTATGGCGGATCTATGGCCTAACTCCATATACCTACCTTTCGCCCACATCCTCTCATAACTCTGTTTAACAAAGAATTATCTCAGATTTAAAATTAACAACAGTTTCAGCATCCACTGCCATTTGTGGAAGTACATTCCAAAATTTGTGAGAAGATTTGTAGTTGTTGTGGTTCTGTTTGCCGAGCTGGGAATTTGTGTTGCAGACGTTTCGTCCCCTGTCTAGGTGACATCGTCAGTGCTTGGGAGCCTCCTGTGAAGTGCTTCTGGATTGTTTCCTCCGGCATTTATAGTGGTTTGAATCTGCCGCTTCCGGTTGTCAGTTCCAGCTGTCCGTAGCAGTGGTCGGTATATTGGGTCCAGGTCAATGTGCTTATTGATTGAATCTGTGGATGAGTGCCATGCCTCTAGGAATTCCCTGGCTGTTCTCTGTTTGGCTTGTCCTATAATAGTAGTGTTGTCCCAGTCGAATTCATGTTGCTTGTCATCTGCGTGTGTGGCTACTAAGGATAGCTGGTCGTGTCATTTCGTGGCTGATTCTTAATTGCTTTCTAGGATGAGCAATAAATGTTGGTTATCCAGCAACACCCTCATCCCGTGAACGAGGGAAAAAAAAATCAGCATTCTTTCCATGCTACCATACCCAAGCCCAAATTACCAATCTGAGTTCCAGTCTGGGGCATCAATCTATGTGTTCTCATCCCCATAACAGTGCTACCAAGCAAGCTGATCAAATGGGGGTTGAATGTTTCGAGAAGTAAGAGAGATGGAGGGCTACACAGCCACCATGGCCATTCACAGAAGAAATGAAACCTGTGCTCAATGAACCGACAGGTTCTCTCAATTTCTTGAAGAATACTCATTTAAGCAATGGCCTTGAAGGTATTTATTTCACCATATAAACACAAAGCAGCAAACTATTTGGACGATGCTCCTTTCAACCTATGAGCACGTCCTTCAATTCCTTCCCTTGCTTGTGTGCTTAATTTGCTTCTCCTTCAATGCACCTCAACTGAACAGTTTCTTGTTTTGAGACACACACACACACACAAACACACAGACCCACATACACACATATACATATACACTTGTGGGGTGAATTTGTACTTGCAGTTACATTGTACTTTGCTCAAAAACTGCATGAATTCATGTAAGACTCTGTTATCTCATTTTTAGATTAGAATCAGTCTAAACATCATGGCACAGACAGAGAACACTGGGGGCTAATATCTTCAACATATTGTCTGGCTAACACCAATTGTTACAGTTAACCTGAGAATGTAACTTTTAAAAGTTTTGTGATTTACACATGAAAGAAATGAAACTATCATGGTATTCGAACAGATGAAAGACTCAACAAACAATCAAGGTATCTTTCAATGTATAATTTCAGGTACATCACACTGTAAACTTTTGCTATAAATTCTTATAATTGTGTCCTCCACAACCACCTGATGAAGGAGCAGCACTCCAAAAGCTAGTGCTTCCAAATAAACCTTTTGGACCATAACCTGGTGTTGTGTGATTTTTAACTTTGTACACCCTAGTCCAACACTGGCATCTAGGAACACTTTCTAGGAAGTGAATATTACATTCTAATCATTCTCTAAAAACGTTGCTCCTACAATTCCAATTGGATTTAGTACCAACTGCCTTTGTGGTCTTTATTTGCCATCTTGCCCAAAAGCGAAAACATCTTTTCTACACTATCACTTCCATGATTTTACAAATTTCTATCAGGTCACCCCTCAGGATTTTCTTTGCTGAAGAAAAGTGCCTGGTCACTCTTTTTGTATTGACTTGAGAGTTTGCTCCGTACCAAATGGTGCGGAGTTCTTCTATATCATAGCGGTAACGCCACACTTGAACACCTAGGAAGTGTTTTGGGATATCTTGAGAACATGAATTAAAGTTATTTTATTCTTCTTGCACAAGACTGAGACAGAGCCTTGTGATAAAAAGGGAAAAACAGTTGGCAAGACTTCCATCATTACCTGTTTCAGGACACTTTGAATTTCCTCCATAACTGATGATAGTTTCTTGCTGGTATTAGTCAACTGCTGCTCCAAACGTAGTTTTGTCTCCTCACACGCTTTCAAATTCTCCTCTGCACGGGTCAGCAATTTCTTACTCTCTTTCAGATCCATGGATAGACACTTGTTTGAAGTCTCCAGATTGGATATCTGCTTTGTTTTATCTTCTATAGAAAACAAAAACAATGAACTGATAGATTTGCCTTGGGAGTTGCTCATTGGCTGCCTCAGATCCAAGGGCAATTCAGACAGACAATTACACACAATCCTGACTTGCCTATCACCATAATACAGCAAATGTACTGCAGATGACGAATGAGTGATGAGGTAAAAAATGTTGGGACATAGCAATGGGACATTCAAATCATCTCCAAGGCATTAGCACTTTACATAGCTTGTTTTTGATGCAAGAAAGATGCTGTCTTCCCTCTTTTCAAAGCTTTTATTTTCAGAAATTTGTATTCTTTTCCCCACCTTCTATACTGGATTTACCATATTTAAATACCTCACCAGCCTGTTATTCTTCTCTCTACAGTTCACTGCATAGTCAGTTTACACAATTAAACAGGATTTACAGCACAGATACAGGCCCACTGTGTTATGGGCTTCAGCCTCCTGCAAGGTGCTTTCACTTAATGGGGCAACAATTATGTTAGCTCCTATCATGCAAGAACGAGACATGGGTGGCGCTGTACTGAAAAATTCAACACATGTTTGATACAGCTCCTGGGATACAAATACATTAGTCACAGATATTCCAGTGACTGGGCTTATACTAAACTATTTGCTTACAAACAGTAGAATGTTTCCATCAGCATGTCAAGCTTCAAATGGCCCTGATTAAGAGACAGATTGAGACTTTAATATCCTTAGAACAGATGGTAGAGCAATGATATCTTGAGCATGTCTACCAAAGGTATATTGCACACTAGCTGAGAGACATAACATCAGTGTTTAGATTCTACAATGGAACCCTCTCATTCTTGTCATCTCACTGTCTCTTTCAAATGTATATCTAGCTTCCTTTTATATGCTTCCCTGTTATTTGAGGCTGGTACAATTGCAACATTCAAAAGGCATTTGGATGGGTATATGAATAGGAAGGGTTAGGAGGGATATGGGCCGGTTGCTGGCAGGTGGGACTAGATTGGGTTGGGACTGATGAATTGGACCAAAGAGTCTGTTTCCGTGCTGTACATCTCTATGACTCTGTGAACTGCTTCATGTGAATAAGATATACATTCTAACCACTCTCTGGAAATTTTTCCTGAAGTAACTACTGTATTTATTAGTGACAATTTTGTAACAGCCCCTAGTTCTTGCTTTGCCCTCAAATGGCATCTTGATGTTTATGCTATTGAATCATTTTATTGTTTACCTTTATCTGTTTACACCTTCAGTCATCTCCCTGCTTGAGGAAAGGGTCTGTTTAAGACTGTTTTGCAGTTTGACCAGTGCTTTGTTATCCTTTTAGAAACAAAGATAGGAGCAGGAAGCGGTGATTTGGCCCTTCAAGCCTGCTCCACCATTCATCATCATGATCATTCAACTCAACAGCCCCATTACCTTTGAACCCATTCGCCCCAAGTGCTACATCTCGTTGCCTCTTAAATACATTCAATGTTTTGGCATCAACTATTTCTGGTGGTAATGGATTCCACAGGCTCAACACTCTTTGGGTCTCATCTCCATCCTTATGGTCCACCCTGAATCCTCCGATTGTGACCCCTGGTTCTGGAAGCACCCACTCTCATCTAAATCATTAATATATATTGTGAATAGCTGGGGTCATAGCACCAATTTCTGTGGCACCCCACTAGTTACTGCTTGCCAATTTGAAAAGGACCATGAATTCCTCCTCTGTTTCCTCTCTGCCAACCAGTTTCCTAGCTATTGCAATACACTTATCCCCAATCCCATGCTCTTTAATCTTGCACAATAATCTCTTATGCAGAACTTTGTTAAACACTTTCTGAAAGTACAAATACACCAAATCAACTGGCTTCCCCTTGTCAACTCCATTAATTACATCTTTATAGAATTCCCCTTCATAAATCCTTGCTGACTGTCTGATCCTGCCACTTCTTTTTAAATGCTCTGCTGTAAAGTCCTTGATAATGAATTTGAGAATTTTTCCCACCACTGATGTTAGGCTTACTGGTCTATAGTTCTCTGGGTTTCTCTCTGCCTTCCTTTTTTAAATACTGCAGTGACATTAGCTGCCCTCCAATCTGCATGGACCGTACCATTTTCATAATATGGAGGCTAGTTTTCTACATTCTATAAAAGTTCAATATATCTTCTCTGCTGTTTGATCTGTCCTTTGATGGATGGTGTCATTCAGTTACAGGAGCATAGTTCAGGACATCTCCGATTTCTAGCTGGCCAGTTATGTTGGCTCAATCTGATTTGATTATTAAAATAATTCTTAAACATCAGCTTGCCAGCCCAGTCTCAGTACACAAAGGCTTAAGTGTAAAGAACACATTTGCCAGAATTTTGAATGAACTAGAAGAACTGAATTATTAATGTTCTTCCTGATGCTTGTGTCACTAATTCCACTATGGTTTCTCTTTGGTTTTGGTATGCTGTGGGCACTAACATGGTGCACAGTACATGGGCAGTCTTACCTGAGGGTAGATGTAGTTTCCATATTGCATCTACCACACATACAACTAGACTGCAATGACTGAAAAATCTAAGTTCTCAAAACTTGGGTGACAGGTTTCCAATTCTGGAATTCCAGCAAAACCATAGCGAAACAACTTTCTGTAAAGGAAACTACTTCCCAAGATTTGTAACACTCAATTATCAAAGTTTATACATGACTAAAGTATTTTTGATAGATAAAGGCTTTGTGGGTTTGACATCTTAGAATCTCTCTTTTTGTTTAAGTATTAATCGTATCATAAACCATAAATCATTTCCAGGTCACATATTTGGAACAACTATGGTTCACTCCCTTCTCTTTGCCCATGGCCCTCTCTCTTTTTCAACTGTTCAGAAAACTAATTTCCTTCCTGTTGAATTGCATCCACTAGCCTCTCAGGCTCAATTCCCTTGCTTCATAGAGTCATAAAGCACGGAGACAGGCCCTTTGGCTCAAACTGGTCCACGCCAACCAAAATGTCCATCCACACTAACTCAATTTTCCTGCACTTGGCCTATATCCCTCTGAACCTTTTCTATCCATGTATTTGTCCAAATGCCTTTTAAATGTTATTAATGTACTTGCTTCAAACACTTCCACTGGCAGCTTATTCCAAAGGCATACCACCCTCTGTGTAAAAAAGTTGCCCCTCAGGTTTCCTTTTATTCTTCCCTCTCATCTTAAACTGATGCCAGCTAGTCCTTGATTCCCCAACCCTGGGAAAAAGACTGACTGCCTTCACCCTATCCGTGCCTTTTACAATCTTATACATGTCTACAAGATCCCCACTCCGTTTCCTACACTCTAAAGAAAAAGGTCCTAGCTTGTCCAACCTCTCCCTATAACTCAGACCCTGGAGTCCTGGCAACATCCTTGCAAATTTCTTCTGCACTCTTTTCCAGTTTAATAACATCCAAGGTGACCAAAGATGAATACAATACTCCAAATGCGGCCTCACCAACTGCAACATAACTTCCCAACTTCTATACTCAATGCCCTGACTGATGAAGGTCGGTGTGCCAAAAGCCCTCTTCCCTGCACTGTCTACCTGTGACTCCACTATCAGTGAACCATGCACCTGAACTCCAAGGTCCTTCTGTTCCACGACACTCCTTAAGACCCGACCATTCACCACGTAGCTCCTACCTTGATCTGATTTTCGAAAGTACAACACCTCAAATTTATCTATATTTAACTCCATTTGCCATTTCTCGGCCCACTCCCCAGCTGACCAAGGTCATAGAGATGTACAGCATGGAAACAGACCCTTCAGTCCAACCTGTTCATGTCGACCATATATCCCAACCCAATCTACTCCCACCTGCCAGCACCCAAACCATATCCCTCCAAACCCTTCCTATTCATATACCCATCCAAATGCCTTTTAAATGTTGCAATTGTAACAGCTCATTCCATACATGTACCACCCTCTGCGTGAAAACGTTGCCCCGTAGGTCTCTTTTATATCTTTCCCCTCTCACCCTAAACTTATGCCCTCTAGTTCTGGACTCCCCGACCACAGGGAAAAGACTTTGTCTATTTATCTTATCCATGCCCCTCATAATTTTGTAAACCTCTATAAGGTCACCCCTCAGCCTCCGACGCTCCAGGGAAAACAGCCCCAGCCTGTTCAGCTTCTCCCTATAGCTCAAATCCTCCAACCCTGGCAACATCGTGTGGGCGGCACGGTGGCACAGTGGTTAACACTGTTGCCTCACAGCGCCAGAGACCCGGGTTCAATTCCCGCCTCAGGCGACTCGACTGTGTGGAGTTTGCACGTTCTCCCCGTGTCTGCGTGGGTTTCCTCCGGGTGCTCCGGTTTCCTCCCACAGTCCAAAGATGTGCAGGTCAGGTGAATTGGCCATGCTAAATTGCCCGTAGTGTTAGGTAAGGGGTAAATGTAGGGGTATGGATGGGTTGCGCTTCGGCGGGGCGGTGTGGACTTGTTGGGCTGAAGGGCCTGTTTCCACACTGTATGTAATCTAATCTAATCTAATCCTTGTAAATCTTTTCTGAACCCTTTCAAGTTTCACAACATCTTTCCGATAGGAAGGAGACCAGAATTGCATGCAATATTCCAACAGTGGCCTAACCAATGTCCTGTACAGCCGCAACATGACCTCCCAACTCCTGTACTCAATACTCTGACCAAGAAAGGAAAGCATACCAAATGCCTTCTTCACTATCCTATCTACCTGCGACTCCACTTTCAAGGAGCTATGAACCTGCACTCCAAGGTCTCTTTGTTCAGCAACACTCCCTAAGGTCTTACCATTAAGTGTATAAGTCCTCCTAAGATTTGCATTTATCTGAATTAAACTCCACCTGCCAATTCTCAGTCCACTGGCCCATCTGGTCAAGATCCTGTTGTAATCCTCTTCGCTGTCCAATACACCTCCAATTTTGGTGTCATCTGCAAACTTACTAACTGTACCTCTTATGCCCACATCCAAATCATTTATGTAAATGAAAAAAAGTAGAATACCCAGCACCGATCCTTGTAGCACTCCACTGGTCACAGGCCTCCAGTCTGAAAAACAACCCTCCACCACCTCCCTCTGTCTTCTACCTTTGAGCCAGTTCTGTATCCAAATGGCTAGTTCTCCCTGTATTCCATGAGATCTAACCTTGCTAATCAGTCTCCCATGGGGAACCTTGAAGTCCATATAGATCACATCTACTGCTCTGCCCTCATCAATCTTCTTTGTTACTTCTTCAGAAAACTCACTCAAGTTTGTGAGACATGATTTCCCACGCACAAAGCCATGTTGATGATCCCTAATCAGTCCTTGCCTTTCCAAATACATGTACATCCTGTCCCTCAGGATTCCCTCCAACAACTTGCGCACACTGAGGTCAGGCTCACCGTTATATAGTTCCCTGGCTTGTCTTTACTGCCCTTCTTAAAAGTGGCACCACGTTTGCCAACCTCCAGTCTTCCGGCACTTCACCTGTGACTATCGATGATACAAATGTCTCAGCAAGAGGCCCAGCAATCACTCCTCTCTTGCCTCCCTTTCTATCATTCCTGTAGCATTTGCATCCTGGAACATTCAGCTGCCAGTCCTGCCCATCCCTGAGCCATGTTTCTGTAATTGCTATGATATCCCAGCCCGGTGTTCCTAACCATGCCCTGAGTTCATCTGCCTTCCCTGTTAGGCCCCTTGCATTGAATTAATTTATTAGTCCTACCTTGTCCCTGCCTGCCCTGACTGTTTGACTCACTTCTGATCTCAGCTGTACCCGTCTCAGATCGATCTCTTTCCTCACTATCTCCCTGGGTCCCACCTCCCCACCTTACTATTTTAAATCCTCCCAAGCAGTTCTAGCAAATTTCCCTGCCAGTATATTAGTCCCCTTCCAATTTAGATCCTGCTGAAATTTCTGATCGCCTTTATCACTGTCCACAATACTGCCTATTTTAGTGTCATCAGCAAACTTACTTACCATGTCTTGTACATTCTTATCCAAATCATTGATTTCGATAACAAACAGTAATGGGCCCATCACCGACCCGAGGCACACCACTAGACACAGGCTCCAGTCCGACAAGTATCCTTCCACTGTTACCCTCTGCTCCTACCATCAAGCCAATTATGCAATCTAACCTTCCAGAGCAGACTACCATGTGGAACCTTATCAAAGGCCTTGCTGAAATCTATGTGGACTGCATCTACCGCTGTGCCCACACCAACCTTCTTGGTAACTTCATCAAAGAACTCTAATAAATTTATGAGGCATGATCTCCCACATGCAAAGTCATGCTAACTACGCCTAATCAAACACTTTAGGGTGTAGGTTTGCTCGCTGAGCTGTAGGTTTGATATCCAGACGTTTCATTACCTGGCTAGGTAACATCATCAGTGGCGACCTCCAAGTGAAGCGAAGCTGTTGGTTCCTGCTTTCTATTTATATCTTTCTCCTGGATGGGGTTCCTGGGGTTTGTGGTGATGTCATTTCCTGTTCTTTTTCTGAGGGGTTCATAGTTGGCATCTAGATCTGTGTGTTTGTTTATGGTGTTGTGGTTGGAGTGCCAGGCCTCTAGGAATTCTCTGGCATGTCTTTGCTTAGCCTGTACCAGGATAGATGTGTTGTCCCAGTTGAAATGGTGGTTTGTTTTCATCCGTGTGTAGGGCTACGAGGGAGACAGGGTCGTGGTGTTCGTATATCCTGGAGGCTAACTTTCTTCCTGTTTGTCCTATGTAGTGTTTGTGGCAGTCTTTGCATGGAATTTTGTAGATGACGTTGCTTTTGTCCATGGGTTGCACTGAGTCTTTTAAGTTTGTTAGTTTTTGTTTGAGAGTGTTGGTGGGTTTGTATGCTACTACGAGGGGTCTTAGTAGTCTGGCTGTCATTTCTGAAACTTCTTTGATGTATGGTAAGGTGGTTAGGGTTTCTGGCTGTGTTTGGTCTGCTTGTCGTGGGTTGTTCTTGAGGAATCTGCGCACTGTATTTTTTGAGTAGCCGTTCTTCTTGAATACGTCGTATAGGTGGTTCTCCTCTGTTTTCCGAAGTTTATCTGTGCTGCAGTGTGTGGTGGCTCATTGGAATAGTGTTCTGATACAGCTTTGTTTGTGTGTGTTGGGATGGTTGCTGGTGTAGTTAAGTATTCAGTCAGTGTTTGTCGGTTTTCTGTATACGCAGGTTTGTAGTTCTCTGTTGTCCTTTCTTTCGACTGTGACGTCCAAGAATGCAAGTTTGTTGTCGGTTTCTTCCTCCTTGGTGAACTTTATGCCTGTGAGGGTGTTGTTGATGATGTTAAATGTCTCTTGTATCTTGTTTCGTTTTGGGTCCGCTACGCAGATGACACCTTTGTCATCACAAAACAAAGCTGCATCAGAACACTATTCCAACGAGCCACCACACACTGCAGCACAGACAAACTTCGGAAAACAGAGGAGAACCACCTATACAATGTATTCAAGATGCACGGATACTCAAAAAATACAGTGCGCAGATTCCTCAAGAACAAACCACGACAATCAGACCAAACACAGCCAGAAACCCTAACCACCTTACCAAACATCAAAGAAGTTTCAGAAATGACAGCCAGACTACTAAGACCCCTCGGAATCCTAGTAGCACACAAACTCACCAACACTCTCAAACAAAAACTAACAAACTTAAAAGACCCAGTGCAACCCATGGACAAAATCAATGTCATCTACAAAATTCCATGCAAGGACTGCCACAAACACTACGTAGGACAAACAGGAAGAAAGTTAGCCACCAAGATACACGAACACCAGCTAGCCACAAAAAGACAGGACCCTCTCTCCCTCGTAGCCCTACACACGGATGAAAAAAAAAACACCATTTCAACTGGAACAACACATCTATCCTGGCACAGGCTAAGCAAAAACATGCCAGAGAATTCCTAGAGGCCTGGCACTCCAACCACAACGCCATAAACAAACACATAGATCTGGATGCCATCTATCAACCCCTCAGAAAATGAACAGGAAATGACATCACCACAAACCCCAGGAACCCCATCCAGGAGAAAGATATAAATAGAAAGCAGGAGACAAAAGCTTCGCTTCACTTGGAGGTCGCCACTGTTGATGTTACCTAGCCAGGTAATGAAACGTCTGGATATCAAACCTACAGCTCAGCGAGCAAACCTACACTCTAAACCTCAACCTGAACTACAAACCTTCACAAACCTTGCAGCTGTCTTTCCAAATGCATGTATATCTTATCCCTCATAATCTTCGCAGCTAACCTATTTAAGCTTAATGGTCTATAGTTCGCAGGTTTTTCTTTGCACCTCTTCTTGAATAAGGGCACGACATTCGCCACCCTCCAATCTTTCGGGACCTCACCTGTGGCTAACGATGATGCAAATATATCAGCCAGGGCCTCCACAATTTCTTCGCTTAGCTCTTGCAGGGTTCTTGGATATATCTGGTCAGGACCAGAAGACTTTTTCACCTTCATACATTCCAATACATTCAACACCTCCTCTACTGTGATATGGACTGTCCCCAAGATACCACTACTAATTCTCCAAGTTCCCAAGGCTTCATGTCTTTCGCTATGGTAAACACAGAGGAGAAATATTCATTGAGAACCTCGCCAAACCCCTGTGATTCCACACATACATGTCACTTTGGTCCTTAAGGGATCCTATTCTCTCTCTATGTATTCTTTTTCCTTTAATATATTTAAAGAACCTCTTTGGATTCACCTTAATCTTCTCAGCCAAGGCTATCTTGTGCCCCCTCTTCACGTTCCTGATTTCCTTCTTCAGTAAACTCCTGTATCCCCTACATACTCCCAGGGATTCCCTATATCCCAGCTGTCTATACCTGAGCTATGCGTCCTCCTTTTTTCTGGTCAGACCTTCAATATCTTTTGTCATCCAGGGTTCTTGACTGTTACAAGTCAGGAAGTTCCAAGCTTTACTTTTGATCTGGTCCAGTACTGTGCCAAACAAAATTTCCAGAAAGGTTGATGAATTTGATCCCCCACAATTTCTGTACTGGGTGATATGACTCAATGAGATTGCGCTAAGAAATATCAGCTGTAACAGGATTTAAATCTAGCTCTCACTAGAGAGATAAGACGGCAAATATCCAAATGCGGTCTGGATCTTGATTGACGTCATATATGCAACTGAATGAAGATCAGATGAGATGAGATCTTGTACAACCAGTGGTCCAGAATGATCCCCAAACATTGATCACTTGGGTAATGTGATGAAAACAGCCAGTCAGTCACAAGAAACCATACCTCAAGCGTCAGCACCTTTAAATGATTGAAGAAAGGTGAAGAAGCTACATGTAATTTACAATACATGTTCCCAGCCTTTTCTTTGGTAGCATTTCTGTCTATTATTCTTTACAGAACCCCACAATCTCACCCTCCAATTTTCTTACCTATCTTGCCCTCCAATGACTGTACTTTCAGTTCCATTTCTGCTCGAGTCTTTTCACTCTTTTGTAATTTTTGCAGCAAACTTCCCACATCCACCATTGCTCCGTTATAAACAATCAAGTTGCTGCTTTCTGACCCGTTGCTGGATTCTGGTTTCACTGTCAAACTAGGCAACAAAAGTTTGTTTCCTAAAATAAATATACAAAGAGGCATGTCATCGCTGGAAATGGATTCAAATTGAGCCCATAATGATAGAACAAAAGTTACCACTTCTATGGAAAGTGAACTTGTGCAGTTTCAAATATTACACTTGACCTCGGAATGTTTGATAGGGGCAGTGGACAGTGAGCATAACTCTGCAATTAATCTTTTGTGCCTGCCCTTGGGAGTATGCAATTGCACAGTATTACTCCAGATTATTACCAAGAAAGATGCGATAAAGATGAAAAGACTGCAAGAAGGGAGAACGTTCTTACACAAAAGAGATGCTATTGGAGAGTGCTTAGCTAATAATATGGATGGTTTATCCCTAGGGATGGGAAGTACAGAGCTTGAGGAGTGGAAGAATCGGGGTGGCTTGAGTGAACAGAGAGGTGGAGGCTGGAAGATAGAATTAATGAAATTTGCCGACTAGGGTGAGGACAGAAGTAACAATGTTAGAACTTGCTTCTTTTTCTTACTGCAGAATTTTAAAATTTTATATTATAAGTTCTACTGGCTGATGTGGTGCAGAATTGTCCTGTCCTTTTTCACTAAAGCCAAAGACTAAGATCCTCTGTTTCAAGTACAATAAGAAATTGCAGAGGCAATAGGGTCTTTCAAGAGTTTGTGAGCTCTGTCTTATGTTTCTGTGACCCATAGCGTTCAGCACCTCGCTTCTTCACCACTCTCCTTCAATACTGCCTATCCCAGAACAAGGAAGAAAAATTAGAAAAAAGGAAAACAATAAACAGAAATAAACGGGAGGCTAAGAAAGAGCAGCACAAGAAGAGACACCAGAAATAGGAGCAGGAGAAAGTCATTCAGCCCCTGAAGCCCACTCCATCAGTCAATGAGATCATGGTTAATCTTCTACTTTAACACCATTTTCAAGCATTTACCCCCACATCCCATAATGTTTAAATTTTAGTATTACTTTCTATTGATCTCAGTCTTGACTATACTGTCTAAGTGAGCCTCCATCATCATCACAGACTGTAATGGCCTGCTGCTTATTCTGAGGCTGCAACTCCTTGTTCTAGAGATTCCCAACTGGGGAAATATCCTCGATGCATTAACTTTGTTAACCCCTGCAAGGTTGTTTTTTTTATTGTTGAATAAAATAATCTTTGTTTCCGAAACTCCAAAAACTACAGTCCCAGTCTTTTTTCAGCCAATTTGTGCTTGGAATGTTTTGCTTAGAGGCTGGTTTATTTGAGGCACTCAGGAGCATTAGATGTTTATTTAAGTAAAAACAATGGGCAACATTATGGGAAAGGCAGGAGATTGGCACAGTGTCAAGCTGGGGCAAAATAACAATTCCACAATATTAATGATTCCTCATGAGACAATTCTTCCATTCCAGGAATTAGCTCAGTGAACTGTCATTGCATTCCCTCTACAGTTAATATTTTTCCTTAGTGAAGGAGACCAAAACACAGGTGTAGGCCATTCAACCCTTGAGCCTTTTCTGCCACTGAAATCATAGCTAATCTGTGACTTACCTCTATATAAGGTAATCTGTGCCTTAACTCCATATACCTGTCTTTGCTGCGCACCCTTTAAGAACTTTGCTAAACAAACATTTGTCCTTCTCAGATTTACAATTAACTGAACTAGAATTAACGGTCATTTGCGGAAGACAACTCCAACTTCCAGCAGCCTTGTGTGTAGTAGTGCTTCCATACAATTCTTCTGAAAGAGTCTGATCTTCATTTTCAAACAATGCCTCCTATTTATACAATCCCCTTTTCTATCCTCTCTTTTCCTTTTAGAAAGCTTGAAGACTTCCATCAAATCACACCTTAAACCTGTGTAGTGTCACAGAAGTTCTGTGTAATTACACGAAGACATCTTTACCCCATGTTCAAATCCACTAATGATAAAGTGGTTAAAGCATACATATCATTTGCCTTAATTGCTTACTGTATTGCTTGCTAACTTAGAGTGACTCATGAACAAGGACCCAAGTTCCTTTCAGAGTCAATATTTTCCAGTCTCACTATTTAAGAAATACTCTATTTCGGCTTCTCCCACTAAGGTGGATAACCTCTCAGTTCTCCACATCATATTTCTTCTTCCAATTCTTTTATCCACTCGCTTAACTTCTCAATTCCTCTGAAGTATCTTTGCACCCTCCTCAACCCGCACTTCCGCCAAGCTTTGTTTTATTACATTAGGAAATATTACTTTTAACCCCAAAATCTAAATCATTAATATCGAATAGCTGCAGCCCAAACACAAACCCTCGTAATACCACATTATTCAGTCTGCCAACCAGAAACGACCCATTCACTTCTTCTTCATTTTCTCTCCATTAACCAGCTCTCATTCCATGCTAGTTTATTCCCTCCAAACAGACTCGCTTGAATTTTATTAAACTCCTTTTGAGGGACCTTATTGAAAGCCTTCTGAAAAATCTAAATGTACTCATCCACGAGATCCCCCTTATCTTTTCTGCTCATTAGAGCCTCAAAGAAATTCCCATCAATTTTGTTAACATGACTTCCACTTCATTCATCTGTTAACTCTGCCTGAACATTCCATTAACTGAAAATACCCTCTTATTTCATCCTGTTTTGATTGTATAGTTAATAAGACTGTTATAGACAGACTGTTATCCTATAATCCCACTCTGGTTAACAGTTACATGGAAGTTTTGACCTCAATTGCTTGCATAACTTTGCACCAAATTTTAAAATTTACTCCAAATGATTTTAAGTTTTAAAAGTAGAATAAACAAACAATTTTGTTGAAGCCCAGCTTAATATAAGCTTAGAAAGTAAGGGCAAAGGTGAAAACCACAGTGCAGGGCATCAAGGAGAATGGAAATCAAAGCGTTAACTGTTTCTTATAAAAGCTTGTAGATTATAGAAGGAAAGAATGAAGTAAGTAACCACTGTGATAAAAATTGAGTCAACTTGTATATAGGTAATTGGTTGTTTTTGTCCTACACCTCTGAATTTAATAAGACGACCTATAGAAAAAAAAATCAAACCTTTATTTCTACAAATAAGTGACTTAGATTTTTAAATGACTCTTTTGTGGACTGTGGGCATTGAGGCAAGTCCAGCATTCATTGCAGCAAGTCCAGCATTCGTTGCCCATCCAAAATCAACTGAGTGACTTGATAGGCTATTTCAGAAGGCCATTAAGAGTTAACCACATTAGTCTGGGTCTTGAGTAGGCATAACTGGGTTAAGAAAGGCAGATATCCTTCCCTAAAAGACATTAGCGAATGAGGTTTTACAACAACTGATGATAGTTTCATGGTTGGTATTATTAAGACCAGCTTCAATTCCAGATCTGTCAAGTGAATTCAAATCCCACCAGCTAAGAAAGCATCTGGTATGAGTGTTATCGGCTATCTGCAGATGTAGTGTGGGCATGCAATGGAAATCTTATCTGCAAACTCAGACAATAAATGGGTGTACTGTTCAGCCAATTTTTTAAAAAAAATACCATAGGCAAAAGATCAAGCTTCAATTTATAAATTGAGTGTTGGAGCCGGCAGCTATAAAGTCAAGCAAATTGAAAAGGCCGAGTTTCACAAATTTACAGCCTGGGACAGGATGAATAAAAAGAGGTGCAATACCTAACAAATGATCAGATTCCACTTCATTCTCTGTCACTTTTACTTCATCTTTAGAGCCATCAGTTAGTTTCCTGTACAGGCAAGAGTCTCGCAGCACAACTTTACTAATTAACTTCTTAACCTGGAAATGAAAATTTAAAAAGTCAACAATTATAACAGGTAAATTGATCAGTCTTCTCCTTTGAACTTCTGAAAATCCCGATTCTTGTTAACTACTTGTTCCACTGATAGTTCTTCCCCACTTCATGTTGCTGTTGGCCATATCTGAACACATACAGGGAATATCCACAAATATTTTATCCACAGTAGGAACTCTAACTATTCTTCATCCTAGAACAACACAGCTTGAACCAGTGCAGCAAATATGACTGGTTGAATCTGCCCTCTCCAGCCTAAAGGTCAAAATTACTCCAGTTGTGATCAGAATAGAAGACAGGAATCTCTCAATTTATGAGACACAGCCAGATACTGACTTCAGAGAATTGGGTACTGCAAATGCTGGAGATGAGAGTCAAGATTAGAGGGGTGCTGGAAAAGCACAGCATGGAAAAGGCAGCATACGAGGAGCAGGAAAATCGATGTTTCAGGCAAAAGCCCTTCATCAGGGATGAGGGACCTGATGAAGGCCTTTTGCCTGAAACGTCTATTTTCTTGCTCTTCGGATGCTCCTTGACCTGCTGTGCTTTTCCAGCACCACTCTGATCTTGACCAATATTGACTTCACTGACAGAGGGTTTAATTACTAATCAGAGCCACAGTGACTGAATAGCATTATAAGCACAAACCCATTTTTCCTTAGTCCATGGATACCTAGGTAATTTGTCCCTGTCAGGATTTCTACCACAGAGCGACTGCAGCACACTTTTTCCCCAATCTGTCCAAATCTCTGAATTTCTGCATTGTTTAATTGTATTTTTGCTTACTGGCTAAGATTCAGTTTATTTCACTGCAGACTTTTTTTAGTGGCTAAGAAGTGCATCATTTCCTTTGTTATTGATGTGTTTCCTGACTGTGATACCATTGACCAACAGTGTAGAATAAATGAATGAGAAATTATACCTGTGCACGTGAAAGATGGAGTCCAAGAGTGTAGATGATTTCTTCAAGATCTTTCTCAAGCAAAAAACCACAGTAACTTTGGTCAAAATAGACAAAAGCAAGAAGAAGATCCTTGTTGTGCGTGAACAGCTGTTTCTTTTCCTTAAAGAATCAAGACAAGTAGTCAGGCCACAAAACTGATTATAGTTTTTTTTAAGGCTAGAAAATTTGCTTTTTTCCACCTGCATTGAATCCTCGTCTGTACCCTCTGATTTAATTTATGTATTGGTACTAGCACATTGGGACAATGACAATTAAACTGGTAAAAGTCTTGTGTACTACTCTCAGCTCATCTGCAAAGTTGCTAATTCACCAGTACGTCCCCAACTATTATCAACTCTCATACAAATGCACCCACCAAAGCCTCAGTTTGCTTTTAAAATAAATTCTCCATACACAACATAAAGTTGAATGCAATTACAAGACCATAATAATAGCTCTAGCTGATGTTTCTCACAGTTCAAGTGCAGAAAAAAGAATACATGGGACATTTTATTTCACCAAAACACTATTGACTGTACCAGTCACAAACTGAGTCTACACCTTCTCTTTAGAAATGTTTTCCCTGGATCTCCTCGTTCCTTCCACTCTGTCATCCTTCCGATCTCTGTCACTCTCTTCCTCATCTCTATCTGTTGAAACAAAGTTTAATAAAACATCAAGAGAAGCTGCACATAATAAAAGTGAATCATAGTGACAAGACCATTAAATGCGCAATCCATTATTTGGTAGCATGAAGGAACTTTGTTTAAGGTCAGCTGTCCCAAAAAGCCAGGCAGGTTACTTCTATATGTTCAATTTAATCTCAGAAGAAACCATACTGTTATATAGAAAATGTTGTCGGGGCTTCACTGAATGAACAAAACTAAAAAGAGCCAAGGACAAAGTAGCCTACTTGATTGGCATCCCATGTACCATTAAACTGTAGAATCTTCCAAACTCAAGATTTCTACCATGAAGTTACTTACTGACAAAGAATCACTGAATTCAAAACATTACGATGGTTTGTCTCTCTAAAGATGCTACAAGACCTGCTGAGCTTCTCCAGTATGTTATTTTAGCACTTGAATGAACAAGGATGGCAGGGGTCAGAATATCATCACCTGAAATCCTTACAGAATCCTGATATGGAATTTCATGGCTGGGTTAATGTTGTTGCATTAGAATTCTGTAACTCCTCTTCCAACAGCAGTACACAGACTGCTCAGGCTGCAGTCTTAAAGAAAGTAGCTCATCGCCACCCTATAGGACATTTATAGATGGATAACAAACTACAGTGATGCTAACATCCTCTAATTTAAACAAAAACTGCTTGACCGGAATCAAGTCAAAGCTGTGAGAGGGTGCAATGGAATGAGCCTAAAACAATAGATCCTTTGGTGGGTGTGCAGGTAATTATGCCAGTTTGTGATATTTCAGACTGATGACCCAGGGAGAAATCATAGGTCCTGGAGTTTCTTTCTTCCAGGTCCCTTACAACACCCGTATCCACAACTTTTAGCTTTTACCCCATATCATTTAGATGCCCAGAATTAGAAATGATTTGTGGGTTTAGCAAACCTTCTTGGCTTTCGTACACTGTGTCCCTATGAATAGCGCTAATAAATGCTAGCCAAGCCAGAAACACCCACAGCTGAAAATGTGCTGCTGCAAAAGCGCAGCAGGTCAGGCAGCATCCAAGGAGCAGGAGAATCGACATTTCGGGCATGAGTCCTATCTCCAGCATCTGCAGTCCTCACTTTCTCCCAGAAACACCCACATCCCACGAACTAATTAAAAACCCTGTTACACTCTCATCAACCCATTGAGGGGGAAGTGGAGTCTGAGGGTTTGGAGGAAGAAGTCATCATGAGAAACCACAGAGACAGGAGAATGTCATGATGTCATATGTGGGTGGGGAAGCAGACATCAGACACCATGAGACACCACCAAGGATAAGAAAAGAGTGGTGTGATTAGGCCCATGCCAGGCCAGGGCTACACACAGTATCAAAGAGGGAGGTTGACAAGGGTCTGAAGTTGACATCAGGAACCATTATACTTTACTGCATTTTGTAATCCAGTCTGAAACATACCATGCAACAGAATAGACCACAAGACAGCAGACAAGTCAAAAGAAAGAATGAGGAGTTGGGAGTCTGGAGGATCCCAATCTGTTGCTCATTGCAAGAGCAATCATTGGACAATTAGATATTCAATCAGTACAGTCTACGTGAGAGACTAGTTAACTTGGAAAATGGCTGAGTTGTACATCAATCTAGTTGGCTAATGAACCTGCACAGTCCGAAGACCCACAAGGTTGGGATAGTCTGTGGCTTCCTCTTCTACACCTTGATGAAACACATGGAATATAATCACTATAGAGCAGGGTAGGGAACATGATAAAATTTAAGAAACATCCACGAAAGAAGATTTAAAGCAGAATATAAAATGATTGACCTAGATGACAAAGTTTGGTTCAACGGTTGCATGCAAAGGAGAAGGGGACTTGCTGGCCAGGGCTTAGTACAGAGGTTCAAAAATATACCAAAAACTGTTTTTGGCCCCTTTTCGAGGCAGGATTGTGCATTTTGAAGGTTGATTAAAAAATATGATAAGTATTTGAAGGTTAAAGTAACATGATTAAATTTATTTCACTTTCATTAACTGATAATAATTACAGATTTTGCATCAAAGAAGATGTCAGGAGCTTGACAAAAGTGAACAGCACAGTAAAAACAGGAAGTGTGCAATCAAAGATGCGCACTTAGAATAAACATCAGAGGATATATGTAACATTGAAAGGACTGAGAGATGGGCAGAGGGGCAGGGTTGTCTTGTTAGCAAGAAATGAAATTAAATTGATATGAAGAAGTGACATTGTGTCAGAAGATGTAGAATCTGTGCAGGAAGAGTTGAGAAATCACAAAAAAAGTTATGTACAGGCCTCCAAGTAATAGTCAGGATATGGGGAAGATGATGATAAATCAGGAGATAGAAAAGGTTGTATGAAAGCACTATTACAATTAGCATGGGGAACTTCAATATGCAGCTGGACTGGAAAATCAGGTTGGTAGCAGATCTTAAGGAAAATAATTCATGGAATGTCTACAAGATGTTTCTTTTTGGAGCAGCCTGTGGTGTTGCCCACTAAGGATCAGGCAATTGTGGATTTAGTGATGTGAAATTACGCAGATTTGATGAGGGAACTTAAAGTAAAGGAATTCCGAGGGGACAGTGATGTTAATATGATAGAATTCACCTTGTAGTTTGAAAGGGACAAACAGGAATCAAATGCAACAATATTATAAGTGAATGAAGGTAACTACAAAGACATGAGGGAAGTGCTGGACAGAGTTAACTGGAAGGGGTGCATAGCAGGGAAGACAACGGAGCAGCAATGACTGGAGTTTCTGGGGGTAATTTGTGAGGTATAGCAGAAATTCATCCCAAGGAAGAAGAAACATACTGTGGGGTGGATAAAGCAAACCACGGCTGACAAGGGAAGTCAGGAACAACATGAAAGAAAAAGAAAAACCATGTGATAATTAGATTAGGTTACTTACAGTGTGGAAACAGGCCCTTCGGCCCAACAAGTCCACACCAACTCTCCGAAGAGCAACCCACCCAGACCCATTCCCCTACATTTACCCCTTCACCTTACACTACGGGCAATGTAGCATGGCCAATTCCCCTAACCTGCACATTTTTGGACTGTGGGAGGAAACCAGAGCATCCGGAGAAAACCCACGCAGACACAGGGAGATTCCACACAGACAGTTGCCTGAGGCAAGAATTGAACCCAGGTCTCTGGCACTGTGAGGCAGCAGTGCTAACCGCTATGCCACCATGGTCGAGGTAAGTAACGGAGGATAATTTTAAAAAAAGCAATAAGGAGAAGATGAAATATAAGTGTAAGGTAGTTAGTTACATAAAAAATTCCAAGATGTAAGAGAGGGGCAAGAGTGGACAATGGAGCGCTGAAAAATGAGGTAATAGGGAACAAAAAAATGGCGGAGAAATTTAATTGGTACTTTGCATCAATTTTCACACTGAAAGAAACTGGCAACATACCAGAAATTCACGAGCATCATGGGGCAGAGGTGAGTGCAGCAGCCATCATCAAAAGGTGCTGGAGAAGCTGAAATGTCTGAAGGCAGATAAATCATCTAGACGGGATGGGCTGAAGGAGGTAGCAGAAGACATTTGAGAGACACTGGTGGTGATCTTTCAGGAATCACTGGAGTTAGGGAGAGTCCCAGAGGACTGGAAAATCGGCAAATATAACATCCTTACTTAAGTAGTTAGAGAGTCAGAAAGCAGGGAATTATAGGCCTGTTAGCCTGACCTCAGTCGTTGTAGGATTTGAGTCCATTATTAAGGATGAGATTGCACAGTATTTGGACGTGCATGGCAATACAGGGCAGAGTCAGCATCACTTCTTCAAGGGGAGGGTCACCTCTAGTGTCCCTGCTGACTTCATTTGTGGAAGCGCACCCAACTCCTCGAGAATTATGTCAGGGAACTGGAGATAGATGAACTTCAGATCATTCGGGAGGTGGAGGGGGTCACTGAGTGGAGTTACAGGGAGGTAGTTACTCCACAGCCACGTTAAGGTTTACCATCGGGGTAGGAAAGGGAACCGGCAGGCAGTACAGGGATCTCCTGTGATGGTTCCCCTCAACAGCAAGTATACCATGTTGAATACTATTTTTTTTTGGGGGGGGGGGGGGGGGGGAAGAGGAAGAAACGACTTACCAGGGATAAGCAATGGAACACAGGTCTCTGGTGCAGAGTCTGTCCCTGTTGCTCAGAGGGTAAGGCGGGAAAAGTGGAGCAGAGCTTTAGTCACTGGGAACTCCATAGTTAGGGGAACAGATAGGAGGTTTTGTGGGAACAACAGAGCCTCACGATTGGTGTGTTGCCTCCCAGGTGTCAGGGTTCGTGATGTCTCTCATTGTGTTTTCGGGATCTTTGAGTGGGTGAGGGAGCAGACCCAAGTCGTGGTCCACATAGATAGGAAGAAAGGTGTGGATCTAAGGCAGAAATTCAGGGAGTGAGGATGGAAGCTTATAGCTAGAACAAATAGAGTTGTTATCTTTGAGTTGTTTCCCATGCCGTGTGCTAGTGAAACGAGGATCAGGGAGAGTGCAGAGCTGAACACATGGCAGGAGGGAGGGTGTTGGGTTCTTGGATAATTTAAGTCTTTTCTGGGGAAGTTGGGACCTCTACAAACAGGATGGCCTTCACATGAACCAGAGGGATACCAATATCCTGGGGAAGAAATTTACTTATGCAAGGACGTTCAAACTAATGCAGCAGGAGGAATGAGAACCTGGATTGTAATTGAAGGTAGTGAAGATAGGGATAGGTTTACAATGTCGCAAGAGGGCACCGGCAATCAGGATGTTGGTTTGAAATGTGTGCACTTCAATGCCAGGAGCATCAGGAATAAGATGGGTGAACTTGCAGCATGGGTTGGTACCTGGGAGTTTGATGTTGTGGCCATTTCAGAGACATGGCTAGAGGAGGGACAGGAATAATTATTGCAGATTCAGGGATTTCGATGTTTCAGTAAGAACAGAGATGGTAAAGTTGGGGGTGGGGGGTGGTATGTGGCATTGTTAATCAAGGGTAGCATTACAGCAGCTGAGATAACGTTTAAGGACTCATCCACTTAGGTAGTTTGGACTGAGGTTAGAAACAGGAAAGGTTACCCTGTTGGGAGTTTCTATAGATCACTGAATTGTTCCAGGGATGTAGAGGAAAGGATAGCAAAGATGATTCTCGAGAGAAGCAAGAGTAACAGGGTAGTTGTCATTGGGGACTTTAATTTACCCAATATTGACTGGGAATGCTATAGTTTAAGTGGTTTAGATGGGTCAATTTTTGTTCAATATGCGCAGGAGGATTTTCTGACATAGTATGTAGACTGGCTAATAAGAGGCAATGCCATACTGGATTTGATATTGGAGAATGAATCCAGCCAGGTGTTAGATTTGGAGGTAGGTGAGCACTTTGGCGATAGTGACCATAATTCAGTGGTTTCCAATAGCAATGGTCAGGGATAGGTATAGACCACAGAGAAAGAAGTATAACTGGGGGAAAGGTAATTGTGATACGATTGGGGAAGATTTAGGGTGCATAGGATGGGGAAGGAAACTGCAGGGGATGGACACATTTGAAATGTGGAACTCATTCAAGGAACAGCTACTGTGGGTCCTTTATAAGTACATATATATCAGGCAGGGATAGTTGCTGAGAGAGGGAGCTATGGTTTGCTCAAGAACTTGAAGCTCTTGTCAGGAGAAAGGAGGTGGTTTCTATTAAGATGAGGCATGAAGGCTCAGTTAGGCGGCTTGAGAGTTAGAAGTGTGCCGAAAAAAATCTAAACAGAGGGCTAAGAGGAGCCAGGAGAGGACGAGAAAAGTTGTTGGTGGTTAGGATCAAGGAAAACCCTTCGGCCTTCCATATGTATATTAGGAATAAAAGAATGACCAGAGTAAGGTTACTAGAGTAAGAAGAAGGGCTAATCAAAGACAGTATTGGGAAGTTGTGTGTGGAATCTGCGGACATAGGAGAAGTGCTTAATGATTAGATTAGATTAGATTAGATTACATACAGTGTGGAAACAGGCCCTTCGGCCCAACAAGTCCACACCGCCCCGCCGAAGCGCAACCCACCCATACATTTACCCCTTATCTAACACTACGGGCAATTTAGCATGGCCAATTCACCTGACCTGCACATCTTTGGACTGTGGGAGGAAACCGGTGCACCCGGAGGAAACCCACGCAGACACGGGGAGAACGTGCAAACTCCACACAGTCAGTCGCCTGAGGCGGGAATTGAACCCGGGTCTCTGGCGCTGTGAGGCAGCAGTGCTAACCACTGTGCCACCGTGCCGCCCACGAATTCACATTGGAAAAGGGCATTGCTCGTGAGAATACAGAAATGCAGGCTACTAGATTAAATGAGATTGCAGTTAACAAAGAAGAGGTTTTAGCAATTTTGAAAGATCTGAGAAAAAAAAGACCTCTGGGCTGGATGGGATTTATTCTTGGATTGTCTGGGAAGCCAGGGAGGAGATTGCAGAGCCTTTGGCTTTGATCTTTATGTCATCATTATCAACAGGAGTCGTGCCAGAAGATCGGAGGATAGCAAATGTTGTTCCCTTGTTTAAGAAAGGGAGTTGGAACAACCCTGGTATAGGCTAGTGAGCCTTACTTCGGTTGTGGGTAAGGTGTTGGAAAAGGTTATAAAAGATAGGATTTATAATCATCTGGAAAGGGATAATTTGATTAGGGATAGTCAACACGATTTTGAGAAGGGTAGGTTGTGCTTAACTAACCTTACTGAGTTTTTCAAGGTGACAAAACAGGTGGTTGATAAGGTTCCACACTGTAGGCTATTGCACAAAATATGGAGTTTCGGGATTGAAGGTGATTTAGCGGCTTGGATCAGAAATTGGCTAGCTGAAAGAAAACAGTGGTGGTGGTTGATGGGAAATTTCCATCCTGGAGCTGTTACCAGTGGTGTGCCACAAGGATCTGTTTTGGGGCCAGTGCTGTTTGTCATTTTCATAAATGATCTGGATGTGGGCGTAGAAGGATGGGTTGCGGATGACACTGAGGACAGTAGAGTTGTGGATAGTGCCGAAGGATGTTGTGGGTTAGACAGACATAGATAAGATGCAGAGCTGAGCTGAGAAGTGGCAAATAGAGTTTAATGCAGAAAAGTGAGAGGCATTTCACTTCAGAAGAAGTAACAGGAATGCAGAATACTGGGCCAAGGGTTAAATTCCTGGTAGTATAGATGAAGAGAGAGATCTCAGGTGTCCAGGTGCATAAATCCCTGAAAGTTGCCACCCAGGTTTATAGGGTTGTTAAGATGACATATGGTGTGTTGGTGTTTACTGGTAGGGGGATTGAGTTTCGGAGCCACAAGGACATACTGCAGTTGTACAAGACACTGGTAAGGCCGCACCTGGAGTATTGCATACTGTTCTGGTGGCATTACAGGAAGGATGTGGAAGCTTTGGAAAGGGTTCAGAGGAGATTTACTAAGATGTTGCCTGGTATAGAAAGAAGGTCTTATGAGGAAAGACTGAGGGAACTGAGGCTACTTTTGTTGGAAAGAAAAAGGTTGAAAGGTGACTTAATCGAGACGTATAAGATAATCAGAGGATTAGATAGAGTGGACAGTGAGAGCCTTTTTCCTTAGATGGTGAAGGCTAACACAAGGGGACATAGCTTCAAATTGAGGGGTAATAGATTTAAGACAGACATCAGGGGTAGTTTCTTTACTCAAAGAGTAGTAGAGGCATGGAACGGCCTGCCTGCAACAGTAATAGCCTCACCTATGTTAAGGGCATTTAAATGGGCACTGGACATACATTTGGATAATAATGGAATGGTGTAGGTTAGATGGGCATCAGATTAATTTCACAAGTCGGTGCAACCTCGAGAGCCAAAGGGCCTGTACTGCGCTGTAACATTTTTTGTTCTATGTTTATGCACTTTGGGAGGAAGAATAGAGGAGCAGACTATTTTCTAAATGGGGAAAAGCTTTGGAAATCTTAAGCACAAAGGGAATTCGAATCCTAGTTCAGGATTCGCTTAAATTTAAGGTTCAGTTGGCTGTCAGGAAGGCAACTGCGATGTAGGCAATCATTTCAAGGCGGCTAGAATGGAAGGTCAGAGGAATGCAGGACCTTGCAGCCCAAGTTCATAGTTCCTTGAAAGTAGAGTCGATGGTAGGCAGGATAGTGAAGAAGGTATTTGCTACACTTGCCTTTATTGTCAGTGTATAGCAGTTGCGATGCTATGTTGCAGCTGTACGAGACATTGGTTGGGCCACGATTGGAACTGTGTTCAATTCTGGTCTCCCTGATTATAGAAAAGATGTTGGTAAACCTGACAGCGTTCCAAAAAGATTGACAAGGATGTTGCTGGGGTTGTGGGGCTTGAGTCATCGGGAGTGGCTCAATAAGCTGGGGTATTTCCCCTGGAGCGTCAGAGGCTGAGGGATGACCTTATAGAGGTTTATACGTTTTCACAGGGGAGGGAAGACTAAATGGGAGGGCATTGGTTTAAGGTGAGAGGGGAAAGATTTAAAAGAGACCTAATGAGGAATCCTTTTTATGCAGAGGGTAGTGCATGTATGAATGAACTCCCAGAGGGAGTGGAGGAGGCTGGTACAATTACAACATTTAAAAGGCATCTGGATGGGGAGATGAATAGGAGATGTTGAGAGGGATACTGGCCAAATGCTGGCATATTGGGACTAGATTAATTTAGGATAAATGGTCAGCATGGACGAATTGGTATGAAGAGTCTGTTGTCATGCTGTACAATTCTATGATGAGAACACATAACATAGAACAGTACTGCACAGGAACAGGTCCGTTGGCCCAAATTGGGCTGGTCATGATGCCAAATTAAACTAATCCTTTCTGCCTCCCCATAGTTCATATCCTTCCATTCCTTGATTATTCAGATGCCTACCAAAATGGCCCCATAACACTTCTATTGTATCTGCCTTCACCAGTACAGTGGCAGCACATTCCAGGCAACTCCCACTCTCCCACTCCCTTTTACCTTAAATGCATTTCCTCTAATATTAGACATTTAAATTCTGGGATAAAGATTCTGACTGTCAACCTACTTATGCTTCTCATAATTTTATAAATTTCAGTCAGCTCTCCCCTCAGCCTCTGCTACTCCAGAGAAAACAACCCCAGTTTGTTCAGCATCTACTTACAGCTCATACGCTCTAATCCAGGCAGCACCCTGATAAACCTCTTCTGCACCCACTCCAAAGTCTCCTCACCCTTCTTGTAATGTGGTGACCAGAATTGAAAGTAATACCCCAAGTGTGGCCTAAATAAAGTTTTATAAAGCTGCAACATGACATCCGGACTCTTGTATTCAATGCCCCTACTAATAAAGGCAAGCACACCTACTTGCCAAGGACATTTATGGCCTCTCCATGCTCTCCTAATTCTCTGCTTAAGTTTTTTCCTGCTTACTTTATATTCCTCACGGGATCTGTACGATTTTAGCTTTCTAAACCTTACATATGCTTCCTTTTCCTTTTTGATTCACAACTTCCCATGTTATCCAAAGGCACCTTGCCAGCTTTGCTCTTTCTCCTTACTTGAACATGCTGGTCCTGAATTCTGATCAGGTCTTTAAACAACTCCCACATGTCAAGTGTGGACTTGCCTGATGACAGGTACTCCCCATGATCTCTCCCTAGCTCCTGCCTAATATTGACATAATTCGCTCTCCCCAAATTTAGTACCTTTTTGCAACAACCTGACTTATTCATAGCTATCTTAAAACTTAAGGAGTTGTGATCACTATTTCCAAAATGCTCTCCATTGACAGGTCAGTCACTTTGCCAGGCTCTTTTGCCAATACAAGATCCAACCAATACAAGATCCAATATGGCCCCTCTTCTAGTGGGACTATCCATATGTTTTAAGAAACCCAATTGGATGCGCCCAACAAAGTGTGCCCTAAGTGTCTTGCTCTATGCAAGTCCTGGTCAATATTGGGGAAGTTAAAGTCACCTATTATGACAACCCTGCTGTTTTGCATCTTTTCATAATCTGAAAACGTGTTGCTGGAAAAGCGCAGGTCAGGCAGCATTCAAGGAGCAGGAGAATCGACGTTTCGGGCATGAGCCCTTCTTCAGGAATGAGGAAAGTGTGTCCAGCAGGCTAAGATAAAAGGTAGGGAGGAGGGACTTGGGGGAGCGGCATTGGAAATGCGATAGGTGGAAGGAGGTTAAGTTGAGGGTGATAGGCCGGAGTGGAGGTGGGGGCGGAGAGGTCAGGAAGAAGATTGCAGGTTAGGAAGGTGGTGCTGAGTTCGAGGGTTGGGACTGAGACAAGGTGGGGGGAGGGGAAATGAGGAAACTGGAGAAATCTGAGTTCATCCCTTGTGGTTGGAGGGTTCCTAGGCGGAAAATGAGGCGCACTTCCTCCAGCCGTCGTGTTGCTATGGTCTGGCGATGGAGAAGTCCAAGGACCTGCATGTCCTTGGTGGAGTGGGAGGGGGAGTTGAAGTGTTGAGCCACGGGGTGGTTGAGTTGGTTGGTGCAGGTGTCCCAGAGGTGTCCTCTGAAATGTTCCGCAAGTAGGCGGCCTGTCTCCCCAATATAGAGGAGGGCACATTGGATGCAGCGGATGAGAGGGGAGGGGCGGATAAGTTAACTCTGTCCAGCACTTCCCTCATGTCTTTGTAGTTACCTTCATTCACTTATAATATTGTTGCATTTGATTCCTGTTTGTCCCTTTCAAACTACAAGGTGAATTCTATCATATTAACATCACTGTCCCCTCGGAATTCCTTTACTTTAAGTTCCCTCATCAAATCTGCGTAATTTCACATCACTAAATCCACAATTGCCTGATCCTTAGTGGGCAACACCACAGGCTGCTCCAAAAAGAAACATCTTGTAGACATTCCATGAATTATTTTCCTTAAGATCTGCTACCAACCTGATTTTCCAGTCCAGCTGCATATTGAAGTTCCCCATGCTAATTGTAATAGTGCTTTCATACAACCTTTTCTATCTCCTGATTTATCATCATCTTCCCCATATCCTGACTATTACTTGGAGGCCTGTACATAACTTTTTTTGTGATTTCTCAACTCTTCCTGCACAGATTCTACATCTTCTGACACAATGTCACTTCTTCATATCAATTTAATTTCATTTCTTGCTAACAAGACAACCCTGCCCCTCTGCCCATCTCTCAGTCCTTTCAATGTTACATATATCCTCTGATGTTTATTCTAAGTGCGCATCTTTGATTGCACACTTCCTGTTTTTACTGTGCTGTTCACTTTTGTCAAGCTCCTGACATCTTCTTTGATGCAAAATCTGTAATTATTATCAGTTAATGAAAGTGAAATAAATTTAATCATGTTACTTTAACCTTCAAATACTTATCATATTTTTTAATCAACCTTCAAAATGCACAATCCTGCCTCGAAAAGGGGCTAAAAACAGTTTTTGCTATATTTTTGAACCTCTGTACTAAGCCCTGGCCAGCAAGTCCCCTTCTCCTTTGCATGCAACCGTTGAACCAAACTTTGTCATCTAGGTCAATCATTTTATATTCTGCTTTAAATCTTCTTTCGTGGATGTTTCTTAAATTTTATCAGGTTCCCTCTATAGTGATTATATTCCATGTGTTTCATCAAGGTGTAGAAGAGGAAGCCACAGACTATCCCAATCTCGTGGGTCTTCGGACTGTGCAGGTTCATTAGCCAACTAGATTGATGTACTACTCAGCCATTTTCCAAGTTAACTAGTCTCTCATGTAGACTGTACTGATTGAATATCTAATTGTCCAATGATTGCTCCTGTTCTGAGCAACAGATTGGGATCCTCCAGACTCCCAACTCCTCATTCTTTCTTTTGACTTGTCTGCTGTCTTGTGGTCTATTCTGTTGCATGATATGTTGCAGACTGGATTACAAAATGCAGTAAAGTATAATGGTTCCTGATGTCAACTTCAGATCCTTGTCAACCTCCCCCTTTGATACTGTGTGTAGCCCTGGCCTGGCATGGGCCTAATCACACCACTCTTTTCTTATCCTTGGTGGTGTCTCATGGTGTCTGATGTCTGCTTCCCCACCCACATATGACATCATGACATTCTCCTGTCTCTGTGGTTTCTCATGATGACTTCTTCCTCCAAACCCTCAGACTCCACTTCCCCCTCAATGGGTTGATGAGAGTGTAACAGGGTTTTTAATTAGTTCGTGGGATGTGGGTGTTTCTGGGAGAAAGTGAGGACTGCAGATGCTGGAGATAGGGCTCTTGCCCGAAACATCGATTCTCCTGCTCCTTGGATGCTGCCTGACCTGCTGCGCTTTTGCAGCAGCACATTTTCAGCTGTGGGTGTTTCTGGCTTGGCTAGCATTTATTAGCGCTATTCATAGGGACACAGTGTACGAAAGCCAAGAAGGTTTGCTAAACCCACAAATCATTTCTAATTCTGGGCATCTAAATGATATGGGGTAAAAGCTAAAAGTTGTGGATACGGGTGTTATAAGGGACCTGGAAGAAAGAGAAACTCCAGGACCTCTGATTTCTCCCTGGGTCATCAGTCTGAAATATCACAAACTGGCATAATTACCTGCACACCCATCAAAGGATCTATTGTCTCAGGCTCATTCCATTGCACCCTCTCACAGCTTTGACTTGACTCCGGTCAAGCAGTTTTTGTTTAAATTAGAGGATGTTAGCATCACTGTAGTTTGTTATCCATCTATAAATGTCCTATAGGGTGGATGTCCTTTAGGCCACATCGGGTGCAGCTCCTCCCCCAAGTCCCTCCTCCCTACCTTTTATCTTAGCATGTTGGACACACTTTCCTCATTCCTGAAGAAGGGCTCATGCCTGAAACGTCGATTCTCCTGCTCCTTGGATGCTGCCTGACCTGCTGCACTTTTCCAGCAATACATTTTCAGCTCTGATCTCCAGCATCTGCAGTCCTCACTTTCTCCTCTTTTCATAATCTGCCTACATATTTGTTCCTCAATGTCTTGGTGTCTGCAAGGTTTGTAGCTCAGGTTGAGGTTTAGGGTATAGGTTTGCTCGCTGAGCTGTAGGTCTTGGTGTCTGTTGGGGGGCCTATGGCATAATCCCATCAGAGTGACTGCACCCTTATTTTTGAGCTTTACCTGTATTGCTTCAAGAATGATCTCTCCAATATGTGTTCTCTGACTGCAGCTGCGACATTCTCTCTAATTAGTAATGCAACTCCTCCATCTCTTTTATCTTCCACTCAATCGCATCTAAAAGATCAAAACCCTGGAACACTGAGCAATCAATTCTATCCCTCTCTCGCACAGGTCCGCATAATAGCTACATCATAGTCCCATGTACTGATCCAAGCTCTTACCCATAATACTCCTTATATTGAAATAAACATACTTCAGCCCATCAGCCCAATCATGTTCATTAACCTGTCCCTACCTGTCCTTCCTTTCAGACTTACTAGTTATAACATCTATCACCCCTGATCTGCAGCTCTTGTTCAGCGCTCCCTACCACTCTAGTCTAAACCTGCCCGAGCAGCACTGGCAAACCTCTCTGCAGGAATACTAGTTCCCCTCCAGTTTAAATGCAACCCATCCCTCCTATACAGGTCAATCCTACTCCAAAAAATATCTCAATGATCCAAGAACTTGAAACTCTGTCTACTGCACCAGCTCCTTAGTCACACATTCATCCATCCTATTTTTTTTGCTACCTATGGACTCTATGACTCTCTGTACCAGTGAGATTATATAAGGCTCTAGTTAGACTGCATTTGGAACATTATGAGCAGTATTGGACCCCATATCTAAGGAAAGATGTGTTGGCATTAGAAGTCATCCAGACAAGTTTTACAGGAATGATCCCAGGGATGAAGGACTTACCATATGGGGTGCGACTGAGGACTCTGGAGTTCAGAAGAATGAAGGGTGAGGGAGGGTGTGATCGGATTTAAACTTACAGAATACTTAAGAGGCATGGATAGAGTGGATGTGGAGAAGACATTTCCAATGGTAGGAGGGCACATCCTCACAGTGATAGGTCAACCCTTTAGAACTGAGGTGAGGAGGAATTTATTCAAGTGGACGGTGTTTAATCTATGGAACTCATTGCCTCAGAAGGCTATATAGGCCAAGTTATCAAATCTATTTAAGACAATGAGAGATTTGTAAGGGGATCATGGGTTACAGGGAAAAGGCAGGAGAATGGGTTGAGAAACATATCAGTCATTATCGAATGGCAGAGCAGACTCGACGGGGCAAATTGCCTAATTCTGCTCCTGTAGCCTATGGTTCTGTCGTCATCTTACTTCCTGTCAATGTCATGTGTCACTTTGGAAGGTAGCTCGCACTTCCCTTGAATTGCTTTTTTTTTAAACAAGCTTTGAGATATGCTTTTTCATCAAGATTTTAAAAATAAATCTACATGTCACAATTTAACATTTTCTGACAGGGAAATTCCATCAGCATTTCCAGTTTAAAAGCACATTGAATACCATTACTGGATTTAATGACATTATAACATTGGATATAAACATCCAAAAACAGAAATTTCAAACCATTCTGAAATTCACCGCTTAAATGTTTTGCATCCTGCGGTTGCTAAACTGTTTAGATGTGAAGGGTTGGATGTTTACTGTTTTATAGCAATGCCCATGTACCTCATCTAAAGATCCACTGCTCATCTCAGAACCCAGAGATTTATTCTTGTGCCCAACCTTTACTTTCCATCAGTGATGACACAGTGTCATCACTGTGGGCGGCACGGTGGCTCAGTGGTTAGCACTGCTGCCTCACAGCGCCAGAGACCCGGGTTCAATTCCCACCTCAGTTGCCTGTGTATGTGGAGTTTGCACATTCTCCCCGTGTCTGCGTGGGTTTCCTCCGGGTCCTCCAGTTTCCTCCCACAATCCAAAAATGTGCAGGTTAGGTGAATTGGCTATGCTAAATTTCCCGTAGTGTTAGGTGTAAACATAGGGGAATGGGTCTGGGTGGGTTGCTCTTCGGAGGGTCGGTGTGGACTTGTTGGGCCAAAGGGCCTGTTTCCACACTGTAAGTAATCTAACCTAATCATCAGGAGGACAGCTGACAGCTTTTGATCCTACAGCTGCTGAAACCACAGGTCATACCCTCATGATCCAACAGCATTCCTACAACTTTGGGGCGACATGGTGGCTGAGTGGTTGGCACTGTTGCCTCATAGCACCAGGCTCCTGGGCTCGATTCTAGCCTCGGGCGACTGTCTGGGTAGAGTTAGCACATTCGCCCCGTACCTGTGTGGGTTTCCTCCCACAATCAAAAGATGTGGGGGTTAGGTGAATGCTGAATTGCCCACAGTGTTCAGGGAGGTGTAGGTTAGGTGTGGTAGTTCGGGGTAAATGTAGAGTAATAGGGTAGGGGGAATGGGTCTGGGTGGGTTACTCTTCGGAGGGTTGGTGTGGACTTGTTGGGCTGAATGGCCTGTTTCCAGAGTGGTGGGGAATTCTTGAGTATTCCTGAGTCGGGAATCACCTTCATCATCTTCGTCCTCAGCATCTTCTGCATCCAGAGGATCATAATCATCTGGGTTTGTTCCATCTTCCATTTCCTCATCATCTTTAAAGTCATCCCTTTTTCTTAAATTTTTCTCATCCTTGTCTTTATCTTCTTTCTGCAAAATTTCATTAAAATACTTTGTTTAGACATCCCTGTTTAGATATATGATCTGTGTTGCAGTTATCAAATAAACAGCACAAGTTTTATGAGAAAATGAACAGACAGCTAACACAAAGCAAACCCATTGGTGGGAACATGGAGATTGAGTGAAGACGACACAAAAACACCAATATGCAAATGAACAGACAAAAGAAACATTTTCTCACACACACACACCTGTCAGATTGTGGGATGCTCAGTCAGTCAGGTAGGAGCTGGATGATTGCTAATAGAAAGAGAATATAGAGAGGTGGCTGGGATTAGTCTGCAAAAGCCCCATGCATGTCACTAGCAGTATTTGGTGGGGATGGCCTGCCAATGGGGTCAAGGGCAGAGCCTTTTTTTCTCAGATTCACTGGCCTTCAGGTGAAGATAGATATCAAATATTCAGCAGGCTTTCTGACCACATGAAGCCTGATCTAATCATTTATCTGCTCGTTATGAACATATAAACATGATAGATTTCATCCTAGGTTCTTAAAAGTGGCTGCTGATTTTAATTTTCCAAAACTTCTAGATATTGGAATTGGAGAGTAGCAAATGTGGCTCCTCTAATCAAGAAAGCAGGAATATTTGGACTGACTATCCTAACATGTTATCAGGAAAATGCTAGTAGTTATTAAGAAAAGAGCACTTAGAAGCTCTTCATGAAATCAGGCAGAGTCAACATGGTTTTGCGAAAAAGGTCATTGATTAATAAAGAAGGAACAAACAACACAACAGAAAGGGAACTGATGGTTGTACTATACTTACATTTGTGGAGGTATTTGACAAGGTGTCATGCCAAATAGTAATGTGCAAAATAAAAGCTTATGGCATTGGGAATAACATTAGTACAAATATATTTGTCGATAGAAAGCATAGGTCGGCAGAAGTTGGCTGTTTAACGATTGTGGAGAAAGTGAGGTCTGCAGATGCTGGAGATCAGAGCTGGAAATGTGTTGCTGGAAAAGCGCAGCAGGTCAGGCAGCATCCAGGGAACAGGAGAATCGACGTTTCGGGCATAAGTCCTGAAGAAGGGCTTATGCCCGAAACGTCGATTCTCCTGTTCCCTGTTTAACGATTGTGTCAGGTGTAGGAATTAGTATTGGAAACTCAGTTATTTACAATTTATGACTTGGAGGAAGGGACTGATTGCATGATGCTACATTTTTACATGGTTCAAAGAAAGCAAGCTGTAATGAGGACAAAAGGAGTCTGCAATGAGGCAGGTTAAGTGAACAGGTAAAAATTTAACAGATGGCACTAGAGTAGGAAAATATGAAGATACATTAACTTGTCTACTTTTAGAGGATGAATACCAAAAGAGCACATTGAAATGGGAAAGACTGAAATAACAATGGTGTACAGTGGAATCTGGATAACCCTATACATAAATCAAAGTTAGTATGCAGGTGATGAGGAAAATAAATGCAATGTGGAATGTAAAAGTAGGGATAAAGACAATATGCTGGAGAAACAAAGCTGGCCTATCAGCACGTGGAAACAGAAATAGTTAATGTTTCGAATTCAATAGGATTTAAGGTGACAGGGGAAAGATATAAAAGAGACCTAAGGGGCAACGTTTTCACACAGCCGTTGGTATGTGTATGGAATTAGCTGTCAGAGGAAGTGGTGGAGGCTAGTAAAATTGCAACTTTTGAAAGGTATCTGAATGGGTATATGAATAGGAAGGGTTTGGAGGGATATGGGCCGGGTGTTGGCAGGTGCGACTCGATTGGGTTTGGATATCTGGTCGGCATGGACAAGTTGGACCGAAGGGTCTTCAGAAGATTTTCCTTTTCTAGCACTTCCTAGTTTTATTTCAGATCACAAGCATCTGCTGTACATTGCTTTTATAAAAAACGAGATTGTTTGCTACAGTTACATAGTCTGTTAATGAGGCTGCATCAGGAGCATTGTGCAGTTTTTGAATCCTTATTTAAGAAATCATGAAAATACTTCAGAAGTGGTTCAGAGATGGTTCGAATGATACATGAAACAGGGATGTTGTGAAGAAATTTTGGATGGCATGATGGATATCCATTGGAGTTTAGAAGAATGTGAGGTGGTCTTGGGAGAAAATGGCCTAGTAATATTATCACTAGACGATTAAACTAGAAACTCAACTTAAAGATGGGATATTGGGCTAATGGTCGGATACTTGGTAGTGTGGATGAGCAGAGGGATCTTGGTGTCCATGTACACAGATCTCTGGAAGTTGCCACCCAGGTAAATAGTGCGGTGAAGGAGGCATATGGCGTACTGGCTTTTATTGGTAGAGGAATTGAGTTCCGGAGTCCTGAGGTCATGTTGCAGTTGTATCAGACTCTGGTGTGGCCACATCTGGAGTATTGTGTGCAGTTTTGGTCGCCTTACTATAGGAAGGATGTGGAGGCACTGGAACGGGTGCAGAGGAGGTTTACCAGGATGTTGCCTGGTATGGTAGGAAGGTCATATGAGGAAAGGCTGAGGCACTTGGGGCTGTTTTCATTGGAGAAAAGAAGGTTTAGGGGTGACTTGATAGAGGTGTACAAGATAATTAGGGGTTTAGATAGGGTTGATCATGAGAACCTTTTGCCACGTATGGAGTCAGCTATTACGAGGGGGCATAGCTTTAAATTAAGAATGGTAGGTATAGGACAGATGTTAGGGGTAGATTCTTTACTCAGCGAGTCGTGAGTTCATGGAATACCCTGCCAGTAGCAGTGGTGGACTCTCCCTCTATGGGCATTTAAACGGGCATTGGATTGGCATATGAAGGATAGTGGGCTCGTGTAGGTTAGGTGGGCTTGGATCGGCACAACATCGAGGGCCAAAGGGCCTGTACTGCGCTGTATTTTTCTATGTTCTATGCTCTTGGGGAAACTGGGTTCAATCCTGCCATGTCAGATGATGGAATGTGGAATTCAATAAAAATCTGGAATTTAGAGCCTAATTAGATTAGATTAGATTAGATAATGATGACCATGAAACCATTGTTGATTGTCGGAAAAGCTCATCTCCTTCACTAACGTCAAGGAAGGAAACTGCCATCCTTATCTAGTCTAGCCTGAATGTGACTGCACACCTACAGCAATATGGTAGATTCTTAATGCCCTCAGGATAATTATGGATGGGCAATAATTGTCCTAGTCAGAGACGCCCAGATCCTGTGAGTTAATCTATTGAAAATACAAGTTCATGAAAGGACTTGAGAGGGTGAACGGACAAGAGATTTTGCCCCTTGTGGAAGAGACTAGGGAATATGGTTTAAAAATAAGATATCTTCCAATCAAGGCAGAGATTAGGAGGCTTTTTTCCTGAGATTGAGTGCTTTTGGAACTCCCTTCCCTTGGGGCAAGTAACAGTTAGAGTCTTTATATTTTTAAGGTAGAGGCAGACTGACATTCTTCTTAGTTAAGTATCTGACATTATTGTACAGTTGGGGGTGGGGGGAGAGGGTGGGAAGAGAGAAGAGGCAGGAATATGGCGTCGAATCCACATTCACATCAACTATGATCATACGAAATGGCACAGCTACAAAGCCAAATGGCTTGGTTCTGCTCCTAATTGTCATACGTTTATTATATTACCAAGTACCTTCCGTCCATCTCTCTCTTCTTTTTTATCTTTCTCATCTCCTGATTTCCTTCGTTTTGTCTTTGGCTCATTACTCTCTTCATCCTTTTCTTCTTTTTTTTCCCTTTTCTCACTCTCTTTTTTCTCCTCTTTGCGATCTTTCTTGTCCTTTTCTTTTTTATCATCTTTTTCTGGAACAGTCACCAGTGCTTTATATATTCGATAACCAAAGTCCCTCTGTAACATTTCATTGAAGAGTTCAGCAAACAAGGAGACCTGCAAAGTAAAACGGTGTCAAGGCATTAGAGTGGCGTCAGCCAGAGTACATGCAACTGATTATTTATTTAGAGATTCCTAGTGGAGTATACTTATACCAATGGTTCACCACTGAATGACCAGAAACTGAACTGGCTGCACCAGGTAAATACACTTGGCCAAAAAACCGATCAGAGGCAAGCAATCATGTAGTGAGTAACTCACGACCTGACTCCCTAAGTATGTCCATTTTTTACAAGGCACAACCAGGAGTGTGACGGAATACTCCTCACTTGCCTGGATGATTGCAGCTCTGGCAACTTTCAAGAAACTTGACATAATCCAGAACAAAACAGCTCATCCATCAACTTCAACATCCACCCTACCATTCCACATAGGGCAGAAGATGATAGTGCCTACAGACACACTGTAACAATTCATCCAGGCTCCTTCCAAATCTATGTCTTCTACCATCTAGAAGGTAAAGGACAGCAGATGGATGGGAATACCACCATCCACAAGTTTCTCCATAACCCACGCATTGACCTGACTTGGAATAATATTGTTATTCCTTCACCTTTGCTAGGGCTAAATCTTGAAAGTCCCTCCCAACATCATTGTGGGTATTATTACCACTCAAGAACTGCATCGGTTTAAGGCAACATCTCAGCACCATCTTCTCCAGGACAATTATGCATGGATAAATAAATTATAGCCTAGCCAGTGAAACCTACATCTGTACATGAATTAAATCAAAATCTAATTTCTTTTTCCTGACTATTAACCCTCCCCGACAGGTCTGAGTGAGTAACCATAATACACAGGCACTTACTTCAAAAGAATGTTCTTTATTATCTTCCAATCGGTAGTCTAGGAGCACACTCAGAGACATGACACTACAGTCAAACTTGCCCCCTTTGGCAGTCCAGTTAGGATGAACGATGATAGAAGGCTCATCAGGTAGAATGTAGCGTCTTTCACGTCGCTGACGTTCCACTTCTTCCTGGCGTTTTCTCTCCTCCTCCTGAAAGGATAGGATTAGAAGAATAGAATAATCCTCAATCACAAGTAAAATCAAAGAATCCCCTACAGCGTGGAAACAGGCCATTTTGGCTTAACAAGTTCAAACCGACCCTCCAAAGAGTAATTCACTCAGACCCATTCCCTACCCTATTACCCTACATTTCCCTTAACTAATGCACCTAACCCATGTTCAGGGATGTGTAGGTTAGGTGCATTAGTTAGGGGTATACATTGGATAATAGGGAGTGTGTCTGGGTGGGTTGCTCTTCGGATGGGTCGATGTGGACTTGAGCCTGTTTCCACACTGTAGGGATTCTAAACAAAAACTACACATCCCTGAATACTATGGGCAATTTACCATAGCCAATTCACCTAACCTGCACATCTTTGGGTCGAGCACTCAGAGGAAACCTACGCAGACACTAGGAGAATGTGCAAACTTCACACAAACAGTTGCCAGAGGCTGGAATCAAAGCCAGGTCCTTGGCACTGTGAGGCAGCAGTGCGAACCACCAAGCCACTGTGCTGCCCTACTATGGAAGCTTCACATAAACCAAATCATCCGCCGACATTTCCGCCACCTCCAAATAGACCCCACCACCTTTCCGCCTTCTGCACAGACCGTTCCCTCCATGACTACCTGGTCAGGTCCATGCCCCCCCTACAACCCACCCTCCTGTCTTGGCACCTTCCCCTGTCACTGCAGGAATTGCAAAACCTGCGTCCCCACCTCTTCCCTCACCTCCATCCAAGGCCCTAAAGGAGCCTTCCACATCCAAAGTTTTGCCTGCACATCCACCAATATCATTTATTGTATCCGTTGCTCCCGATGCGGTCTCCTCTACATTGGGGAGACTGGACGCCTCCTAGCAGAGCGCTTTAGAGAACATCTCTGGGACACCCGCACCAATCAACCACACCGCCCTGTGGCCCAACATTTCAACTCCCCCCCCCCCCCCACCCAACTCTGCCGAGGACTTGGAAGTCCTGGGCCTCCTTCACGACCGCTCCCTCACCATCTGGAGGAAGAACACCTCATCTTTCGCCTCAGAACACTTCAACCCCAGGGAATCAATGTGGACTTTAACAGTTTCCTCATTTCCCTGTCGAGGAGAAAGTGAGGTCTGCAGATGCTGGAGATCAAAGTTGAAACTTTATTGCTGGAACAGCACAGCAGGTCAGGCAGCATCCAGGGAACAGGAGATTCGACGTTTCGGGCACAGGCCCTTCTTCAGGATTCCTGAAGAAGGGCCTGTGCCCGAAACGTCGAATCTCCTGTTCCCTGGATGCTGCCTGACCTGCTGTGCTGTTCCAGCAATAAAGTTTCAACCCTCATTTCCCTGTCCCCCATCTCACCCCAGTTCCAAATTTCCAGCTCAGCACTGTCCCCATGACTTGTCCTACCTGCCTATCTTTTCCACCTATCCACTCCACCCTCCCCCCCCGACCTATCACCTTCATCCCCTCCCCTCCCCCACTCACCTACTGTACTCTATGCTACTTTGGTGAGTGGTGTTCCACAGGGCTCTGTCCTTGGGCCTCTAGTGTTTGTAATTTTTATTAATGACTTGGATGAGGGGATTGAAGGATGGGTCAGCAAGTTTACAGACGACACAAAGGTTGGAGGTGTGGTTGACAGTATAGAGGGCTGTTGTAGGCTGCAGCGGGACATTGACAGGATGCAGAGATGGGCTGAGAGGTGGCAGATAGAGTTCAACCTGGATAAATGCGAGCTTTTGGAAGGTCGAATTTGAAAGCTGAGTACAGGATTAAGGATAGGATTCTTGGCAATGTGGAGGAACAGAGGGATCTTGGTGTGCAGGTACATAGTTCCCTTAAAATGGCCACCCAAGTGGACAGGATTGTTAAGAAAGCATATGGTGTTTTGGCTTTCATTAACAGGGGGATTGAGTTTAAGAGTCATGAGATCTTGTTGCAGCTCTATAAAACTTTGGTTAGACCGTACTTGGAATACTGCGTCCAGTTCTGGTCACCCTATTATAGGAAAGATGTGGATACTTTGGAGAGGGTTCAGAGGAGGTTTACCTGGATGCTGCCTGGACTGGAAGGCTTATCTTATGAAGAGAGGTTGACTGAGCTCGGACTTTTTTCATTGGAGAAAAGGAGGAGGAGAGGAGACCTAATTGAGGTATACAAGATAATGAGAGGCATAGATAGAGTCGATAGCCAGAGACTATTTCCCAGGGCAGAAATGACTAACACGAGGGGTCATAGCTTTAAGCTGGTTGGAGGAAAGTATAGAGGGGATGTCAGAGGCGGGTTCTTTACACAGAGAGTTGAGAGAGCATGGAATGCATTGCCAGCAGCAGTTGTGGAAGCAAGGTCATTGGGGACATTTAAGAGACTACTGGACATGCATATGGTCACAGAAATTTGAGGGTGCACACATGAGGATCAGTGGTCGGCACAACATCGTGGGCTGAAGGGCCTGTTCTGTGCTGTACTGTTCTATGTTGCCAGACCTGCTCAGTTCCTCCAGCACCTTTTGAATACAACTTTTCAAACCCAGAAGCCCATAATTCACTGAAATTCCTGGAAATAGGCTTGAGGATACATTTCCACAGCTATCAGTTGATTGGGTGGAAGAAGATGATCCAGCAGAAAACAGTCCTCAACAGTGGTCAAACCCACACAGCACACCTACAATGTTTCAGACCCTCCGATTGCTAGCTTCTGCGTCCAGTTCAGAGGGTCCACATCCAGGTCTAGCATGGCCTCTCACACAGCACGCACAGTAAATTGGTACAATCCTGCCCCCAGCTTGCCATGTGCCAGTGTCTCTTTGGACAATACCTTTAAGCATAAACACTGAAAAATTGCAAATGGTACCTCTTTGTCATCTTCAGATCTTTTATCGTCCTCGTCATCATCTTCTCTTTCAGATTTCTCAGATTCCTTCTGCTCTTCTTTCTCCGCCTCAGTTTTTAGTTGTTTTGTTAGCCGGGCTATCAACTGGGATTTCAACCCCTTCGAGCTTTGATTCCTACTTTCCAATTCTTTTCGAAGATCGTTAACCTGAGAAAAGGAAGAATTTTGTTTTCATTTACTATTCATTAAGGATGTGGCCTATAGTGGTTCCCATCGGTTCCGGTGTCCTCTAAACTATCTTCCAGCATGCACCTCATCTCTGCCGTTACCTGTTATGCTCACGGAATATTTTTCATGTCTGGCTATGTTAGTCAATTTTCTTTCCTCGCTCTCTACCCTAGTTTTGGAAGACTGGGAATAACCCTGAACAGCCCAGGCACTGGAACCAAATATGGGAAGGTAGCAGGGGTCAAGAAATCAATTATATTTGTTGTACAATCTAGATCCAATGAGTCAGCTCCTTGCTATTGACTGGAGATGTACCTGAGGCTGAACCTGAAGTCTACTTGGGTATTTACATGTCAATCATTTTGGAAAATTACTGAAGATTGGACTTGAGCTCAGACCACTCAGTCAAGAGTATCCAACTTTTAATCTGAGGGTCCATTCCTTTCCTAGTACTCATGATTTGGAGATGCCGGTGTTGGACTGGTGTACAAAGTTAAAAATCACACAACACCAGGTTATAGTCTAACAGGTTTAATTGGAAGCACACTAGCTTTCAGAGCACGCTCCTTTATCGGGTGGTTGTGGAGGACACAATGAAATTATACATTGAAAATACCTCGATTGTTTGTTGAGTCTTTCATCTGTTTGAATACCACGATAGTTTCATTTCTTTCATGTATAAAACTTTTTTTAAAAAAAGTTGCATTCTCAGGTTAACTCTAACAATTGGTGTTAGCTAGACAATATGATGAAGGTGTTAGTCTCCTGTGTTCTCTGTCTGTGCCATAATGTTTAGACTGATTCTAATCTAAAACGTGAGATAACAGAGTCTTGCATGAATTCATGCAGTTTTTGAGCAAAGTACAATGCAACTCTGCAAGTACAAATTCACCCCACAAACGTATATGTATATGTGTGCAACTGGGTCTGTGTGTGTGTGTAGTGCAATGGGTCACCTGTAGTTTTGGCGAGGTGCTCATCCTCATTGATAATGTGTTGCAGGTCACGAAGAACATGGCGTAGGTTTTCAGCTCCTGGGAAGTACTGGACAACGAAGGGTACCCTGTCAGTTGCAGCACGTGTCTGTCTCCCGAGGAGGTCATTACAGTTCCTTGTTGTGGCATGTCGGAACATGTCCGAGCATCATACCCAGTTCTTATGAGGGCATCCCTGAGTACTTCCAGGTGCCTATCACGTTCCTCCTCATCTGAACAGATCCGGTGTACGCGTAGGGTTTGTCCATAGGGGATGGCTGTTTTAATATGTTTTGGGTGGAAGCTGAAGAAGTCTAGCGTTATGAGGTTGCCTGTGGGTTTGCAGTAGAGTGTGATGCTGAGGTATCCATCCTTGATGGAGATGCATATGTCCAAGAATGAGACAGATAGTCGAGAGCAGCCCATGGTGAGTTTGATGGCAGGATGAAACTTGTAGTTAAAACTACATATCACTATGTAGTTTTATCCTCGCCATGAATCCAGAGGAAGAAAATGTCATCAATGTACCTGGTGTATAATGTTGGATGGAGGTCCTGCATAGAAAAGAAGTCTTGTTCGAACCTGTGCATAAAGATGTTGGCATATTGGGGTGCAAATTTGGTCTCCATAGCTGTTCTGTGTGTCTGGATGAAGAACTGGCTGTCAAAGGTAAAGACGTTGTGATCGAGGATAAAGCGGATAAGTTGTAGGACGGTGTTTGGAGATTGGCAGTTGTTGGTGTTGAGTACGGAGGCTGATGCCACGATGCCATCATTGTGGGGGATGCTGGTGAAGTGTGCTGAAACATCCATTGTGACGAGGAATGTTCCTGGTTCGACTGGTCCGTGGGTGCTGAGTTTCTGTAAGAAATCCATAGTGTTGCGACAGAAGCTGGGGATCCAGCCTTCAACATAGCCAGAGAGATTCTCACACAGGGTCCCATTGCCTGATACGATGGGACGTCTTGGTGTGTTGGCTTTATGTACCTTTGGAAGGCAGTAGAAGTCGCCTACACGAGAAGTACGTGGCTTGAGGACGCGTAGGGAACTCTGAAGGACTGGATCCAAAGTCCTGATCAATGTGTTTAATTCACGGGTGGTGTTCTTTGGTCGGATCAGCTGGTGGTTGCCTGTAGTGTTCCTGGTTGTTTAGTTGCTAGTACACTTCCTTGCAGTAATCTGTTCTATTCTGAATGACAATGGCTCCTCCTTTATCTGCTGATTAGATGACGATGTTGTGATTAGTTTTGAGAGCCTGGATGGAGTTGCGTTGTGAACATGTGATGTTTTGCTCTATCTTGTGGGCACGGCTGATGAATCTGGCATTTATATACTTCCTGACGGTTTGAGCATACATGTCAAGCCCAGGGCAGCGGCCCTCCGGTGGGGTCCAAGTTGACACCTTCTTTGGTCGCTTCTCTACAGATCCCTGTGATGACTGTTCCAGTTCATCAGTGGGCTCGTTGGGATCACTACTGGCACCTTGAAAGAATTCCCAGAGTCTCATTCGTCTGATGAACTCCTCAGTGTCTGCTGCAAAAACCAATGGGTCTATTTTGATGGTGGGGCAGAAGTTGAGACCCCTGCTCAGGACTTCAATCTCTTCCAGCCGAAGGGCGTGGTCCGATAAGTTGTTCATAGACTTCTCCGCAGTGATAATGTTATCTACTGTGGTGCCAGGATGGGCTTTGCTACTACTGGTAGGAATGCCAAGTTTCTCCAGCTTTTTGTTCTTGGTGTGCATGTAAGTGGTGTGGTTTTGTCACCTTGTCTGTTTGGCAAGGTCGTGATGAGAGTGTGGACTCCATGTGAATTTCAAGGTTGTGGTGCCTGCTGTGGATTTGGTGCACAAGATGATTGAGAAGCTTGCAAGAGGTACGGTGGCAAAGTTTCTCTGCGTAGTCTCTGTTGTAGATTGACTTGAGTGGGTTCATGATCCGTGATCCTTTTGGGATCTTTCCGATGTGGCCAAGCAGAGGCTGATAGCTAAGTTCCGTACCCATAGGGAGGGCCTCAACTGGGACATTTCACACTACATTGCAACACCCATTGCACTACACATACACACCCACACATACACCCCCTCTGAGAGACCTAGACCACTCTACACTCACGCACACACATATACACTCTCACACACACACACAACCCCCCACTCCAGACACACACACACCTACAGACAGACACACTCACACATGCACCCCCTCACAGACTTAAGACACTCTACACTCACATACACACACACACACACACACACACACACACACATTCTCTCTCACACTCACAACCCCCCAAACCAGACAGACAGACAGACACACACAAAGATCCAGTTGCACACATATACATATACATTTGTGGGGTGAATTTGTACTTGCAGAGTTACATTGTACTTTGCTCAAAAACTGCATGAATTCATGCAAGACTCTGTTATCTCACGTTTTAGATTAGAAACAGTCTAAACATTATGGCATAGACAGAGCCCACAGGGAGCTAACACCTTCAACATATTGTCTAGTTAACACCAATTGTTACAGTTAACCTGAGAATGCAACTTTTTAAAAAAAGTTTTGTAATTTACACATGAATTAAGTGAAACTATCATGGTATTCGAACAGATGAAAGACGCAACAGTCAAGTATTTTTCAATGTATAATTTCAGTTACATCACACTGTAAACTTTTGCTATAAATTCTGTGTCTTACAATTGTGTCCTCCACAACCACCTGATGAAGGAGCGATGCTCCGAAAGCTAGTGTGCTTCCAATTAAACACAACACTACAGCCTGATGTTGTGTGATTTTTAACTCTCCTCGTAGAGTCTTCTTGTTGTGTGCATTGAACAATTACTGACTGAGCAATTCAAGCTATACCTCAACAAAGAGCTTTAAGATTGGACTTGAATAGATCAGAAAATAGTCTGTACACATGTATGTATTCACGCTAACAGAGGGATTCTTTTACAAGTCTCATGAAGGTGTACCAAGCTGAGATACGCGTCTTGATATGCAAGCTATATGATGAACTCAATATACAGATACTTGTAAGTAGTGCAACCATTATCACCAAGTTTCTTCTTATCCTTACACAACATTAACAACATGTACATCCCATTCATAAATTCATAAAACGTAGAAAAGGCCCTTTGCCTCATCAAGTCTGCACCAACAAAAGTACCAGTTACAAGTAAACTAATCTCAATTTCCCGCACTTATCCCACATCTTTAAATGTTACGATACTCAAAGTGCTCATCCAAATACATTTTTTAAAAGGTTGGAAGGTTTCCAGTCTCCACTACCTTCCCAGGCAGTGCATTCCAGATTCCCACTTTTCTTACCCCCTAAATCCTCTCTGAATCTCCTCCCCTTTACCCTAAAACAGCTGCTCTGTATTCAGGAGAAAGTGAGGACTGCAGATGCTGGAGATCAGAGTCAAAAAGTACGGTGCTGGAAAAGCACAGCCAGTCAGGCTGCATCTGAGGAGCAAGAGAATTGACGTTTTCAGCATAAGCTTATTCATCATTCCTGATGAAGTGCTTATGCTCGAAACATCAACCCTCCTGCTCCTTGGATGCTGCCTGACTGGCTTGCTTTTCCAGTGCCATACTTTTTGACTCTGCTGTCTATTCACCTTGTCCACAACCCCCATAATCTTACACACCTCAATCATCCCCTCTCAGTCTTCTCTGCTCTAAAAATAAACAACCAAGCCTATCTGTCCTTTAGCTCAATTTCACTATCCGTGGCAACATCCTGGTGAACCTCCTTTGTAAGCTCTCTAGCGCTATCACATCCTTTCTGAAGTGAGGTGACCAGAACTGCACAGTTGTGGCCTGGCCAATGTTCTGTACAACTCCAACATTAACTTCTTGCTCTTATACTCCATGCCACAACTGATGAAAGCAAGTGTCCAATACATCCTCTTAACTATCCCATTCACATGGACTTCTGAATAATTACCCCAGTATTCCTCTGTTCCTCTAAGCTATCCAGTGTTCATTAAATACTTCCTCACCTTGTTTCTTCTTCCAAAAGTGTATAATCTCACATTTATGAGGGTTAATTCCATCTGCCACTAATCTGACTAATCCATTTATAACTTCCTATAACCTACAATCATCATCTTCATTATAAACCACTCGACCAATCGTGGTTTCATCTACAAATTTGCTTGACATTTCCCATACATTTTCATCTATATAATTTATGTATAACAAACAATAAGGGCCCCAGAACAGATCCTTGCCGTAGACCGCTAAACATTGGCCTCCAGTTACTCAAACAGCCTTCTACCACTACCTTTTGTATCCTATTACTAAGCCATTTCTGATCCATTACACCAAGTTCCCTTCAATTCTGTGTGCTTTAATCTTTTCAATCAGTCTCCCACGTGGGACCTTGTCAAAGCTTTGCTATAATTCATAAAAACTACACCAATCTGAACTTCCCTCATCCAACCTATGATACCATTTTCAAAAAATTCTAACAAATTTGATAGGCGTGACTTCCCTCTGACAAAACCATGCTAACTATTCCTAACTTCCCCATGCCTTTCCAAGTGGGCATTAATTCACTATTTCAGAATTTTCTCCAATAGTTTCCCTTCCACTGATGCGAGACTCACCAGTCTGTAATTTCCTGGCTCATCCCTACCATCCTTCTTAAAATGTGGAACCACATTAGCCATCCTCCAGTCCTCTGACACTTCCTGCGTCCAGAGAGGAATTAAAAAATTGTTTTACAGGCCCTGCAATTTCCTGCCTCGCCTCCCACAGTAGCCTAGGATGCAATTCACCTGGGTGAGGGATTTCTCTCCTTTTAAGCCCAACAGAGCATCCAATACCTCCCCATTTCCTGTCAAACTGTGCGAGTTCCTCAGAGTCTCTTTTCCTGAATTCCGTACCTAAACTCATTTCCAAGAGTAAAGACCAAAGAGAGGAATTCATTCAACCCCTTCCAGTATCTTGCAGCTTCACAGACAGGTTGCCCTTGGTCCCTAGTCTTAGTCTGGTTAGCTTCTTCCCTTTAATGTATTGATAAAATATCTTATGATTCTTCCTAATGCTGTTCACAAGTCCTTCTTCATCTTCCCTTCTTGTTCTTCTGATTGCTTTATTAAGTCCCCCCTGCATGCCCTGTATTCCTCCAGGGCTGCAGTTGAATTGCTCCCTTTGAACTTGCTTAAAGCCCTATTCTTTTTCTTTATCCACACCTGAAGTGTCCCAGACATGCAGGGTTCTCTGAATTTATTGCTGCTATTTTCCTCTAAAAGGTACATTTTGGACCTGCACTCTCCCCAGCTCCTTTTTGAATGCCACTCATTGCTCTACTGTATTTACCCGCAAGGAGCTGTTTCAAGCCTACTGGGGCCAGATCCAGCTTCATTTTCATAAAATCTGTCTACTCCCAATGCAAAGTCATCTTTTGAAATCCATGTCGGCAAAGCTGAAATCCCCTAGGTAATTATTACTTCTGTATTACTCTTACACATCTCTGTGAACTGTCTACACATTTGCACATCTATTGCTCACGATTCTTTGCGGGTCTGTAATACACTCCAAGTAGATGGCCCCTTAATATTCCTAAAATCTACCCTGAAACCTCATTTGAGGGCCCTTCCGATACATCATCTCTCCTTAATGCAATAATTGACTCCTTAATTAATAGTGCTACATCACCACCCTTTTTACACCCACCTGTGTGTCGCCTTAAGATCCTATACCTTGGAATACTGAGTTGTCAGTCCAGCCTTTCCCTCAACTGTGTTTCTGTTATGGCAACTAAATCATACTTCCATTGCCAATCCACACCATTAACTCATCAGTCTTACTTTTACACTGTTAACAATAAAGACCATCGACTTGTCACTCAAATCGAGACATACAAGATAAACAGAGGATTAGGTAGGGTGGACAGTGAGAGCCTCTTTCCTCGGATGGTGAAGGCTAACACAAGGGGACATAGCTTTAAGTTGAGGGATGCTAGATTTAGGACAGATATCAGGGTAGTTTCTTTACTACCCTGAGTAGTAGGGGTGTGGAACAGTCTGCCTGCAACAGTAGTAGACTCGCTGAAGTTAAGGCATTGGACATATATATGGATAATAATGGAACAGTGTAGGTTAGATGGGCATCAGATTATTTTCACAGGTCGATGCAACATCGAGGGTTGAAGGGCCTGTACTGTGCTGTAACATTCTACGTTTGAGAGCTGAACCCCTGTGCTGTAGCATGATGGGTCTCTGTTTCATTGATATTCTGCGTCCCCTTACCTGGCAGACAAGTGCAATAGCAAAACTATCTGCCAGAATATTGATGCAGACCATCTCATTTGTCCCTCCTTCCCCAAAAATGGTCCCAGTGACCCAGGAATCAAAAAATGTCCCTCTTGTACCAACGCTTGAGCAGTGCATGACAGAAGATAACTCTCCCAGATCAGCACAACTAAAAGAAATCTGGTGTGTATGCTTGGGCACTGGATTCTCAGCCTCTATGTAAGCACTCAAGGAACTGCAGAAAGTCTTAAATTCTTAACTTTTTGACTCAAGCTGACAGCCATAATTGAGAAGTACTTAGATGCGTACTTGGTACTTGATGCCAAAGCTGATAAGACTGTGAGCTAAGTGATGGAAAACAAGATAAAAATAGTTAAACGCTCATTTTTGACTGGTGCAGACTTCATGGGCCAAAGAGCCTTTTCTGTGCTGTCGATCTCTATGGCATTATGACTGGGACAGTGCCATGGGCAAGGGAATCGCCTCTGGAACCTGGACTTTAACTTAACTCAGAATGGAAGTTAGTCAGTCCCAATGTATCTCTGTGTCTGTTTGCGCATTTGTACGTAACTATATGTGCAAATGGATTTATGCATGTATCTACTTTTTGAAATTATTTCATTGTATATGAGCATCATTGACTAGTCTAGCGTTGGAGGATTTGAGCTATAGGGACAGGTTAAATGGGCTGGGCCGTTTTCCCTGGAGCATCGGAGGCTGAGGGGTGACCTTATAGAGGTTTATAAAATCATGAGGGGCATGGATAGGATAAAGAGACAAAGTCTTTTCCCCGGGGTGGGGAGTCCAGAAATAGAGGGCATAGGTTTAAGGTGAGAGGGGAAAGATATAAAAGAGACCTAAGAGGCAACTTTTCCACTCAGAGTACATGTATGGAATGAGCTGTCAGAAGTAGTGGTGGAGGCTGGTATAATTGCAACATTTAAAAGCACCTGAATGGATATATGAATCGAAAGGGTTTGATTAGATTAGATTAACAATGTGGAAGCAGGCCCTTCGGCCCAACAAGTCCACACCGACCCGCCGAAGCGCAACCCACCCAGACCCATTCCCCTACATTTATCCCTTCACCTAACACTACGGGCAATTTAGCATGGCCAATTCACCTAACCTGCACATTTTTGAACTGTGGGAGGAAACCGGAGCACCCAGAGAATGTGCAAACTCCACACAGTCAGTCGCCTGAGGCGGGAATTGAACCCGGGTCTCTTGCACTGTGAGACAGCAGTGCTAACCAGTGCCGTTTGGAGGGATATAGGCCAGATGCTGGCAGGTGGGACTAGATTTGGTTAGGATATCTGGTTAGCATGGACAAGTTGGACCGAAGGGTCTTTTCTGTGCTGTACATCTCTATGACTCTATTTATTTCCAATGCCCAACTGCCCTTAAAAAGATGATGGTAAGCCACATTCTTGAACTGTTGCAGTCAACATGTGCAGGCACAACATTGCCATTAATGAGGGAGCTCTCGGACTTTAATCTCATGACAGTGAAGAAACAAAGATATAACTCATGAGTGGGTTGACGAGGAACCTGCAGTACTTGTGTTTCCATGTATCTGCTGCTCTTACCCCTCTAAGTAGCAGCAGTCTCAAGTTTGGAAGGCACAGTCACAGAATTATTACAGTACAGGAAGCCATTCAGCCCACTGTGTCTGCATCAACTTTCCAAATAAGAATTATCTTCTGGAAGTTCATGTACCATATTAACAATATAATAGTGATCAAAAAACTCCAGCAGATTAGTTGAACATTGTTTTTCTTTTGGAAACCAGTGCTTGCTCTTCTTAATAAAGTCACATGTACCCATGTGATTGTTAATTTTGTTCTAGATTACTGTTTCTAGATGTTCCCCAAACAAATGAAGTAAGATGAACTGGTTGATAGTTGCTTGACCACCTCGAAAACTTCTAAAACAGCGTAACATTTGCAATTTCCAAATAATGTCACATCATGGTAGCCCACAAACCTACCAACGCACTGAAACAGCTACTGATAAACCTTAAAAGGACCCGATACCAACAACCAGGAAAACAAACGCCATTTACAAAATACTATGCAAGGACTGTAACAAAATCGAAGAGTGTGGTGCTGGAAAGAACAACCGGTCTGACAGCATCCGAAGAGTAGGAGAGGCCTGATGAAGAGCTTATGCTGAAACGTGTACTCTCCTGCTCCTCGCATGCTGCCTGACTGGCTGTGCCTTTCCAGCACCACATCTTTCGACTCTTGATCTCCAGCATCTGCAGTCCTCACTTTCTCCTAAGGACTGTAACAAACACGGTGGACAGACAGGCAGAAAACTAGCCAGCAGGACACATGAACACCAACTAGCCACCAAAAGACATGACCCACTATCACTATTATCCTTACATACAGACAAAGGACAGCACTTCCCCTGGGGCAACATATCCATCCTAGGACAGGCCATACAGAGACATGCAGGGGAATTCCTGGAGGCCTGACATTCAAATCCAAACTCCATCGATTTGGACCACATTTACCAACCTCTGAGAAAAAGAACTGGAAATGATAGCACCCACCTTTAGAGACCAAGACACACAAACAGAAAGCGGGATAGAACACCAGCGCTTCACTGATGATGTTTCCTAGCATGGCGATGAAACATCTGAAAACAAACCTGCCAGCTCAGCGAGCAAACTTAGAACCCAAACAGTCGCAACACCCCAATTCAAAGATGACCGAAAAATCACTGCCAGTGTCCCTGTAATTTCCATTTTCACTTTGGTCAGTATCTTCAGATGCATCTTACCCGGTCCTGGTGTCTTGCTATCTTTAACGACAGGTACAAAACCAATGCCACTTCCTTTCAAGGTTAAATCCTTTTAGTGACTGAATTTTCTCCTCTTTCATTATGGCCTGAATAGTATCTTCGTCCTTGGTAAAGACTTCTGCTTCAAAGTGTAAATCCTCTTCTTGGTCCCTGATTTGCCCCAATTACTCCTTTCACTAGACTTTCATTATTTATATAGAAGGCCTCAGAATTTATTTTTATAATAGCTATCAGTCTCTTTGCATATTCTCTCTTTCCTCTTTTTATTTATTTTTAACCTCCCACTAAATCTTCTCTGATCAGTCTGGTTCTCAATTGTGTTTTCTATGACATCAGTCATAAGCACACATTTTCTCCCTTATCATAATTTCTACCTCTTGAACACCCAGGGAGCTGTGGATTTGTTTGACCAACCTTACCAGCGGACTTCAGCGTGACTGTGCCCATATCATCAAGGGAAGATGCCTAGTTTTCTCTTATTAGAAATGGATGCCTGGCACTCAAGAACCATTCACACCACACACAAGCCCAAGTCTGGATGCTTGAGTATGAGCCATAAATGGTGAATATTGCTGTGTAATCAGGGATGATCTCCATTTCTGACCTGATGATGGAAGGAAAGCCACTGATGAAACAGCTGCATGGGTTTCTTCCGGGTGCTCCGGTTTCAACCCACAGACCAAAGATTAGATGAATTGGCCATTGTGATCAGGGACGTGTAGATTAGGTGCATAGTCAGGGGAAATATAAAGTAATAGGGTAGGGAAATGGGTCTGGGTGGGATACTCTTTGGAGGGTCGGTGTGGACTTGTTGGGCCAAATGGCCTGTTTCCATACTGTAAGGATCCTATTATTGTTTAGTTTTCCAATAGAGTTAAGTTATTCTAAGTTTTTCTTTCTTTTGTTGTATTTTAACAGTAGCATTTGAATATTGTTTTATAAAATTGAGTAGTTTGACAAATTGAATGGCATTTGGAACACATTTCCTGACATCTACGTTCAAAATAAGAAAATGTTAGGGCATAGGCTACCTTCTTAATATATTTTGAGGGATCTGGTCTGTTCCATAACACTATAAATCAAAAGTAGTACTTAGAGGTGTACAGCATGGGAACAGACCCTTCATTCCAACTCGTCCATGCCAACTAGATTAATATAGTCCCATTTTCCAACATTTGGCCCATATCACTATGAACATTTCCCATTCATAAAACCTATCCAGATGCCTTTACAGCCTCCGTCACTTCCTCTGGCAGGTCATTCCTTACACGCACCACCCTCTGCACGAAAAAGTTCCCCCTCTGGTCCCTTTAAAATCTTTCCCCACTCACCCTAAACCTATGCCCTCGAGCTCTGGACTCCCCCATTCCAGGGAAAAGACCTTATCTATTTACCCTTATGATTTTATAAACCTCAATTAGGTCACACCTCAGCCTCCCATGCTCCAGTGAAAATAGGCCCAGTTTATTCAGCGTCTCCCTATAGCTCAAACCCTCTTGAGTGATAAATGAGATCCCCCCTCATTTATCTGAACTGCAGCAAAAACAACCCTACTCTAGTCAACCTCTCCTCGTAAATCAGTCCCACCATCCTCGGAATCAGCCTGGTAAATCTGCACTACACTCCCTAGAGAGCAACAGCAACCTTCCTCAGAAAAGGAGACCAAACTACACACAATATTTCAGACACTGCCTCACCCATGCCCTGCATAACTGCAACACCACATTCCTGGTCCTGTACTCCAAACCTCTCGCAACGAAGGCCAACATACCATTTGCCTTCCTTATTGTCTGCTTCACCTGCATGCTTACCTTGCACAGGACACCCATGTCCTGCTGCACAATCTCCTCTTCCAATTTACAGCCAATCACGTAGTAATCTGCCTTCTTGTTTTTGCTTCAAAAGTGAAGTAATTTTGTCTTTAGCAAAATTTTAAAACTTGCTTACTTTCATTGTCTTTGGATCTAGCTTCGACCAGTGAGTAGGTGTAGAAATTTCTTTGCTCTCCCCATCATCCTTTTCCTCCTCTTCCTGTTCAAATAAAAAACAGGAATAGTCAGCAATATTTGGAGAATGCCTGGAAATGTATTCACTCATTTTTTGAAACAAGAGTTGCCGATCCGTGCAAGTAGCAAAGGTCACAACAGCCCCTCAGATTGACTCCTCCTCAATGTTACTGAATAGAACAGTTCATTCCTATGTAAACACACACACACACACACACATTTTAACTGATCACATGCCACTCATCAGCCAATCAAAGCCAGATCTGTGGAACACAAAAAGGTGATCAATGACATCAAACAAAAGGATTCAAGGGCTGCAGACACTGATGGTCCCTGGCGGCCAAACAGTGTGTGTTCTCATTCCCTCTCAATAGGTACAAGCCCCCCAGACATATTCGCTATCAAAGAGTTTGCTCCACACACCCCACACTGCACGAAACTGTGGCTCAACCAACTGACCTGCAAATCAAATATCTTTCAAAGGTTTGTGCATATCCAATGGTTGTGTAGGTAAGAGGAACATACTAGAGTTAAAAGAAAGCAAGAGAAAGGGGATATGGAAAATTTGGAAAGTAGAAATTTCTGTAAACAGCTAACAATGCCTGCCCAACTCAACAACTGGTGACAAGCTTCCAGCAGGAATTGATTTTCTTGCTGCGTATGAAAGAGCGAAATCTGAATACAAGTAACTATCATTTGAAGAAAACAAAGCTTAGATTCCAAATGTACTGGTTTTGGTTCATTTCTTTTGAGGAAATTGCAGGTCATTCATTCTGAGAGACCGAATTGATGAAAGGAAGTCGGCTCGGACTCTAAGCTGGGAGCTATGTTACCAGTTACTGTAGCTTTGCATCTATGTCTTCTCAAATGTGTGCACTGCTCATAAAAAGAGCCCGTTACTTGATCTGTATGTATGTGATGCACTTTTTTTGTGGGTGTCCCTGTGCCTGTGAGAAGCGGAAATGGAAAAGGATTAGCGTTCAGTGCCTGTTCTCCATCAGCCTCCTTGTGTTCAGCTTGGAGCTTCTCAACCAGCTGCTGCTTGTATCCACGAGAGAGCGCTTCCCACTCTGAACGGGTGGGAAGGCAATGCCAAACATCCGGCAGAAATATAACCACGGTCTCCACATGGGCTGGAACCGTCCGCCCCTTGTGGTGCTCCTCGGGGCGATGGTAACGGATCTCTGCAAAACGGTACCTGTTGCAAGGGAAGAAGTGTATTGGAAAGGAAAATTCTATCAGACATCACATAGACCCTAAATGTCTCGCAGGATATCAAGCTAGAGAAATGCGTCATATACACTGTTCAATATCACTTAACTGCAACTGTAGGCACCAGGCAGGTGAATAAACAATTCACACATCTCAGTCATAATAATGAAAGTTCCATCATTACCAAAGATTGGATAGTAACAAATCTATTTGGGTAGATGCTAGTAGTGAAAAGCAAAACAAAAAACTTTTTTTAAAATAAATTGTATATTGACTCACTGCTTTAATGCCTTGCAGTTAAATGACACTGGCTGTACAATTCAGAAGAACTTGCGTGGCATCACTGAAAGTTTATTTACACAAAAAAAGGAAAACAATTCTATTATCAATTGAACATCCTAATTATTCATCCCAGTGGCGACATCCTCTCCACGCATGACTTTTCTTCAAGGCACACCACATATATAGCACATTGGCATGAAATAGTAATACAGATTTACAGCATTTATACATGTATATTAAGTACACATTCAGAACAATGAATTATATCTAAAATGCTTTATGTCTCTCCAATGTCATTCTTATGAAATAATGACATCTCTCACTACATGAGACATGCATTGCCACATAAGGGTTGCCGCAAGTGTAGAATTAGCAGAACGACGTCATGTATTTTTTACCTGGAATGTGGTTGGCTGCTGGGCGAGAAAACAACAGCGCAAACAGTTAAGACTCGAATCATAAATATAACAGAAAACAGAATCTTAGTGTTATACTATAAGGCTCTGCCCTGTAACTGAAGTATTACTTACCACTGTGTGCAACCACTCAAGTCAATGCTCGTCAGGGCCTTACAACATCGGATAGCAGTCCTAATCAATACTGAAGGGTCAGTCTCAGGATTAGGTCCATCCAAAGAGGGAGACCAGTGTCCGCCAATGGCCATGGCTTCATCTTTGCCTTTCATTCCAACCAAAAACTGCAAGACAAAAACAATGTCATAACATTGGCATAAGCATATCTGTTAGAATTTACACAATGCTTATAACCAGCCAGGTTAAAAAACATTTGCAATTAAAATAGTACTTTAAGCATAATAATTAAAACAGTATCAGTTATTCTTTTACAAAAAAACTTTAACAGAATCAAAACTTCTCACTTAAAGCAAGCTTCATACAACTTCCCATGTGAAAAAACAAGTATAGGAACACAAATACACTTTTTTTTTGAAAGTTTGACATTGAGTTTGGTCTACAATAATAGACTATGGAAGTCTGCTTGAGAAGAACTATTTTCCCCTGAGTTGAAAAGGTCATTTTACATAGGTTAGGCTAAATTATTTAAGGATTAAATACTATGCCCCAAAATTTGCTTTCTATAAATTTCAAATCTATCATCCTAGAAAATAACTTCCAAAAACTAAACTAGCCGCATGACTAGGTTCCCATTTTATCGCCAAGATTAGAGTGGTGCTGGAAAAGCACAGGTCAGAATTCCTGATGAAGGGCCTTTGCACGAAACGTTGATTTTCCTGCTCCTTGGATGCTGCCTGACTTGCTTTTCCAGTAATCTTCACTCTAATCTCCAGCATCTGCAGTACACACTTCCTCCCATTTTATCGCTACAATATAACTGCTCTTTTTCATGGTGGTTTATGTGGGGACTCTGGACAAAATACACTACCATCTTGAAGACAGAATTCGAGTACCTATTTTCTTTCAATTTAGCTCACAACCTTTTGATAATCCTCCCATTCAAATCTCATGATTCTTTATTTATAACACAAAGAATAGCTATGCAAAAATAAAAGGGATCAAACAATTGTAATGCTTTTTGAAAACTTTTCATTCAAATCTCATTAATCTTCATTTTTTGTACGAAGAACACCTTTGGAATAGGCCTGATCAAAACATTGTCATGCTAATGAAACTCACCCACTCCTGCAAACTAGCCAATCCCATGTCAATCCATTCTTCTTATGTCAACCTATCACTTCCAATCCATCCTTAACCGATTCCTTCCATCCCTCACATTATCAGCCCCATTCCATCATTCCCATTTCACCTCTCTGGGACACTACTGCTCCAAGCAAAATAACTTGCTGCTGAACTGCTCCTCACCTCTGCCAGTTTCTCGAACATCCTCCCCCTCTCCGTCCCAACACTGACATTATCAACAGCTGGAAAATGGACTCTGGTTACACGCTCGAATTCTCAATGTGACTCTCATGCCTGGGTGTGTGCTCGGCATCAACAGCTATTAACATACAAAACCTTTAACTGACCAAACACACCTCCTTTAACTGATTAATTAAATCAGTCCTTGCAGACAAAATTTGAATATAATTATTATTTCAAAGGAGACAATGAGCTTTTAACAAGAAATTTAAACTTCCATTTAACAGAAAGAACTACCCTCCAAGGGCTCATGTTTTAAGCCGAAGAAACATTTATTGAGAACTGAACAATGCAAGTTCAAGTTATAAAACTACATTTTATAAATGCTCATTCTTTATGCTGGAAGATCCCTGGGACACTGTCTGCTTACTTTTATTTTTCTCCCAATAATTACTTTACAAGAAGCTGAGGCTGTCTTAATATCTTTTAGGGCCAAATGAGGGTGTGCCACAGCTCTCAGGCATTCACTTTGATTCTCCTCCGTGTTCCTGCTATTTTATGAGGTATAAGATATTTTGCTATCGTTCCACGAGAATCTTTCAAGGCAACCTTTCAAACCCTCATGATGGTGGGCACCCTATCGTCAGCATACATCTCACTGCTGTCTTGCTCAAATATCCCAAAAATCAGATAACTCCCGAACATACTAACATGTAAGTTATCAGACATAAGCCATTTGGGCCTTCAAAACTCTTCATGATTCAATATCATGGTTTATCAGTATTCTGAACTATACATTCTCATTTACCCCCAGTGATGATCAAGTCACTTGCGTAACAAGAATTTGAACCCCTCATCTCTGCCCTTATAGGATGAGCCCTAATTTTAAAGCAGTGCCCCCAGTCTCTCTCTCTCTCTCTCTCTCAAGATAAAGCATTCTTTCCGCATCCATCTCGTCAAGACCATTTATGATCTGGTATGCTTCAATCAAGTCAACCCTTACTTTTCTCAACTCCAGGAGAAACAAGCCCAGCCAGTCCAACCTGTCCTCAAATGACAACCACTTATTCCAAATGTCATCCTCACAAACCTGCTTTGAACTGCCTGCTATCAGTGTCCTACAAACCAGAATCCACTTCTCGCCAAGCAGTTTTTGAGCCACTCTCTAATCTTATTCATCCAATGCCAATTTGCACATGGCTCAGATGGTAATCTAGAGATTATAATGTTTGAGGTTCTGCTTTTTAATCTAGCATCTAACTTCTCATACTCTCAACAGATTCACTTTCTTAGTTCTACCTATATGTTGTTGGTGCTGACTGGATCACAGGTACCAGACTCTTCCATTTTCCACTGCAATTTCATCTCAAAGCACAAAAAAAAACTAAAAACTGGCATGGAGCAGAAAGACTGCCTTGGCTTCAGATATAGTTATAAACGTATGGCACAGAAACGGTCCAACTCGTCCATGCCAACCAGAATCTAATCCCATTTGCCGGCATTTGGCCCATATCCCGCTAAACCCTTCCTATTCATATACCCATCCAAAAGCCTTTTAAATGTTGTAATTGTACCAAGTTCCACCACTTCCTCTGGCAGCTCACTCCATACACACACACCACCCTCTGCATGAAAAAGTTGCCCCTTAGGTCCCTTTTAAATCTTTCCCCTCTCACCCTAAATCTAGTTCTGGACTCCCCCTACCGCAGAGAAAAATACCGTATCTATTTACCCCATGCATAATCCTCATGATTTTATAAACTTCTATAATGTCACCCCTCAGCTCCGACGCTCCAGGGAAAACAGCCCCAACCCCAACCTCTCCCTCTGTTATTGGTCCAGATTCTTGCTTGTCTTGGTATGAAATCTTGTTTGGTAGCAGATCCTTCTAATTCATCAGAAAGTTGAGAACACTTCCAAAGGAACATGAATTTCATAAAATAATCAGGTTGCTCCAGTTCCTAAACCAAAGCTACTTGCAGCTGAGACTGAACACATGGAGAAACCCAAAACAAAGCTTTTGAGTGTTGCGATCCTCATAAGTAAATATGAAGCTGGCACTGAAGTTAGTTTAAATCAGGAGGTAATATTTATTTACAAAACTCTGTATTGTTGCATTTAGATTTCATTCCGTGTGTGTAAACAAACACACATTAACACAGATGGATTCTGGAGTCAAAATCTATTACAAAAGAATTAATAGCTGAGGTACTTGGAAAAGAATGGCAGGGTCAGACAGTCAATGATTACTAAAATTTATTTATGAAAGGAAAATCATGCTTCACAAATATACAGGATTCTTCAAAGACATAACTAAAATATTAATTGGGGGAGCCTGTGGATGTGGTTAATTTGGACAGAGTGATTCATGTGGAATGAACTGCCTGAGGACATTTGGAAAGGTACATGAAGAAAAAAGGTTTGGAGGGATATGGGCCAAAGGCAGGCAATTAGTTTGGGAAATTTGGTCAGCAAGGAGGAGTTGAAGCCTTTGGTTTATTTTCACACTGTATGACTCTATAAGGTTTCAACAAAGTCTCAAATAAGAGATCAAAGTGTAAAACTAAAGCCATGGAATTGAAGAGTAGTGCACAGAAACTGTTTGCGAGCCTGTTGTGAACGAGCTCAAACCCAGTCTACTCTTTAATTTTTCCTTATTTTGAAGGCATGTGCCAGGTATTGTGTTCTAGATGCAATTCGATCGGTCAAACTACCAGTCTTGACGAAAAACATATTTTATTCATACACAATGGTTAAAATATAATGAAAGCAAGAGGAAATTAGAATAATCTGACGAGCTCAAAATTTAATATAAGAATAGATTATTTAACTACTAAATAGTAACTGTTCCAATACAGTAATATCCGATAAACACACCCTTGGCAAAGGCAAATTCAGTAAAATAGATTATCTCACATGCAATTCTAGCAGCAGGAAGAGAACTCCAGCATTTAGCTGTCATAGAAAAAGGAATAAGGGCTTTCACATCCAGCTTAAGATGCCAGCAACTGCAAAATGCTAAAACTAAAAATCCTTTTACTGTGGGAGTCAGGCATTCAGGCTGCTTCTATTGTTCTAACTTTAAAACAAAACTCAAGGCCTCATAAGCTGTCTACTGGCTTTGAGCAGACTGCTTAATACCTCTGTCTTAACCTTTCTTTATAAAAAAAAGGAAAAAACACACTTCATAAAGGCTAGCACCGTCCTACCTCCACCCTTTAAAAAGAATGAACCATCAATGTATGGATTCATTTTTAAAAACCTTTAGCCTTCCCTTATTAGACTACAATACATACACGTTACAGTGACTCTATTCATGCAAACATTCACAAGTACAGTTTATTTCAATCCATTTTCCCTGCCATAGAATGCCTCATCGAAGTTGTGACAACGCATCGGCAATTAGGTTCCCTTGTCCTGCCACTAATAGAGTCATAGAGATGTACAGCATGGAAACAGACCCTACGGTCCAACCTGTCCATGCCGACCAGATATCCCAACCCAATCTAGTCCCTGCCAGCACCCGGCCCATATCCCTCCAAACCCTTCTTATTCATATACCCATCCAAATGCCTCTTTAATGTTGCAATCGTACCAGCCTCCACCATTTCCTCTAGCAGCTCATTCTACACACGTTCTACCCTCTGCGTGAAAAAGTTGCCCCGCAGGTCTCCTTTATATCTTTCCCCTCTCACACTAAGTCAATGCCCTCTAGTTCTGGACTCCCCGACCCTTTACCTATTTACCCTATTCATGTCCCTCAATTTTGTAAACCTCTATAAGGTCACTCCTCAGTCTCCGACGCTCCAGGGAAAACAGCCCCAGCCTGTTCAGCCTTTCCCTATAGCTCAAATCCTCCAACCCTGGCAACAACCTTGTAAATCTTTTCTGAACTCTTTCAAGTTTCACAACATCTTTCCGATAGGAAGGAGACCAGAATTGCAGTGGCCTAACCAATGTCCTGTACAGCCGCAACATGACCTCCCAACTCGTGTACTCAATACTCTGACCAATAAAGGAAAGCATACAAAATGCCTTCTTCACTATCTTATCTACCTGTGACTCCATTTTCAAGGAGCTTTGACCCTGCACTCCAAGGTCTCTTTGTTCAGCAACACTCCCTAGTACCTTACCATTAAGTGTATAAGTCCTCCTAAGATTTGCTTTCCAAAATGCAGCATCTCGCATTTATCGGAATTAAACTCCATCTGCCAGTTCTCAGTCCATTGGCCCATCTGGTCCAGATCCTTTTGTCATCTGAGGTAACCCTCTTCGCTGTCCAATACACCTGCAATTTTGGTGTCATCTGCAAACTTACTAACTGTACCTCTTATGCTCGCATACAAATCATTTATGTAAATGACAAAAAGACGCCACAGCACCAAGCCTTGTAACACTCCACTGGTCACAGGCCTCCAGTCTGAAAAACAACCCTCCACCACCACCCTCTGTCTTCTACCTTTGAGCCAGTTCTGTATTCAAATGGCTAGTTCCCCCTGTATTCCATAAGATCTAACCTTGCTAATCAGTCTCCCATGGGGAACCTTGTCGAATGCCTTACTGAAATCCATATAGATCACATCTACCGCTCTGCCCTCATCAATCTTCTTTGTTACTTCTTCAAAAAACTCAATCAAGTTTGTGAGACATGAGTTCCCATGTACCAAACCATGTTGACTATCCCGAATCAGTCCTTGCCTTTCCAAATACATGTACATCCTGCCCCTCAGGATTCCCTCCAACAACTTGCCCACCACCAAGGTCAGGCTCACCGGTCTATACTTCCCTGGTTTGTCTTTACCGCCCTTCTTAAAAGGTGGCACCACCTTTGCCAACCTCCAGTCTTCCGGCACTTCACCTGTGAATATTGATGATACAAATATCTCAACAAGAGGCCCAGCAATCACTTCTCTAGCTTCCCAGAGTGTTCCTGGTTACACCTGATCAGGTCCTGGGGATTTATCCACTTTTAACCGTTTCAAGACATCCAGCACTTCCTCCTCTGTAATCTGGACATTTTGTAAGGTGTCACCATCTATTTCCCTACAGGGAGAAAGTGAGGACTGCAGATGCTGGAGATCAGTGCTTGAAAAATGTGTTGCTGGAAACTGATTCCTAAAGAAGGGTTTATGCACGAAACGTCGATTCTCCTGCTCCTTGAATGCTGCCTGACCTGCTGCGCTTTTCCAGCAACATATCTATTTCCCTACTGCCTATATCTTCCATATCCTTTTCCTCATTAAATACTGATGCAAAATATTCATTTAGCGTCTTCCCCCATTTTCTGCGACTCCACACAAAGACCGCCTTGCTGATCTTTGAGGGGCCCTATTCTCTCCCAAGTTACCCTTTTGTCCTTAATATATTTGTAAAAACCCTTTGGATTCTCCTTAATTCTATTTGCCAACCCTATTTCATGTCCCCTTTTGCCTTCCTGATTTCCCTCTTAAGTATACTCCTACTTCCTATATACTCTTCGAAGGATTCACTCGATCTATCTTGTCTATACCTGACATATGCTTCCTTCTTTTTCTTAACCAAACCCTAAATTTCTTTAGTCATCCAGCATTCCCCATACCTACCAGCTTCCCTTTCACCCTGACAGGAATATACTTTCTCTGGATTCTTATTATGTCATTTCTGAAGGCTTCCCATTTTCCAGATGTCCTTTTCCCTGCCAACATCTGCCTCCAGTCAGCTTTCGAAAGTTCTTGCCTAATACATCAAAATTGGCCTTCCTCCAATTTAGAACTTCAACTTTTAGATCTGGTCTATCCTTTTCCATCACTAATTTAAAACAAATAGAATTATGGTTGCTGGCCCCAAAGTGCTCCCCCACTGACACCTCAGTCACCTGCCCAGGTGACTTGTATGTCAAGTTTTGCACCTTCCCTAGTAGGTACATCCACATACTGAATCAGAAAATTGTCTTGTACGCACTTAAGAAATTCCTCTCCACCTAAACCTTTAACATTATGGCAGTCCCAGTCGATGTTTGGAAAGTTTAAATCCCCTACCATAACCACCCTATTATTCTTACAGATTGCAGAGATCGCCTTACAAGTTTGTTTCTCAATTTCCCTCTGACGATTAGGGGGTCTATAATACAATCCATACTTGGTGATCATCTCTTTCTTATTTCTCAGTTCCATCCAAATAACTTCCCTGGATGTATTTCTGTAAATATCCTCCCTCAGCACAGCAATAGTGCTATCCCTTATCAAAAATGCCACTCCCCCTCCTCTCTTGCCTCCCTTTCCATCCTTCCTGTCGCATATGTATCATGGAACATTAAGCTGCCAGTCCTACCCATCCCTGAGCCGTGTTTCTGTAATTGCTATGATATCCCAGTCCCATGTTCCTAACCACGCCCTGAGTTCATCTGCCTTCCCTGTTAGGCCCCTTGCATTGAAATAAATGCAGTTTAATTTATTAGTCCTACCTTGCCCTGCCTGCCCTGACTGTTTGACTCACTTCTGTTCTCAACTGTACCAGTCTCACTGATCTCTTTCCTCACTATCTCCCTGGGTCCCACCTCCCCCTCCACCTTAAATCCTCCCAAGCAGTTCTAGCAGATTTCCCTGCCAGTATATTAGTCCCCTTCCAATTTAAGTGCAATCCGTCCTTCTTGTTCAGGTCACTTCTACCTCAAATGATCCAAAACTGTGAATCCTTCTCCCATACACCAGCTCCTCAGCCATGCATTCATCTGCTCTATCTCCTATTCCTGCCCTCACTAGCTCGTGGCACTGGGAGTAATCCAGATATTACTACCCTTGAGGACCTCCTTTTTAAATTTCTGCCAAACTCTCTGTAATCTCCCTTCAGAGTCTCAACCTTTTCTCTTCCTATATCGTTGGTTCCAATGTGGACAATGACCTCCTGCTGGCCCCTCTCCCCCGTGAGAACATTCTGCACCCTCTCTGAGACATCCTTGATCCTGGCACCAGGGAAACAACACACCATTCTGCTCTTTCTCTGCTGACCACAGAAACGTCTGTCTGTACCTCTGACTACAGAATCCCCTAACACAATTGATCTTTTGGAAGCCGACGTACCCCTCATTGCATTCGAGCCAGTCTCAATACCAGGAACTTGGCTATTCGTGCTACGTTCCCTGAGAATCCATCACCCCCTACATTTTCCAAAACAGCATACCTGTTTGAAATGGGTATATCCACAAAAGAATCCTGCCCTAGGTGTCAATCTCTCTCACCCTTCCTGGAGTTAACCTATCTATGTGACTTATCTGAGACTTTCTCCCATTCCTATAACTGCCATCCATCACATACTGTTGCTGTTGCAAATTCCTCATCGCTTCTATCTGTCTCGCCAACCGATCCACTTGATCTCATAAGGTTCGCATTCTACAGCATTTATGGCAGATATAATCCGCAGTAACCCTTAAACTCTCTTTAAACTCCCACATCTGACAAGTAGTACATATCACTGCAAAGGCCATTTTTGCTCCTTCACAATCTACAGACCCAGAAAATAACACCATCTTATTCCTCTACAAACACTGCCCCAGGTTAAATTAATAGCTATGGCTTATATTTTAAGTTTAATCAAGAGACTTATCTCCAAAAACAAGAAAGAATCCACTATACTCACTACTGCAGCCTCTCTCTTGGACAGACTTAAACAATTAACTTATCTGATTCTGTGCTGTGAACTTCGCCCAACAGTCCTCCAAGATTAGTTGTGAATATCCTTGATCCAGGCACCAGGGAAACAACACACCATTCTGCTTTTTCTCTGCTGGCCACAGAAACGTCTGTCTTTACCTCAGACTACAGAATCCCCTAACACAATTGATCTTTTGGAAGCCGACGTACCCCTCATTGCATTAGAGCCAGTCTCAATACCAGGAACTTGGCTGTTCATGCTACGTTCCCGAGAATCCATCACCCCCTACATTTTCCAAAACAGCATACCTGTTTGAAATGGGTGTATCCACAAAAGACTCCTGCCCTAGGTGCCTACCCCTCTTACCCTTCCTGGAGTTAACCCATCTCTGTGACTGTATCTGAGACATTCCCCCCTTCCTATAACTGCCATCCATCACATACTGTTGCTGTTGCAAATTCCTCATCGCTTCTAACTGTCTCTCCAACCGATCCATTCGATCTGATAAGATTCGCATCCAACAGCATTTATGGCAGATATAATTCGCAGTAACCCTTAAACTCTCTTTAAACTCCCACATCTGACAAGAAGTACATATCACTGCAAAGGCCATTTTTGCTCCTTCACAATCTACAGACCCAGAAAATAGCACCGTCTTATTCCTCTACAAAACACTGCACCAGGTTAAATGAATAGTTATGGCTTATATTTTAAGTTTAATCAAGAGACTTATCTCCAAAAACATATAATCAAGAACGAACCCACAGTACTCACTACTACAGCCTTTCTATTGGACAGACTTAAAACGATTAAATTATCTGATTTTGTGTTGTGAATTTCGCCAAAACAGGTTCCTCCAAGATTAGTTGTGAAAGTCTGTTTGTTAATTTTCCCAGACACACTCCGATGTCCAGCAATACATGAATTCAAAAACAGCAAAGGCAGTAACTGTGCAGGTTTTCTCTTTCTCTCCTGCACTGTCCTCACCATGTGCTTCCTTTGTCTGTTCTTCTCCCTTTTAAAACTGTTGTTTTGACTTTTTTTTCCCCAAAGTTCCAAAACAATGCAACAGCATATGAAACAGTAATTGCTGCTCCTGAAATTCGAGGAAATCACCTGCAGCACCTAAAATACCTCAAAAAAAGGTGCAGTTCTTACAGCCAGAAACTTTTTCCGTCCTCCATCTTGGATTACCCAGAATTCAATTATGTAAATTTTCAAATGGATTGGCTGCAATAAGTAGCTCTATCTAAACAGTTCAGTATCTTTATTTAAGTTTTTCCAAAAACTTTCAGAGGATATGATCAGTATATAAAACTGTCTTAGCCAGATTACTGGTAATATAAATTTTGAAACATTGCAATGCCGGCACCAAGCTAAAGGTCTTACTTGTGAATATTTTTGTCGATCATTCAATTTTCTGGAAAAATACTCAATAGGTCTTTCTACCTACGCATCATTTTTCAAAAGGAAAGCACCGACAACTACATCAGTTGCATCAATAACCATCTTGAATGGCTTTGAGCAATTAGGTGTGGCTAACTCTGGGGCAATGTTTAACACATTTCCAAACCTTGACATTCCTCTGTCCACTGAAATTTTCAGCACTTCTTCAACAAGTCTGCCAGAGGAAGTGGTGGAGGCTAGTGCTTTTGCAACATTTAAGAGGCATTTGGATGCATATATCAATAGGAAGGGATTGGAGAGATATGGGCCGGGTGCTGGCAGGTGGGACTAGATTGGGTTTGGATATCTGGTCAGCATGGACGGGTTGGACCAAAGGGTCTGTTTCCATGCTGTACATTTCTATGACTCTAAGTCAGTCAGTGGAGCAACCATGTTGCTAAAATTCAGTACAAACTTCTGACAAAAACCACTCAGTCTCAGGAATCGTAACACTCCTCTTCGATGGTATGGAAAACTCCCGAAAACTTTTGGTTCATCTCTCACGGGGCCATTTGTCCATGTCCAATGACATGGTCCCAGAAATGTGACTGGGCCTCTACAAACTCACTCTTCGCCAGGTTTATCACCAAACCCACCTCCCTAAGTGGAATGAATAATTCTGATAGATAATCTGAATGTTCCTTCTATGGGTGACTAAAAATCACCAGATTGTCAATGCACACCTCACAATTGGGTAATCCTGAAATGACTTTACTGGTTAGTCTTTGAAATGTGGCTAGCGTATTTTTCATACCAAATGGCATGACTTTAAACTGGTGCAGTCCATTCGGCATGTCCAAGTCCAACTTTAAAATGTAAGTTGCTCGTCCACCTTCTCAATATAGTCTTCCAAATGTAGGACAGGATATGCAATAACTGTAACTGCAATAACTTTGCGACAGTCCACACAAAACCATTGGGTACCATCTGATTTTGGCACCATTACTATGGTTGAGTTGCATTCGCTATTTGGGAGTAAGGAAAACTCAAGCCAAAATATAAAAACATTTTTCTTGGCCTGACTTAATTGTCTTTGAGCATGCATTCAATCTCTTTTTGAAGCTGTGCCAACTTTAGACTGTTGAGTTTATGAGAATGTTGCTTAATTGGAACAGCATTTCCTTACCTTCATGAATAATCAAGTTAGTGCTTCCCAACTTATTCCCGTGTATCTCCCCATGTGACTTCCATAACTCTTTCAGGTCATTCTGATTTTCTTCGAAAAGGTAACTGAATAATTTATCCCAATTCTTGAGAACTTGTTCATTGTCTAACTTGAGGAATGTCCAATTCAGAATCATCTGAACTTGGTTCTTTACTTTGTGTTGTCACCAGTAACACAGTGTCCATTTGCTCTACTTCCCTTATCAAAATACCTTTTCAGCACATTCACATGAATTTGGTAGATTCATCCCTAATTGCATAGCTACAAACAAAATTCCTTCATCTCAATCCTCTGGATAGTCTTGACTATAAGCCCTCAATATGGTCTTTAAAGTTTGTTGCCACCATTCTAATGCTCCCTGCGATTCTGCAGATTATGCAGCAGATTTCAATTGTTTTATCTCTGAAATACCCATAACTCCCTTGAACATTTTAATTAGAGTAACTCTCCTACAATCTTTTTAGCTGTGATACTGTGTATTGGAATGGCCTCTGGAAATCTAGTAGACATATCCATTATGGTTAACAATACTGAATCTTTCTTTTTGTTTTAGGGAGGGGTCCTATTCAATTAATCAAGATTCTTGTAAAATGTTCCTCAAATGCAGAAATGGGATTCAGGGTGCTGGTTTTACTATTGGCTGAGGTACTTAACATCTATGACACGTTTGGCAAAAATCAACCACATCCTTATGCAGTAGAGCCAACAACAATGTTTTTGTATTTTGGCTTGAGTTTTCCTTATGCCCAAATAACCACCTACTGGTAATTCATGTGCTACTGCAGCACCTCCCTTCTATAACCCATCAGCAATACCACTTGGGGAACATCTGCCTATTTCCCTTCATTTCCTCATCAAGACTTGATTTTTAAGATTGCAACATTTTGGGAGACACTCAGATTCTTCTTCTGTAGACGATCAGGTATCTGCTTTCTTTTAAAAAATGCCACTGTCTAATCACCTTTCTAGGCCTGACCGATAATCTCCCACCATCACACTCACTCCCCATTGTAATCTGGATCAGGAAAAGGCCAATCAGGCCCTTGACCTGCTTCACCATTTTAGATCATTGTTTATTTAGTCACCAAGCTATCTCTACGCCTCTTAATCTCATGAATATCTAGAAATCAACGTACTTCTGTCTTGAACCTACTTAATCTCAGAGTTCCCACACCTCTTTGGAGTGGAAAATTCGAAATACTCACCACCCTCAGTAAAGCAATTAATAGGATTAGGCTATTTCCCTTATCTTCAGTCCTAAATCATCCACTCTTTATTGAGGCTATTGTGATTTTTGGTCTGACTTGAAGTTGTTTTGTCCTTTATTTTGAAGAAATATTGTAAGGCATACAGGCCAAGCAATCTACCAGAACCACAAGTGGAAACAACTTGGGAGGAGTTGGGACTTTTTTGAAACAGCCTGAATGGTTGTGATCAGCTCTCAGTGATCAAGATGTCTGAGTTTTTAAGTTTAGCTTTAAATGAAATAATTGGGGTCTCAACAGACTTGGTAGCTTCAGTGAATGCCTCCTAACTGCTACTCTCTGAATTTTCATGATGTTGTTTCCTTCTAGACTGGAGAACTGCATGTGAGAATCTGAGTCTGAATTTTCCATTTTGCCAAGGGGTGTGTTTGCGGGATGTTACGATATTGGAACAGCCAATTAGTATTAGTTATTGTATCTATTATTCCGTTAAGTTATTCTAAACTTCTCTTTCATTGGCTGCACATTAACTGCAGGTATTTAAATGAATTGTGTTTTACTTAACATTGAGTAGTCTGACTAGTTGCACTGTGTCTAGAACACACACTTCACATTTCCTTTAAAAACAGGAAAAAACTAGGGTCCAGGCTATCTTCTTACAATATTTGGTGGTTGTCTGGTCTGTAACAGTATGTCCCTAGTTCGAGAAACCCCACCAGGGGAATATTGTTTCTGAGCGCAATGTTAATTGTACTTTGTTCTTTCATGTTATGTGGGCATCACCTGTATGACCAGCATTTGCTACCACACCTAACTTCCCCTAAATTGAGGGCTTGGCCAGACCATTTCAGAAGGTAGTTAAGAATCAACCCCATTGGAGTTTCATTGTGGACCAGACCTGGGAAAGGTGGCAAATTTCCATAACTAATAGGCACTGGTGAACCAGATGTGTTTGAATGGAAACTTTTACTTCATTGAGGCAAGCTTTTCAGTCTTATGAACTAAATTGAAATTCCATCAGCTTCCGTGGTAGGATTTGAACCTTTAGCCACTGCAATCATGTGTCTACTGGTTACACTGGTCCAGTGGCATTGCCAATACACCGTCTCCCCTTGATGTCCATCATTTCATAAATTGAGGTTAATTCTATATAGATGGAATTCAATTTCATTCAAATATTAGCTTGGGGTTCCCAGCACAGAATGCATTCTAAGTGGAGAATTTCAATGTCCATCACCAGTAACTTCATTGAGTGTTTTGAAGTAACAAAAGATTGAGGAGGGCAGAGCGGTGGCCGTAATCTACATGGACTTCAGTAAGGCATCAGACAAGGTTCCTGATGGTAAATTGGTTAGCAAGGTTAGATCACATGGAGAACTAGCCATTTTGATACAGAACTTACTCTAAGGTAGAAGACAGTGTGGTGGTGGAAGGTTGCTTTGCTGACTGGAGGCCTGTAACCAGTGGTGTGCCACAAGGATCAGTGCTGGGTTCACTGCTTTTCACCCCTTTATATACATGATTTGGATGTAAATATAGGAGGTACACAGTTAGTAAGTTTGCAGATAACATCAAAATTGGACAGCAAAAAAGGTTACCTCAGAGTACGACAGGATCTTGATCAGATGGGCAGATGGAGTTTCATTTTAATAAATGGGAGGTGCTGCATTTTGGAAAGGCAAATCAGGGCAGGGCTTATAAACTTAATGATAAGGTTTTGGGGAGTGTTGCTGAACAATGAGACCTTGGAGTGCACGTTCATAGTTTCTTGAAAGTAGAGTCGCAGGTAGATTGGATAGTGAAGGTAGTGATTGGTATGCTTTCTTTTATTGGTCAACGTATTGAGTATAGGAGTTGGGAAGTCATGTCACGGCTGCACAGGACATTGGTTAGGCCACTGTTGGAATATTGCGTGAAAGTCTGGTCTCCCTGTTACAGGAAGGATGTTGTGATAGTTGAAAGGGTTCAGAAAAGACTGACAAGGACATTGCCAGAGTTGGAGAGTTTGGGCTATAGGAGAGGCTGAATAGGCTGTTTTCCCTGGAACGTTGGAGGCAAAGGTGTTCCTTATCCAGGTTTACAAAATCATGAAGGGATAGGGTAAACAGACAAGTTATCTTCCCTGGGGTGAGGGAGTACAGAATTAGAAGGCATAGGTTTAAGGTGAGAGGGGAAAGATTTAAAAGGGACCCAAGGAGCAACGTTTTATGCAGAGGGTAGTGAGTGTATGGAATGAGCTGCTAGAGGAAATGGAGGAGGCTGGTATAGTTACAACATTTAAAAGGCATCTGAATGGGTATATGAACAGGATGGATAGTTGGCAAATGAGACTAGATTACTTTAGGATATCTGGTCGGCATGGACGAGTTAGACTGAAGGATCTGTTTCCCTGCTGTATATCTCGATTATGTAGAACCAGCTTGGCAGTATCATTACTGACGGAGCTATTCAAATCCCAAAGGACATAGCTGCTAGATAGCAGGTGGGGAGGGAACCAAGAGGGAAAAACATACTTGACAATATCCACACTAATCTACTTGTCACAATGCATCCGTACGTGACAGTATCAGGAAGACACATCACTATCAAATTTGGTACTACCACAATCCTAAACAGGATAAACCTAACAGATCCAGTAAATCAAGACAAGCAATGATGCACTGTGGGCAATTACCAGCAGCAGAATCATACTCCAACAACGTATTTCCTACTCTACCATTACCATCAAACCAAAGAATCAATTCTGCCAGGAGCAGCACCAGGCATACTTAAATATGAGGTGTCAAACTGGTAAAGCTATTGGTGAGGAAAATATGAAGTGACAGACGGGGCTAAACCATTCCACAAACAAAAGGTCAGATCAAACCTCTGCAGTCCTGCCACATCCAGTTGAGAATGGTGGTGGATAAGTAAACAACTTACTGGAGGCAGTGGCTTCACTAAAATCCTAATTTTCAATGAAGGGAGAGCCCTGCACACTAATGCAAAATATAAAGCTTTTGCAGCCATCAACCATAAGTATTAGGTGGGAGAATCCATCTTGGTCTCCTTCTGATAGCCTCAGCATCTCAGAGGCTAGTCTTCAGCCAACTCCGCATAATGTCAAGCATTGAACAGAAGGCACTGGATTCTGCAAAGGCTACAGGTCCTGACCACATTCCTACAATAGCACTGAAGACTTGCGCTCGAGAACTTGCTGTACCCTGAGTTAAGCTGTTCAGGTACAGCTCCTGGCATCTACCTAACTACATGAAAAATTGTAGAGATATTTGCTGTACATAAAAAGCAGATAAATCCAACCCAAAAAATTTGCGCCACATTAGCCTAATCTCAATCATCAGTCAAGCGATGGAAGAAGTCATCAACAGGGCTTTTAAGCACTTGCTTCACAATAAGCTGTTCACTGATGCGCAGTAGAGGTTCTGCCAGGGTTGCTCAGGCTCCAACCTCTGTACAGAGTTGGTCCAAGTAAGGACAAAAGATCTGAACTCCAAAAGTGTGATGAGGTAGCATCTGACAGAGACAACCATAGCAAATTCTTTGGGAATTTGGGGGGAAATTCCATATCCAACACAAAGGTGCATGCTTGCGGTTTCTGGAGGTCAATCATCTTAAATCCAGGACATTTTGGCATGAGTTCCTCAGGGTAATTCCCTCGGCCCAAACATCTTTAACTACTGCATTCAAGACTTTTCCTCCATAATAAGGTCAGAGAGGGTTGTTTGCTGATGATTGCACAATGTTCAGCACCACTCACAACTCCTCAGCTATTTAAGCAGTCCATTGCAGCAAGACGTGGACCTGGCTCAGGCTGGCAGTGGCAAATAACATTCGCGCCACAGAAGTGCTGGGCAATGACCATCTCCAACAACATCAAACCTATTCATCATCCCTATACTTTCAATGGAATTCCTGTCACGGAATGTCACACAATCAACATTCTGGGGGTTTCTATGAACCAGAAACCAAATTTAATAGTGAGGACTTGAAGACACCTGTATATGAAACATAGAAAGCAGCATGCAGGGGCAATAAATAATCAAATATTTCTAGAGGGTTGGAATACAACAGTTGGGAACCCTGTGGAAAATGATTTCACATACCAGTATTTGGGCTACCATCTTAGCAAAAGAGTGTTGGGTGACAAATGTTTCTACACACCATTTAAGTTGGTCAGTTACTACTCAGTAGTATTTCTTGTCTTGTTGTTAGCAGGGGTCCAAAAAACAATTTTTACAGGTTTTCCCATAGGATTTTAGGTCTTCGCTGGTGGAATATTTCACTTTGGTGTTCCAGGATTGTACAGTGTTTGGAGACATCCCTCCCCACTTCATTACTAATCCTTTATTATCCTGGTGCCTCCTGTGGTTTTGGCGATTTCTTCATCCATTGCTCTTGTTCTTCAACTTTATACTGAACCTTTGGAATATTCATTTCACATAGTCCTTTTATTGCAGCGGAAACTGGGACTGGTGTTTCTTTCTCGGCCACTTGTCTAGCTGCCTCATCTGCTAGTGTATTTCCCGTGTTCCTCAATTTCCATTCTCTGATGAGCCTTTATTTTAACCATGGCGAGCTCTACCAAGCCTTCAAAGCTATCATGCAGTACCCCAGAATCATAGATAGCATCTCTGCATAGATGTCAACTTTTTTTCCCTTTCTTCAGTTCCAATGCTTCTATAAGAGCAGTCAGTTTGGCCACCTGAGCCAAGATATTTTTCTTCAGCTCCTCTTTGGTTCCCACTCTCCCATCTCTAGTTAGCACTGTCCACCAAGTATGTGATAGTCCATCTGGATAGGGATTTCTGGTATAATGCTTCAATACATAAACTGGCCATAAAACGATTGACTTTATTTGGATAGCGCGAACTTTCTACTATACAGGTGTAGCGATTTTCTACAGCGCATGGTTGCACAGGAATGCAATCATCACGTTATACCAGAAATACATGTATATTGCCATGTTCTATCCATATAAAACATTTAGTTGGAGTGTAGAGTCATAGAAATGTACAGCATAGAGACAGACCCTTCGGTCCAGCTCGTCCATGCTGACCAGATATCCCAACCCAATCTAGTCCCACCTGCCAGACCTGGCCCATATACCCATCCAGATGCCTTTTAAATGTTGCAATTGTACTAGCCTCTACCATTTCCTCTGTCAGCTCATTCCATATATGTACCACCCTCTGTGTGAAAAAGTTGCCCATTAGGTCTCTCTTATATCTTTCCCCTCTCACTCTAAACCTATGCCCTCTAGTTCTGGACTCCCCCATCCCAGGAAAAAGACTTTGCCGACTTATCCTATCCATGCGCCTCATGATTTTATAAACCTCTATAAGGTCACTCCTCAGCCTCCGCGCTCCAGGGAAAACAACCCCAGCCTATTCTACCTCTCCCAAAAGCTCAAATCCTCCAACTCTGACAACATCCTTGTAAATATTTTCTGAACCCTTTCAAGTTTCACAACATCTTTCCAATAGGAAGGAGACCAGAACTGCACACAATATTCCAACAGTGGCCTAACCAACGTCCTGTACAGTCGCAACATGACCTCTCAACTCCTGTACTCAACACTCTGACCAATAAAGGAAAGCATACCAAATGCCTTCTTCACTTTCCTATCTACCTGCAACTTCACTTTCAAAGAGCTATGAACCTGCACTCCAAGGTCTGTTTGTTCAGCAACACTCCCCAGTACCTTACCATTAAGTTTATAAGCCCTGCCCTGATCTACTTTTCCAAAATGCAGCACCTCACATTTATCTAAATTAAACTCCATCTGCCACTTCTCAGCCCATTGGCTCATCTGATCAAGATCCCGTTGCAATCTGAGGTAACCCTCTTTGCTGTCCAGTACACCTCCAATTTTGGTGTCATCTGCAAACTTACTAACTATACCTCTTATGCTCACATCCAAATCATTTATATAAATGATGGAAAGTAGTGGACCCAGCACCGATTCTTGTGGCTTCCAGTCTGAAAAATAACCTTCTACCACCATCCTCTGTTTTCGACCTTTGATCCAGTTCTGTATCCAAATGGCAGGTTCTCCCTGTATTCCATGAGATATAACCCTGCCGAATGCCATACTGAAGTCCATATAGATCACATCTATTGCTCTGCCTTCATTAATCCTGTTTGTTACTTCTCAAAAAACTCAATCAAGTTTGTGAGACATGATTTCCCACGCACAAAATCAGTCCTTGCTTTTCCAAATACATGTGTATCCTGTCCCTCAGGATTCCCTCCAACAATCTGCCCACCACCGACATCAGGCTCACCGGTCTATAGTTCCCTGGCTTGCCCTGACCACTTTTCTTAAACAGTGGCACCATGTTAGCCGACCTCCAGTCTTCCGGCACCTCACCAGTGACTATCAATGATACAAATATCTCAGTAAGAGGTCCAGCAATTACTTCCCTAGTTTCCCACAGAGTTCTAGGGTACATCTGATCAGGTCCTGGGGATTTATCCACTTTTATGTGATTCAAGACATCCAGTACTTCCTTCTCTGTAATATGCACATTTTTCAAGATGTCACCATGTATTTCTCTATATTCTATATCTTCCATGTTCTTTTCCACAGTAAATACTGGTGCAAAATACTCATTTAGTATCTCCCCCATCTCCTGCGGCACCACACAAAGGCCGCCTTGCTGATCTTTGAGGGGACCTATTCTCTCCCTAGTTACCCTTTTGTCCTTAATGTATTTGTAAAAACGTTTTGGATTCTCCTTAACTCTATTTGCCAAAGCTATCTCATGTCCCCTTTTTGCCCTCCTGATTTCTCCCTTAAGTAGAGTCCTTCTAAGGATTCACTCGATCTATCCTGTCTACACTTGACATATACTTTCTTCTTTTTTTTTAACCAAACCCTCAATTTCATTAGTCATCCAGCATTCCCTTTACCTACCAGCCTTTCCTTTCATTGTCACAGGAATATACTTTCTCTGAACTCTCGTAATCTCATTTCTGAAGGCTTCCCATTTTCCAGCCATCCTTTTACCTGTGAACATCCGCCCTCAATCAGTTTATGAGAGTTCTTGAGTAATACCATAAAAATTAGCCTTTCTCCAATTTAGAACTTCAATTTTTAGATCTGGTCTATCTTTTTCCATCACTATTTTAAAACAGAATTATGGTCGCTAGCTCCAAAGTGCTCCCTCACTGACACTTCAGTCATCTGCCTGCCCTTATTTCCCAAGAGTAGGTCAAGTTTTGCATCATCTCTAGTAGGTACATCCACACACTGAATCAGAAAATTTTCTTGTACACACTTAACAAATTCCTCTCCATCTAAAACCTTAATACTACGGCAGTCCCAGTCTACATTTGGAAAGTTAAAATCCCCTCCCATAACCACCCTACTATTCTTAAAGATAACAGAGATCTCCTTACAAATTTGTTTCTCAATTTCCCTCTGACTATTAGGGGGTCTACAATACAATCCCAATAAGGTGATCATCCCTTTCTTATTTCTCAGTTCCACCCAAATAACCTGGATGTATTTCCAGGAATATTCTCCCTCAGTACAGCTATAATGCAATCCCTTATCAAAAACGCCTCTCCCCCTCCTTTCTTGCCCTTTCTGTTTTTCCTGTCACATTTGTATGCTGGAACATTAAGCTGCCAGTCCTGCCCATCCCTGAGTCATGTTTGTATAATTGCTATGATATCTCAGTCCCATGTTCCTAACCATGCCCTGGGTTCATCTGCCTTCACTGTTAGGCTTCTTGCATTGAAATAAATGCAGTTTAATTTATCAGTCCTACTTTGTTCTCTGCTTTGTCCCTGCTTTCCCTGACTGTTTGAATCGTCTTTGTTCTCAACTGTACCAGTCTCAGACTGATCTCTTTCCTCACTATCTCCCTGGGTCCCATCCTCCCACCTTACTAGTTTAAATCATCCCGTGCAGCTCTAGCAAATCTCCCTGCCAATATATTAGTCCAATTTAAGTGCTATCCATTCTTCTTGTACAGGTTACTTCTACCTCAAAAGAGCTTCCAATAATCCAAAAATATGAATCCTTTTCCTGCACACCAACTCCTCAGCCATGCATTCATCTGCTCTATCCTCCTTTTCCTGCCCTCACTAGTTCGTAGCACTGGGAGTAATCCAGATATTGATTAAAGTGGTGCTGTGTCCTCTCCCAAACAGGTTCCTCCAAGATCAGTTGTGAATTTCACGGTTTGTTAATTTTCCCAGATGCACTCCGATGTCCAGCGATACATGAATTGAACAGCAAAGGCAGTAACTACGCAGGTTCACTGCTCTGTCAGTTAGCAATGTAGGTTTCTTTCTCACTCTCTCTCTCCTGCTCTTACCTCACTCAGTGCTTCCTTTGTCTGTTCTTCAATCACAGTTGTGATTGTCTTTTTTTTTCTTGATCCTGACCCTTGTGTTTCTTTATCTGGTGTGGCCTCCAAACAAACAAATAAACCTCCAGCAGATACTGGTACCTCTGATATCCCTCATTATCTGAACTGATCTGTCTGAAGATATTAGGATTGCTTCCTATGCAACTGTTCTGCTGTCCGAGACAGATTTCAATTTCCTGGTGTTGAGCAGGTCTGCCAACATATGTCACATGCAATGCTATGTGCGCTGATATAGTTACTAGCTCACATACTTTCACCATTGATGTTACACAGATTAATGCACTGCACATCTTGCCATACCCTGGGCTACTGGGAGCCGTTGAGTGAATAATAAGCTATTGGTCTCATGTCCCCATCATACTCTTGTAACACTACACCATTTTGGAAGTCTCTATACACATTGTAGTGCACATGAATGATCGGGGCATATTGTGCAATCTAAAGGTGGGGGCTGGTGTCAAGGTGGTCTTTAGTTCCAAGTGGACCCGATGTTCTGGTCCCCACTCTACCCTTTTAGCCCCTTTGTTAAAGGCTATCTCCAGCTCCAGCAGTGCCCTCCGGTCATGGAAGGTCTCAAGTGCTGATGAATGCCTCTCCAAGGACACCTAAACATGAGTGGAACCACAGAAGAGACCAGACAGTTGGGTTTAGTGACTCCTCAATTGCTTGCTGTCTGGATGTGTTACTGACCATTTTGGCCAGACACATGAGCAGAATGACGAGGACGACCCACAACCTTCCTCCTCCAACACTGGGTGATCACTGATCTGTTGGTTGGGCTGAAATATAATCCAAGGTCAGGAGCAGCCCTTCAAAACATTGAATAGTGACTCCAACATGAAAAAAAATCTGTTTACATATATGGAACATGTGTAGCGATTGTAATGAGGTCAGCCAGGTGGACCTCATAGAATATGAGTTCCCTGATTAGGACTCTACGGGTCCAATCAGGGAGTTCGAGGTGGCAGATATGAGCAGTGTTAGGGGTTCTGTTCACTCTATGGGCTGGCTCGAGCTAGCTGGGTCAATGTCATATACTACACATGTGTAAGTAAAGGGTGATTTACTGATGGAATACCAGCCTTTGAGAAGTTATTTCACAAGGACTTCTCAAATCTGCAGAAAATACAATCAGCGTGAAAGTCCACAGACCATCTTAACCTCCTATTGGTCAGGAATGTTGCTCACAATGTCTTTCATGCTAACTGCCTGATGAGAAAGGGCAGAAAGCCGCCTATGGCAGAACAGAATGCCTGGACAAACTCTGTTACATTGTGAAAATCCATGACATCAAGTTAACTTGTTAATTCAAAACAGCAGCATTTGAAGGGGCATTATAACAAAAACCTATTCTTCAATGACACTTATGAATTTAAATTAAGATGTACCTCAGCAGTCCTGGGAACTCTAGCCCATGTAGAGCAGCAAGTCATTGAATATAAAACACTAAATTATGTTTTGTTATGGGCTACTTTTTTGATTTTCAGAGGCTCCTTTTTTCATTCTCATAAACTCCTGACTTTTATCTTGTAGATCAGGAATCAAGAGGTGAGTTAATTGCTTCTGGATTCTGAGCCTCTGACCTGCTTCCGTGCTCAGAAGACCACAAAAATTATCAAGCATGGAGCCAAGTCGCGGTGGATGAGGATGGTGTTATTATGCAGTATTGCATATTGTATTACCAATAACCCACCCCAGACAACGAAGGCACCTATATTATCAACTATGACTATACCACTGATTACATCACTAGTTCAGGGTTAAGTATACCACTAACCTTTATGAGTCGCGCAGGATGCTGGAATCCTTCCCGTATCTCCTGCGAGTCTTCAGCAAGAGCACATGATTTGTGGAAGAGTTCATCCATGCCAGGGCTTGCCAACAGCATGACCTAATGGAATCACACAGTAATTTCAACCAAGAGCAGAATTGTATAACAGACCTAAAATCAAACTGCCCAACAAGAAACCTATATTCTACTTCTGCTCCTTATAACTTAGATCTTACATGCAATTCTCTCCTGTAATGAAAGGCAGGATGTGCAGCATTTAATTTACACTGTTCATGCATAAATAGATCATGGAGGTCAAATTGTCTGGCCCATGTTTGTTTTCCTTCTCCAGAGAAGGCTCCTATCATGCCATTAACAAATCCTTTCAGGATAACCTTCTATGCCATAATCTCTCATGCTCTTAGCCTCCTTGAAATGCTATTTGTCACAAGTCATAAAGTATTATCTATTTCCTGGATAGAGTGTTTCGCCTGAATTCCACATTAAACTGCAACTTTAAACTATAATCTTAATGATGAATTTTAATGTTAAAATACTGGTTCTACCTCAACTCAGAATTACAGATCTATCACAACACTGAAGGAAATCATTCAATTGGGAATGGGTAGACTGAGGCCTAGGAGTCCAAATTCTAACAACATAGAGCCAATTCAGCTTCACTTGTCTCATCAAGTTCCCTACACAAAATGTGTGCAATTCAGCTTCCTGCAAAGCTGTACAGCTAACTGCAGCACTCTTCAAATGCAATCTGCTTCTGTTCTTGCCCATCCATCATAAAGTCTCTTTCAACTTGTCTTCAGTGACCCCGAACTGTCTTAAGTGACCCATTGATGACCTTGCAATCAGAATGCCAGCAAAGACTGTGCTGTAAGTATTGTTACAGATTTAAATTCAGACCAGTGAACGAGCTACTGGAGTCCGATACGAGGTTAAGGAGGCTCAGTCTTATCCATATCCCATTGCTGTCTGATGGAAATTGAAAAATGCTGCATCGCTGGATTAGGTAGTGTTTTTCTGAGAGTGGGCTGAGATGGAATAGACTGGGGATTCAAAATGTTTTCCAACATGAACAGCTCTCATAATAAGCATATCTCAGAAAGACAGAATCATCTTCAGCGGCAGGTAAATGAGATCAAATCTTTCTTTACACAAAAATACAATTTAATGATAAAAACTGAGTATTTCCTTCTTAAGAAATTCAGTATTCACAGAAAAATTGAAAGCAACTGAGAATGTTGTGAGAATCTAAAATATAAGCCTTTGCATTTTTAAGTAGGGATGTGACAATACGATGAGTTGCTCCTTCAGAGTACCAGCAAAGACAAATGGACGACTATCTGTGCTGTAACTATTCTTAGAGATTCGAATTCAGACCAGTGAACGAGCTACTGGCGTCTGGTATGAGGCTAAGGAGGCGTATTGTCACATTCCCACCTCAAGTGCAAAGGTATTTCTTTCAAGAAATTCAGTATTCACAGAAACATTGAAAGCAACTGAGAATGTTGTGAGAAACTAAAATGTACAATCGAATATATAAACCTTTGCACTGTACAGATGGTCTGCATCTGGTGGGTCAAGCATGGCTGCCATCTTCTCCAGGGGCTCCACCTCTTTATGAACAATATGAAAACTGCACTGATTTCCAAGTTGAAATGGTCTATTTAGAAGAAATGCATCGACCCACGTGAATTGCGTATCAAAGAAATCACTTGGGATGTACAGGTTCTGATATCGACGGCGAAGCTCCATCATGTCACAAGATGTGCTATATGTGATACAAAAATTATCTAATGAATGAAGGAACATAGACTTCAAGAAGTTTTCAGAATTTTAACAAGGCAGCCACATATCATGCTGTAGCCCAATTGCTTTTGGAGTATTCTAGTATCAAGAGCTGTCTATTCCTGCATCATAAAGCACCACCTGCAATCCCTCCATCAAGGAAGAACTTCTAGCCCTAGTTATAGCAGGCAGTTCCTATTGTTGTGACTTCTTTCAATTCCATGGTTGTGTCAGATTTTAACTAAAATAGTATGACTCCCTGGAAGACAAATCCCCAGCAAATTAGATCTGCAAAGGTAGGGAATGTATAGATCAAAATGAGACAGGCAACTAGAAGAACAATAAGAAACCAATAATATTTAAAAGCAACCAATCCTCAATGATTCAAAAAAATCACAGAATCCTAGTGTGGAAGCAGGCTGTTCGGCCTATTACGTCCACACCGACTCTCCAAAACACAGTCAAACCATATCCATCCCCCATACTATAACCCTGCATTTCCTGTGACTAATCCATCTAGTCTGCACATTCCTGGATACTGTAGGCAACTCAGCATGGCCAAACCACCTAACCAGCATATCTTTGGACTCTGGGTGGAAACTGGAGCACTCTCAGGAAACCCTTGGGGAGAATGTGCACACTCTACACAACAGTCACCCGAGGGATTGAGCCCAGGTGCTTAGTACTGTGAGGCAAGAGTGCTAACCACTGAACCACTGTGCCAATCCCAATTCATCTTAAGAACCCATCCAAAAGAAATAGTAAGCTGTTAAATCTGAACTTACATGCTCTACAAATTATACTCAATATTTAAATTTCTAATGTCCAAAATAGTCTGCCTGTAACAATCAACTGGTGCATATTTCACAGTGACTATGAATAGATTTATCAATAGATTTCCTTTTTAGTGTCCTCTAATAATTCACTTTTTTATTTCAAAGTCTTGGACGATCATGACATTCTGGACACTAACCATTACTTTTCTCTGGATCCTTCAAAGATTTGCCATTCTGAGCATGAGCACTCTCAGAATTTGTCAACATAGATAAAGCAATTTCTGAGTTTAAGTACAAGCTACCCCTCTTTCTGTTTTTCAAAGATTCTACAAGGCAAAGTTAGACAGTTAATTACTGCTCCTTTTTATCTCATAAAAGAGACACTAACCACATCTGCAATTAACATCATCCTGTGCATTCATTCTTAATAGGCAAGCAGCAGCTTGGTTACAATGGCACTTTTTTTCTCTCAATGGACAAATTGAAGAGGATTTCTTTCATTTTACAGGTGATGTAAACCCAAGTGTCAGATGAATTTGAATTATTAGATTTCTCCTGATAGACTACTGTCCACTTCTATTGTTCCACATTTCTTAATCTCTATTTAAGAACCAAATTCAGTTGAACAACTATTTTGGGAATAACAAATGTTTTTATACAAAAACTGGAAAAAGTGTAAATTATGCACCTTTTAATATTTAAAGTAACTTTTGCTAGTTTATGAAAACATACAGTTATTAAATGGTGCATCATGTCTTTCAAGAAAAAATTAAATAGGCAGCCAGTTGGTCCCTTGTGCTGTTCTGCCAATGAGATTGTGGCGGATCTTTGACCTAATTCCACAAAACAGGATGGTTGCAGCAGATGGTTGGGCGGCATGGTGGCACAGTGGTTAGCACTGCTGGCTCACAGTGCCAGAGACTCGGGTTCAATTCCCGCCTCAGGCGACTGACTGTGTGGAGTTTGCACGTTCTCCCCGTGTCTGCGTGGGTTTCCTCCGGGTGCTCCGGTTTCCTCCCACAGTCCAAAGATGTGCAGGTCAGGTGAATTGGCCATGCTAAATTGCCTGTAGTGTTAGGTAAGGGGTAAATGTAGGGATATGGGTGGGCTGCGCTTCAGCGGGTCGGTGTGGACTTGTTGGGCCGAAGGGCCTGTTTCCACATTGTAATGTAATCTAATAAGCCTCTCATGGTCTCTCTGAAGAAGCAATTCATCTTGTGAGACCCAATTACTTGTTCCCGATACTTCAATTTCAGGGAACAATCCAAATTCTTTTCTGAATACCATGACTGAATTTGCCTCCACTAAGACAGGGAATTTCAGATTTTTTAAAATTAATTCACAGACAAGAAGAGTCACTCGTTAGGCCAGCATTTATTGCCCACCTAACTGTTAAAGAGTCAACCACATTTCAGTCACATGTAAGTCATACCAGGTAAGGATGGCAATTTCCTTCCCTAAAGGATATTAGTGATCTGGATAAGTTTTTCTGATAATCAACAATGGTCAGTCCTCAGCAAAGGGCTCACCTTCATTCCCCAACACCCACATGTGAACGAATTCCACTCATGTTATGATGTTATGCTCTTTTTCCACCACCTCCACATATCCGCATATTTCCTCGAGCAGGAATCCAACCCATCCTCTAACGTTCCCTTCTCCCGCCTCTGGCAAATCCCAGCCTCCTACCCTCCATCGACGACTTCATCTTAAACTGCCGCTACAACATCAATCACGTGGATCACTCCACCCCTGGCACTTATGCCAACCTCTCCTCATCGGAACGCGCAACCCTCCACTCCAACCCCAACCTCACTATTAAACCCACTGAGAAGGGGAGCGCAAACTGATCTCTACATCACTGAGGCCAGATGCCAACTCGCCAATACCACCTCCTACCATGTCCTCAATGATGACTTCACCTTGATCACCAAGCCAGTATCTCCCAGGCCATCACCACTTGGGACATCTCCCATCCACAACCTCTAATCTGATATTTCCCCAACCCTGCACCGCCCATTTCTATCTCCTACCCAAAATCCATAAACTCAATTGCCCCAGGTGACCACTGTCTTTTGTCTGCTCCTGACCCACTGTGCTCATCTCCTCCCACCTCGACTCTGTTCATTCCCTTTTGGTCCACCCACGCCCTCCATCTCTTGCAAAACTTTCAATTCTCCTGCCCCCAACACCTCACCTTCTCCATAAATGTACAGGCCTTTTACACCTGTATCCCCCACAGGGAGGGACTAAAAGCCCACCAATTCTTCATCTCCCAAAGGACCAACCAGTCCCATTCCACACACCCATTCACTTGGCAGAACTGGTCCTCACCCTCAACAATTTTTCCTTTGATTCCCCCTACGTCCTACAAAACAAAGGGATGGCCATGTGCACCCGCACAGGCCTAAGCTACACCTGGACGCTTTGTAGGATTTGAGGAACAGCTCCTCTTCCATAACTACACAGGCACCATCCCTCACCTCTTTCTCCGCTATATTGATGACTGAGTCATGCTGCCTTGTGCTCACAGGGAGTTTGAACAATTCACCAACACCTTTCACCCTGCCCTCAATTCCACCTGGATCATTTCTGACACCATCTTCCCCCTCCTGGATGTCTCCCTCTCCATCTCTGGAACTCACCACTGACATCTATTTCAAACGCATGGTCTCCCACACCTACCTCAACTACACCTTCTCTCACCCACTCTCCTGCAAAAATGCTACATCATACTCTCAATTCCTCCACCGCATCTGCTTCCAGGATGAGGCGTTTTACTCCAGAACATCGCAGATATCTACTTTAACTACCGCAGTTTCCCCTCAGTAAGTAAGGATGCCCTCAACTGCATCTCCTCCATTTCCCGCGCTTCTGCCCTCAAACCACCTCCCCACAACAATAATAAGCATAGAGACTCCCTAGTCCTCACGTAACGCCACACCAACCTGCAAATCCAATGCATCACCCTCTGACATTTCCGCCACCTACAATCAAACCCCAAAGATATTTCCTCCCGCAGCCCTGTCTGTTTTCCGCAGGGACCATTCATTCAAAGACTCCTTCGTCAACTCTAAACTCCCCACCAACTTCTCCACCACAGGTGGTACCTTTCTCTGTAACCACAAGAGGTGCAACATCTGCCCCTACATCTCTGTCCAAGTCTCCAGACAATCCCTCCTGATCTGGTAGAGATTCACCTGCCTTTCACCCAACCCGATGGATCAATTGCTCCCGATGTGGTCTCCTCTATATTGGGGAGACCAAATGCAGACTCTGCGACCAGTTCGCACATCATCTGCACGCATCAACCAACCTAAGTTTCTGGTTGCAACCACTTTAATTCCCCCCTCCCACTCCCCTGGTGACATATCCATCCTTGGTCTCCTCCACTGCCAGAGTGGTGGAACAATATCTGATATTTCGCCTGGGGAGCTTCCAGCCCAATGGCCTCAATGTTAACTTCACCAGCTTCAAATCTCCTCACCCCCAGCCTTATCTCATGTCCTGCCCTCCTCCTTGTCTCCCTGACCTGAACTAACCTGTCCAACTATCCGTTGCACCCTTCCCGCTAAACAATCACAATAATCTCCTACCTGCATCCATCTATTGCCATCCCACCTAACCTTCCCCCAGCCTCACCACCGCCCCCCCCCACCCCATGTACTTCTGGTCTCCCTTGCCCCTTTCAGTCCTGACGAAGGGTTTCAACCCAAAACCTTGACATGCCTACTCCTCAGATGCTGTCTGACCTGCTGTGCTTTTCCAGCTTCACATCTACTGATATTAGACTCTCAATTCCAGATTTGTACTGAATTCAATTTCCACCAACTGCTGTGCTGGGATTCGAAGCCAGGTCACCAGAATATTGTCTGGGTCTCTGGATTAACAGTCCAACGACAATGCTAGTGGTTATAAGCAGTCGCTGCATGATAATATTTTTATTCATGTCCCTAATGGCATTTTTGCCAATTACCTTTAAGCAGTGTCCTCTGGTTTTCAATCCCTTCACAAATTGGAATAGCTTTGCTTTACCAATCGTCCAAACCCCAGTGATTTTGTACACCTCAATGAAACTGCCTCTCAGCTTTTTCTCCAAGGAGATCTGTAGTCCAAATGTTTCCAATTTAGCTACATAATTGAAGTTGCACATTCCTGGGACCATTCTCATCATTCTTTGTTGCACGTTACAATGACTTGATATCCTCCTGCAACATGGCACCCATAACTGTTTTGGTCATACCACAGATTTTTCATAACTTCACTGCTTTTGTAACTTTTGTGGATCAACCTGAGCTCTGTGGGGTCCCTACACATATCTTAAAAGCATAAAACACCATCTCTTGCCTAAGCATAAACCTCCAGCATTAGGTCTATAGTGATGACGTTATTCTTAGACAATTAGCAGGGTAGAAAGGCAGAAGATGATAAATGCATAATTAAGATGGTGAATTCCACAGCTCCAATGAAATAGATATATATTTTGCCTCATTCAGAGCTACACTGTTTGCCAAGAAGAATGGTGCTACCATCACTGAATCCCTCACTATTAACATCCAGGGATTACCACAAGGCACAAAACAGGAGTGTGATGAAATGCTCCCACTTATCTAGGTGAATGCAGCTCCAACAAAACTCAAGAAAGCTTGACACCATGAAGTACAAAGCAGCCCACTTAACTGGCACCACATCCACTCCCACCACCACCAATACTCAATAGCAGCAGTGTGCACTTCGCAAAAGATACACTATAGAAATTAAACAATCCTTGGACAGTGCCTTCCAAACCCACAATCACAACCATGTGAAAGGGCAAGAGCAGCAGGTATACAGGAATACCACCACCTTCACGCTTTCCTCGAAGCCACTCACCATCCTGATTTGGAAATATATCATCATTTCTTCACTGTCGCTGGACCAAAATCCTGGAATCCTGTCCTTAATGGCATTGTCTAACTACCTACAGCAAATGGACTGCAGTGTTTCAACACAACTGCTCACCACCATCTTCTCAGGTAGGGTTGAGCAAGAAATGCTTGCTAAACCAGGGACATCCATGACCCATGAGTGAATAAAGAAAAAAACAATAGATTCATAGATTCAAACAGCTCAGGAAAGCCCTTCAGCCCATCAAGTCTGGATTGACATAACTACCACTACAATTCCAATTTCCTGCACTTGTTCCATATCCTTGATTTTTTTTAATCCAAATATTTTTTAAAGATTTAAAGTTTCCAGTGTGCATTACCTCCCCAGGCAGTGCATTTCAGATTTCCACCACCCACAGTGAAAAAGCTTGGTGTGTTAATTAACCTATTCCAGTGATCTGCTGACTTCAGGAATCTGTGAATGATTACCTCAAGATTCCTCTGTTCCTCTAAGCTACCCAATGTCCTGCGATTTTTTTTAAACACTCTCTCATCTTGATTCTTTGTCCAAAGTGCACCATCTCGCATTTATCAGGATTAAATATCATCTGCCACTCTGACCGGCCTTTCTGTATCTTCCTGTAACCTTCAACCATCTTCTTCACTATTAACACACTTGTACGGCTTTTTCTTCCCCAGAACCAGACACAGCACTGTGCCATCTCTTGTTGGGCCTTCTACAAAAAACCTCTCCTGGATATATTTCAAAGAAATCCACCCCCTCTAAAGCCCTTTACATTATGACTACCTCAATTTACATTGGGAAAGTTGAAATCCCCTTACATAATTACCTGATTATTACTCTTACACACCTATGTGAATGGTCCACATATTTGCTCCTCGACTTCCCACTGACTCTTTGGGGCCTACAAAACACTCCCAGTAAAGTAGCTGCCCCCAAACGTTCATAAGTTCAACCTGCAAAGGCTTGTTAGAGGACCTTCTGAGATAACAGCTTTACATCTAAAATAATGTCTTCACTGGAGCACTACACCTAGTGCTCGTGGTATTGCATAACTTTTGTAGCTCAACCTGAGCTGTGTGGAATCATCTACACACATCTTAAAACATAGATCATTGACTACAATTCAAAATGTCTGACTGCAAGGCATTCCTGTGCTCAAATGGACATGCTGAGAGAATTCTTCTCGTCAACAGCAGCCAATCTACGTTAGACAATTTGACAGGACAGATGCAGTTGGCCCTGACTGGATAATGAGTTTCATGGGTAACAGTTTAAAACCTAGAAATATAGCAACTAGAATACGAATAAAAATAAGAGCCTCTGATTTCCTGGTTAGTGGGTGTTGAACTTGGACAGTGCAACTGTAATGGACAGAAGTGCTCAACTACCTCATGCTCATTATGTGATATAAACATAACAAATATCCTGAACGGATTGAAAAGCACACATCGGCCCAAAAACTCTCCATGGGCATTTTGAATGGGTTCAGTGATTTTTTTTCTCTCCACACTATCATTTCAGTAATGGAATAGGATTAAACATCATTACCCATAGGTGCTTTCCATGTATGACTAGTTAAAAATTAGATTGGAAAGGAATTTGAAATGAATTTTATTAATCATTCGTGAGTAACATTTCTGCTGACTGAAGTTGTCACCATCTGGTTAGAAGTGGCATGGGACAGGTTTATCACGAATTATTTCTATTTACATACTAAGGAAACATGCAAGCACACTTTTTAAGCATAGTGCCATAATTCTGTTGTATGCATGGGCACAATATTTAGCTGCATTGCACACACGAGAAAGACACAATTTAGAAAGAACGTAACTTTCGATGTTATGGAGGTCTACCTGCCACCTTTCTTATGCAAGTTAAGAATGGGCAAAACTCTATCAACATTTGTCACTTCAATAAAGGCAAAACCTCACTAAAACTTAGTCAATGTTTACTAAGCAGTGCCATGATCAGAAAAATAGTCATTAATAATATCTAATCAGTTGTATTCATACCAATCCAAAGAAAACTTGGAGAACTGAACTGTGTAACGAGGAACCACACGTCTCTGCCTTCTTGGTGACCTGTCCCTTTCTCGCCGTGGTGATCGCTCTCGGGACCGTTTACGTTGTGGTGACCGTTCACGTGAACGCCTCCTGTCTCGATCTCTTTCACGACTACAAAATAATTTAATTTGAAAACAAAAGATTTCATGATTCAAGCAGAATTGTAGCTCATCATTTGAGTTAAAAAAGTTGAAAGTTGCCTTGCAACCCTAAATGGCATCCAAATGTAAAGAAAACTTGTGTTTAAAACCTACAATAAAATGAAAAAATTCAAATGTTTTTCAAGTGCATTGACGATGTGCAAGAAATCTTGAGTCACAAATTGCAGAATGTGCTGTGGGGTTAAATACTGCTGTGCACAACGTATTATCGAATTCTCCATTCTTCTTCCCATAAGTGACCTGTTTAGTCTCCCAAATACAGGTACCAGCATCCCTATCCTAATTATCCAAATACCATTCGATGCCAGCAAATTGCTTCTCCATAGGGAGTATTACAGCAGAATTTGCTACAAATCCTGCACACAGGAGCTTGCCGTGATTGAAAATGGAATCCGAGGCTGTTTTCATCAATGTGCACAACTATAGCTCAAATTATTGACCCAACTGAGGTTGGTTAGCTCTAGAATGTTCTGTATCCAAAAATAATTTAACTAATTACCACATCATTCAAAAATAAATTAAGAGATCTAGGAAAGCTAGGGCGAAGTGTGACTTAATTGTGATTTTATTGCAAGCACTGAGTCATCTGCAGTACCTTCGATCATCTTTCCTTGTTAATGTTATTTCAAGTCTTTCATTCCGGGTCATGAATCTGGATGGTGGTTCAATCCTTCGAACAGCTTGTGGCTGTGGAATGACTCGTACAGGAGGTTGCAGCAACCCAGCTGTAACAGGAAAAGTGGCAAGGTTCAGAGCAATTGTCTTAAAATAAAATTAAATATCACTTCTTAAATGACTTGTGACCTGTGTTCTGGCAATGCTTGTTCTGCTCATGGTGTGAGATACCAGACCTAGGAACATGATTTTCACAATTTGAAGCAATCATCAAGCAGCAGCATTAACATAAGCAAGGCACTGTTAACAATTTTCAACAAGGTGAAAGCAATAAATCCTTCTTCTGGAATGTTCCAACTTGATTCTCCAAAATGCTCCCTCTTAGAAGCACTGCGAGAAGCAAACCTGCAGCCATAAACTGCATAATGAAGTGTTATCCAGTTCAAAACACTCAGAACCTTGTCAGTAGGTGCTCCTATATTTTACAGACACATTGGAATGCTCAATTTTAAAGACATGCTATTGCATTTTGTCAAATACATGAAGACAGGATTCCCAAAAGGGAATTCAAAGGGTGCTGGAAACTGGAAATATAAATTGAAAAATTGGAAAAATTAACAGGTCAGACAGCTTCTGCTGAGAGAGGAACAGAGTTAACATTAAAGGTCAATGAAACTTCTTTCCCACAGATACTGACCAATGTTTCAAGCATTTTCAGCTTTTGTTCAACATTGATTGTGACAAAGGTATGTCCTGATGGAAGATGGCTCTAGATCTTGATTGCTTAACATCAGCAACAAGCCGCACGTTAAAGCAAGTAAAAATGATACTTAATTGGAAAACTAATAACAGCGCCAGACACCCGGGTTCAATTCCCGCCTCGGGCAACTGTCTGTGTGGAGTTTGTACCCGGTGCTCCGGTTTCCTCCCACAGTCCAAAGATATGCAGGTTAGGTGAACTGGCCATGCTAAATTGCCCGTAGTGTTAGGTGAAGGGGAATGGCTCTGGGTGGGTTGCTCTTCGGAGGTTTGGTGTGGACTTGTTGGGCTGAAGGGCCTGTTTCCACACTGTAAGTAAGTTAATCTAATTTGTGCAAAGTAAAAAAAATTGTCTTGCACGAGATGTGCAGAAATATATTTTAAAAAAAAGAGGTCTGATAAGAAACAGTTGAGAACCAGATTTGTCAGGCGACTTGTGTGTAGACTAAAGTGCACTTTGTGGCTGTTTCAGGTTCCATTCATAATGATGTGAATAAAGATTTTGTAGGTGATTTATGTTTAAATTGTGAATACATGGTCCATATTTAATCTAAATTACATATTATATATCTATAATAGTTTATAATTGCACTGTATGGCTAGTGGGTGACATATATTTAATCTACAATGACTATGATTATGAATGCAGATCTTTTGGTGACTTACGTTTCTGCTGTGGTTGCTGGAGCAAAGGTTGAGGTTGTGCTGACAGCAAAGGAGTGAGAGGAGCAGCAGCCATAGATGCCTGCAAGAGAGACTGTGGCTGAGGTGGAACACCATACGGCTGCTGTGTGAGAGGCTGCATGACAGTTGGAGGCGTCTTGATTAGTGGTTGAGTCTGACTCTAGGAAGTTTTATACAAGAAAAATAATTGAGTGACTTGCCCTCAATCGAGGCAGAAGTGTCAAGCATGCATATTCACATATATACTCATACAAATTTCACATGTATGCATCTACAATTTTATACAAACACATACTGTGCAAACACACCTTTGACTCCTGATTAGGGCTAGTCTCCTCAATCCAGCTCCGTATAACCCGCATTAGTGGATGAATTCACTACTGAAAGCCCTCAAAAAGTCCAGGAAAATTAGAGATGCAGCTAGTAATCAGAGGAGCACCAAGAATCAGGAAGGTGAATGGTAGTGAATCAACCTTAACTCTTGGAGATTAAGGGGGGGTGGTGATACAGTGGTCAGGGGAGAGGGGCCATGTCAGACAGGGCAGAGTGGTGTGTCAGGTGAGGAGGGGCTGCGTCTGGCAAGGAGTAGAGAAAGCCCACGGTAACCAAGTGGAAACAGCTGTGGTGGGTCGGGATGAGTGATCGTGTTAGTCTGGAAAAACAACTTTAAGTCAATCAGCAAAGGAATATTAGCTAACTGCAATCAAGGAAAACCTGAAGCCATTCAGATAATGTACTTCTTGCATGAATGTAGTATGTCCTAATTAAGGCCACATAAGTAGGGGAAGAATTATGTAATGAAATCAGATAAGGACAGAATCAGAATGCTGGATACAGGAAGTTTGAACAAAGCAGTTTGAACAATAACCTGCCTCTACTCAACATAGCTGCTGCCTGACGAAAACCATCCCCTCAGAAACCCGTAAGCATTCCTACTAATTTCTCTTTTTGGTTCAAATTTTCAATCAGATTTATTTGTAGGGTCTGGATTTATCATGGCTCCTCACAGTTTATTGAGACTCATTTGCAATAACTAGACTCACATGCAGCAAATGTCACTCTGGGTATTACAAAACGTGAACTCACCTACGAAAACTTGCTTTTGGCAAAAGAATGCCTGGGCCATTTTTTAAAAAAATACAGCTGAAGGACCCAGCTATTTAAAGGAAACAGTGCGGCTGTGCTGCGGAAACTGAAGGTTAACAGAAGGTTTATAAATGTGGAACTGGGAAGCAGTCAGGTTGTTGGCAGTAGGGACAAAGGCTCCATGCTGAACAAGAACTGAAGTTGGCTATGGGCAATTAGCCCTGGAAACATCAGGGCAGCTGGGACTTTTAACCCGCCCTGAAAATCCTTGATGTTTCAGTGTAGCTGCAGGTGAGGGTGAAAGAAGCCCATAAGTTGTATTTGCTTGGTGCAGCTGAGAAATATTGCAGTTAAGAAAAGCCCCATGGGTGTTGTCAGTTGAGTGAAGCGAGCTGACTACCCAAGAGTAGATGCTCAAGTTCAGTCCTGGGAATCCAGTCCAAACTTAGCTACCTGAGCAACAGACTTGTGCATCATGGAGGGAGTCCATGACGGTGTGACTTTTGAGGAAGTTCTAAAGGAAGGAGTTATAAAAATGAGAATGAGAAACACCATTTTAATGAATTCAGTCATTATAGTAGGGAGGGGGTTTGCACAGGAATCTGTGGGGTCTTCCCTGACCATTTTATTATTTGATGAGTTCTATTAAATATTTAACTGCAGTTCATGTCATGTTAATTCTAGATTGTTATGAAGTTGAAGGTGTACTGTACGTTTGAGAGAGAGCGAAAGCTGTTTAGTACTGAGAGCTTGCAGGCATCTGAAATGTGACTGACTAGCAGCTTCAGAGTATACTGGAAAATTGAAGACGTAACATTTGGCAGTAAAAATTAGATTAGATTAGTTAGTCACAGTGTGGAAATAGGCCCTTCGGCCCAACAAGTCCACACCGACCCGCTGAAGTGCAACCCACCCAGACCCATTCCCCTACATTTACCCCTTCACCTAACACTATGGGCAATTTAGCATGGTCGATTCCCCTAACCTGCATATTTTTGGACTGTGGGAGGAAACTAGAGCACCCAGAGGAAACTCATGCAGACATGGGGAGAATGTGCAAACTCCACATAATCGCCTGAGGTGGGAATTGAACCTGGGTCTCTGGCACTGTGAGGCAGCAGTGCTAACCACTGTACCGCCCAAACTAGATATCTGAGTTGTTTTGACCACAATTCAAACCTAACCTGTTTAAATTATGCCCCAGGATAATAAAATTCAACCTCTTTTTGCCAACCTCGAACCAATGAGATGATCCAATGTTTCGGGTATAAAGAAGCAGTCACAGAGATGTACCGCAGGGAAACAGAGCCTTCGGTCCAACTCATCCATGCCAACCAGATATCCCAACCCAACCTAGTCCCACCTGCCAGCACCCGGGCCGTATCGCTCCAAACCCTTCCTATTCATAAATCCATCCAAATGCCGTTTAAATGTTGCAATTGCATCAGCCTCCACCACATCCTCTGGCAGCTCATTCCATACCCATACCACCCTCTGTGTGCAAACGTGGCCCTGTAGGTCTCTTTTATATCTTTCCCCTTTCACCCTAAACCTATGTTCTCTAGTTCTGGAGTCCCTGACCCCAGGAAAAGACTTTGCCTATTTATCCTATCCATTCCCCTCATAATTTTGTAAACCTCTAATAAGGTCACCCCTCAGCCTCCGACGTGCCAGGGAAAACAGCCCCAGCCTATTCAACCTCTCCCTATAGCTCAAATCCTCCAACTCTGGCAACATCCTTGTAAATCTTTTCTGAACCCTTTCTAGTTTCACAACATCCTTCCGATAGGAAGGAGACCAGATTTGCATGCAATATTCCAAAAGTGGCCAAACCAATGTCTTGTACAGGCGCAACATGATCTTCCAACCCCTGAACTCAATTCTCTTTGACAGAGCGATTAACTGCCAGCAAAACACACTGTCGAAAGGTACCTTTTTCACATGAAACACCTTTGCAGCAGAAGACTGAAGACGACAGACAACCAATGACAACACCCACTGTGTGGTTTTGAAATTAAGTTGATATAATTTTAATATGGGTTTTTATGGGAACGGCATATTGTTTTAGAGTTGGAGGCAGATAATAAGTAACAGCACAACGTTAAGAAAAAGGGGGCTCAGTTGTTAAGTAACTGTTGCTTAATGTTTACTTTTAGAGTTAAAGAACAAATTGATATTTTTTCTTTAAATAATGAAACTTGGAAGTTCTCTGTCACACATACTTTAACAGATTATATGGGGAGGTGAGCTTCTCTAGGTGCTTGGTTCAATTTGCAGAAGAGCTCACTGCCGTGTTGTAACAGTTTGGGGACTTGGGTCCGTGATTTGGAAAGGTTTGGACAGATTTGGTCTGAGATTTGGACAGATTTGAACAGATTTGAACAGATTTGGGGCACAAAGATTTAAACACTTGTCGATTAGTATGCTAGATCTTTAAATAAAAGATGGGTGAGACAATTTTTTAATTTCGGTTACTTGCGGTTGGTTAAATTAAAAGAGAGAAAAATGGCTTTTGAAAAGTTCTGGGGTTTGAAGATGATCCCCAAATTTGCCAAGAAAGTTTATAAAGACAGAAGGCCATACTTTTAGAATTAGCAAATCAGTTAGAATTGAGTCTAACCAGGGACAAAAGTAAAACTGAAATTGTAAGGGAGTTAGTCAGGCACTTAGGTGTGTCAGAGAAACAGACAAGTACAGTCGAGTTAGAAAAACTTCAATTACAATTGAGGAAAATGGAGTTAGAAGATAAAGAAAAAGAAAGAAGAGCCATGAGAGAAGAAAAAGAGAGAGAGGAAAAAGAAAGGAGAGGGGAAAAGAAAAGAGAGAAAGGCAAAAGAAAGGAGAAAGAAGGTTCTTAGCTGAGCAAAGACAGAAGAGAGAGAAAAAGAGAGGTAGAGAGAATTCGAACTTAAGGAGTTCAGAATTAGTCAGGAAACTCAAGTTAACAGGATGGAAACAAAGACAGAAGGTGGCAGATATGCACAAATGTGAAAACATTATCACATTTTGATGAGAAAAAAGCCTTCCGTATTTCATGTGAAAAATTGGCTAGGCAGATGGAGCTTGTGGGTAATACTAGTTCAGACTGAGCTGGTAGGCAAAGCTAGTGAGGTATTTGCAGCGCTGTCAGATCACGGGTCAAGAGATTATGTGGATGTCACACAGGCTATTTTGATTGCTTTTGAATTGGTACCAGAATAGACAGCAGTTCAGAAACATAAAGAAGGAACCAGGTCAGAATTATATTGAACCTGAAAGAATTAAACAGCATCATTTTGGTAGATGGGTGTGAGCCTTAAAAATAAGTAAGACCTATGAGGCTCTGAGAGACACTATTCTGCTAGAGGAGTTCAAAAACTCACTTCCACAGATGAAGATAATTCATGAGGATGAACAGAAAGTACGAGAAGTGAGAACAGCAGCAGAGATGGCAGATGAATATGCATTGGCGCATGAAGCAAAATTTCACTTCCAGCAAAAATTTCATCCTATGAGGGATAGAAATTGGGAGCAGGGGAGATCCTATACACAAAACAAAGATTAGAGCACATTGGTAATTGTTTACCACACGTTAAAAACGAAACCCAAGAGGGTGAAAAGGAGGTGAAAGGCCTGAGATATTTTCACTGTGATGGAGTGGGACTCAGAAAATTACAGTACCGATGGTTTAAGGGGGGGCACCGGTAAAAGGTGGTTTCACTGCTAGAAGATGGGATACGTAAAGTAACAGTGCTGGTCGTTAAAGAAAGGCACTGTGGGAAAAGATGTGGTAAAAGAGACTAAGCCAGTGTCATTAATGAAAGTAGTAAAGGAAACCCTAAGAAAAGATGAGGAGTTGCAGGAGAGTACACAACCTAGGAAAGGCCTGGGTATGGAGTTAGTCCCTGATCTCCATAAAGACTTTGACTCTGTGGGTAAAGTTTACTTAGAAAGAAGAGGGAGAAGGGAAAGAAGTTGTAATTTTGAGAGATACAGGTTGTAACCAGTGTCCATTAGTCAGAGACAAACATATTCGCATTCTTTCTGACCTGTTACCCGAGAGAGTTGTAATTTGTGGGATAGATGGACAGAAATTTAGCGCTCCCCTATGTAAGATCAGGTTGGAGAGCCAAATCAAGACTGGGGAAGTAACAGTGGAAGTGATTGACAGAGTGGCAATTCCAGAAAAACAGTTTGTTCTTGGGAACGATTTAGCAGGATCCAAGGTAGGAGTGACACCCCTTGTTGTGGAGAAGCCAAAGGAAGACCAGGGAACTGAGGAGTTAAAAAAAAAATACCCTGGAATTTTACCAGACTGTGTAGTAACAAGATCTCATTATTATAAGTCACAATGCAAAGCTGAAACTAAAGAGACAGATGAAAGAGTTGAGGTTCAGTTAGCAGACATCCTGCTTGATATAGTGGTGTAGGAAAAACTTGTCCAAGAGGGGGTCAGGCAGAAGTATTTAGTCCTGAAAAGCTAATTAACTTACAACAGAAAGATGAGGCAATAAAAGGTGTATATATTGATGCATACTTAGAAAAGAAATCAGAATGTATTCCTGAGGGGTATTATCTTAAAGATAGAATCCTAAGACGAAAATGGAGACCAAGGCAGGTTAGTGTGGAGGAGAAATGGGCAGAAGTGCACCAGATTGTGCTGCCAGTAGCATACAGACAGGAAGTATTATGTGTAGCACATGAGTTACCAGTAGGAGGTCACTTAGATGTAAGTAGACTCAGGCTAAGGTAAAAAAAAATTTCTATTGGGCTGGAATGCACAAGGATGCGATTAACTTTAGCCGTACCTATTATAATGCCAAATGATAGGTAAGCCATAGGCGGTAATAAAATCAGCACCTTTGTTGCCAATTCCTGCATTTAAAGAATCTTTCAAGCGGGTTACTATGTAGGTTCCCTTCCGAAAACTAAATAATGGATTTGTCTACCAGATTTTCAGAGGCAATTCCGTTACGGAGTATTATATAAAAAGGGGGGCAGAGGAATTAGTAGCTTTCTTCACGCAGTATGGACAACCTAGAGAGATTCAGTCAGACCAAGGGTCTAATTTTACTGCAAGGCTGTTTAAGGAATCCATGGAGTGCTTAGGCATATAGCACTTTAAATCAAGTGCATATCATCCTGAATCCCAGGGAGCTTTGGAAAGGTGACATCAGACCGTGAAGACTATGATAACAGCATACTGTCAGGATTACCTGAATGATTAGTACTGTTTTCCATTAGAGATGCGCCAAACAAATCTACTCTGTTTACTCCCGTTGAGTTAATATTCAGACATGAAGTAAGAGGGCCTGTGAAACTAATTTTTAAAAAGTTGACAGGACCGAAGTTGGAGATCTCAAACTCAGATTATGTATTGGAGGTGAGGGAGAGATTAAATCAGACAGGTAAGTTAGCTAAACAGCACCTGAAGAGGGCATTGCATAGGTGGCAGATAAAAACTTGGAGGTTTTCACGTGGGGATGACTTATTAGTATTGTTATCAATGGTAGGATATCCCTTCAAAGCCAGGTTTAGTGGCCGCTATCAAATAAAGATACCAGATAGAAAAATTACTGTATCGGGTATGTCATGTGAATATGTTGAAACCTTACTATAATAGAGAGAAGGAACTGGAAAAACAGGTGTTAGTTACTGCCCTGCAGAGTGAGGAATGAAATCTAGATGTCTTGGAGTTTGATGTGCCTCAAAATACATTAAACAATGAGGAAGTTCTTGAGAAGTGGGATAGGTTAGTGAACTCTGTCTCAGGAACAAAGAACCCAGTTGAAATGTTTGTTGCAGCAATACGAGGACATATTAAATTAATTCCCTACAGTATGGAAACTGGCTGTTTGGCCCAACAAGTTCACACCGACCCTCCAAAAAGTAACCCATAACTTATATTTACCCATGACTAATGCACCTAACACTATGGGCAATTTAGCCTGGCTAATTCACTTGACATGCACATCTTCGGACTGTGGAAGGAAACCAGGGCACCCGGAGGAAACCCACGCAGAGACGGGGAGAATGTGCAAACTCCCCGAAGCGGGAATCAAACCCGGCTCCCTGGTGCTGTGATGCTACAGTGCTAACCACTGAGCCACCATGCCACCCAAAAGGAAGCAGGAATAAGATGTGGAGGACTAATGCTATTGTGTGAGGGAGAAGTAGGGAAATGCTGATCTGATTAAACAACATCTCCATTTAATCTTTCAAAGACACGCAGGTCCAGAAGGAAGTGGGCGTGATGCTCAATGAAGGTATCATTGAACCGAGTCAGAGTGAGTGGAGTTCGCCGATCATGTTAATTCCCAAACCTGACGAGACTCAATGATCTTGTATGGACTATCGAAAGGTCAATGCCATAACAAAATCGGACTCATATCCAATACCACGATTGGAGGACTGTACAGAGAAAGCTGGACAAGCCAGTTACATCACAAAGTTGGACCTACTGCGTGATTATTGGCAGGTACTTTTATCAGAGGAAGCGAAAGAAGTTTCTGCATTTGTAACCCCAAATGGGCTCTCTCAATTCAAAATGATGCCTTTAGGAATGAAAAGCACACCAGCCACATTCAAAAGACTCGAGAACAGAGTTATGGCTAGGTTAACAAACTATGCAGTCTATCTGGATGATGTAGTGAACTTTACTGAGTCATGGAAAGATCACATGGTACAGTTGGCAGGGCTCTTTGAACGACTACAAGTAGCAAAACTGGTAATAAGCTTAAACAAAACAGAATTCACAAAGGCAGAGGTGACATTCTTGGGACAGAACACGGTCATGGAAGACTGACCCCAAGACAAAGGCCATCAAGGAATTTCCATGACCAACCTCGAATAAGGGATGCTTCGATTTTTGGGACTAAGCAGATTCTACCAGAAGTTTGTTCCTAACTTCAGCAGCATTGTAGCACTGCTAACAGATTTACTGAAGAAGAACTCAAAATTTCGGTGGACAGAACAATGCCAGAAGGTATTTGACAATTTAAAAGTGATATTAACCACTGAACCAGTTTTAGCTACACCAAATTTTTTAAAACCCTCCAAAGTTTGTGGGCAGCATGATGGCTCAGTGGTTAGCACTGCTGCCTCACAGCACCAGGGTCCCAGGTTTGATTCCAGCCTCGGACGACTGTCTGCGTGGAGTTTGCACGTTCTCCCAGTGTCTGCGTGGTTTTCCTCCAGGTGCTCCGGTTTCCTCCCACAGACCCAAGATGTGCAGGTCAGGTCAGTTAGCCACGCTAAAATTGCCCATAGTCTTAGATGCATTAGTCAGAGGGAAATAGGTCTGGAATGGGCTACTCTTCGAAGGATCGGTGCGAATCTGTTGGGTCGAAGGGCCTGTTTCCACACTGTAGAGAATCTAATCTAATCTAAAAAAGTTGCAATCAATGCTAGCGATATAGGAGTTGGAGCTGTACGGTGAGGGAATTGAATGGCTAATTGGCTACTTTTCAAAGAAACTCCACACCCAATAGAAAAAATACTCTACCATCGAAAAGGATTTACTGAGTTTGGTACTGGCCTTAGAACATTTTAATGTTTATGTGACGAACAATGTGTTGGAGACAGTTGTCACAATCCTCTTATATTTTGGAACGATTTAAAGAATAGGAGATTATTTCATTGGAGTTTTATGCTATAGACTTTGCGTGATCAAGGATTTTACAGATAAAGTATAGATAAGATTGAACAGATACTTTATATATATTTGTATACAGAAATTAATACTAACTTAGATTAATGCCCTATGTATTTCATTGTAAAGGGATTAAGCATTAGAAAAAAAATGATGTCATCTTTCCATCATTTTTTTCTTAGTGGGGAAGTGTTATGAAATTATGCACTGTGCCTTTAAATGCGTGTGAAAGCTATTTTGCACTGAGAACTTGCAGGCACCTGTCATGTGACTGACTAGCAGTTTCAGAGTGTACTGGAAAACTGAAAATGTAACATTTGGCTGTCAATTAGATAACTGAGTTGTTCTGACCACAATTCAAACCTAACCATTCATTTTAAATTATGCACCAGGATACTAAAACCCAATCAAGTTTGAATTTTGTCTTTTTGCCAACCTCAAACCAATGAGACGATCCAATGTTTGGGGTGAAAGAAGCAGGCTTTTTGACAGTTAGGCAGAGAGACCAACTTCCATCGACAGAGTAACTGGCAGCAAAACACTCTCTATCAAAGATACCTATCTCATGAAACATTTTTGCAGCAAAAGACTGATGACAACCCAGGGAAATCTTCAGCCAGAAGATGATAGACACTGATGACAAAAGCTGCTTTGTGATTTTGAAATTAAGTTGAAGTAATTTCAATACAGGTTTTTATGGGAACAGTATATTGTTTTAGAATTGGAGGCAGATAATAAGTCATTAGGAGAAAGGGGACTTACAGTTGTAAACAGCAGTTGTTTAATGTTCACTTTTAGAGTCAAGGAATGAATTGTTTTTTTTCTTTAAATAATGGAATTTGGGAGTTCTCTGTCAGTCATACTTCAACAGATTATGAGGTGAGGTGAGGTTTTCTGATTGTTTGGTTTAATTAGCAGAAGGTTTCACTGCCATGTTGTAACAAGATGTTAAAGTATGTATATACAGATCATTTTAATAATCTAATTTTCCATAGTAAAGTTTATTCAATTTGCCAAAGCCATGGAATCTAGAGACTTTATTCTCTAAAGTACCTGGGATCTTAAACTTTGATTGCAAGAAGAAAAAGTGTTACTGGCCTAAATTTGCCTGTCTCATCCAAGAGTGTAGCAGAGTGCAGTAGAGTGTGACTACATGTGGAATTGCAGCCAAATGAACCTCATAAAATATCGGAATGATATGCAAAATGCATTTTCACATGAGATTTAGGGAACAAGTTCAGTGACATCCTCTTGCACAGAAAAAAGAGTGGATTGAATTGTACAATATACAAATAAGTTCCAAAGTATTAAATCAAACTTTCAAATTGTTTCATTCAGTTAATTTCACCTGGTTGGGTAGAGTCTGTATTCGCTGGGCGTTCCATTTGAAGGGCATGTTGGGGTTGTAAGCAGCTTCAACCAGAACTCTATCTCCTACCTGGGGGGCCTTGCCTTTCACAGCACTGGTTAACACAAAAACATTCAGTCAATACATTACAGCAAAACGAGAGATTAACACACATACAATGAACAACAACTTGACTCAATGCTAGCTTTGAAACAGGCAAGTATAGCAAAAAAAATGAATTTTAACAGACAATCCGTTTCCATTCATTACACTTCAGTGCAGAGATCATTAATTATTTGCCTTGAATGGTGCTCAGATATATAAGAATTTGCCACTTAACTGGTTGCAGCGAGTTGCTGAATGGTAGTGTGCGCTTGAAGTGACAAGTTATTTTCATGAATTGTCATCTGTTTCCATGCTTTACCTACACTTCGTCCAGTCTACACATTACACTCAGCAATATTACTTTAAGTCACAATACAGAGCTTCAAACGTACACTGACAACATCCAATTCCACCTAGTCATCTCTCAACTTGCCTTGCTCAGTCTTGACATTGCCTCACTGCGCCCTGGAGTTGAGAATACCAAAGATTAAGAATGGGAGTGCCTAGTGGGCCTCTTTTAATAAGTATCACTTGTACTGAGTGAAGAAACAAACATCGGTCACTGGGTATCTGACATTGACTTTCATGAAGTTCTGTTGCACAATATGTGGTGTCGCTGCCTCTTAGCATCCAAGCTGTAATCCTACCTTGATGGTTCACCATGAGCATTCATAACTCAGCCTAACAGTCTGAACAGCAATCTGCAAATCTTTCTCACAAGCAACAATAGCGGGTAGTGGGAGCAGGAGAGATGTCTGGTCAACTAAGTGATGGAAAGAAAGTTGGATCCTCTCCCATCAACTATTCACAGCTTCAGGATGCAGCATACATGTTGAACTCTCCAAGCGAACTGTAACACCTACGGCGCTGAGATAATATATTAGCATAGAGAATAGCAGGAAGCAGTTGTGATAAATGGGTCATTTTTAGAGTAAGTGTCGTGCCACAATGATCAGTATTGGGGTTCGATTACTTATGATCTTGAGAAAGTTTTCTTTCAGAGGGTCACTTATCTGCAAAGGGGTGGTTACCTCAATTGGTTGGACAGCTGGTCTGTGATGCAGAGTCATGCTAACATACTAGTTCTATGATGTTTACAGTTTATGATCCATAAAACAAGATAATCAGATTTGGTACTTGTCCAATCATTTATAGAATCACTGAACTGTTTCATATAGAAGCTGGCCATTTAGCCCATTATGTCTGCACTGACTCTCCAATCGAGTTTCATGATTCAGTACCAATCTTCTATCTTTCACCACAACCTTGAACATTATTTATGTTAGCAAGTTTTGAGAAGATCTGTAACTTGGGTTGAGGTTCTGGATGTAGGTTTGCTCGCTGAGCTGCAAGGTCCATTTTCAGACATTTCATCACCATACTAGGTAACATCACCAGCGAGCCTCCGGATAAAGCACTGGTGGTGTAGCCCGATGTTTAAACAATCATCTCATGTCCTCACCTCTTATGGTGTTGCAGAATGTACCATTTGTATCTACTTGCACCAAATCTCCAAGCAATGTATTCTAGTTCCTTACCACCTGCTGTATGAAGTATTTTAGACCACACAACAGTACAGGCCCTTCGGCCCATGATGTTGTGTCGAGCATTTATCTTAATCTAAGATCAAACTAACCTACACACCCTGTGAGTTACTGCCGTCCATGTGCATGTCCAGACTCTACCACCACCGCTGGCAGTGTATTCCATGCACCCACCACTCTCTGCCTAAAGAACCTAACTCTGACATCTCCCCGTACCTTGCTTCAATCACCTTAAAATTATGACCCCTCGTGACAACCATTTCTGCCCTGTGGAAAAAAGTATCTGGCTATCTACTCTATGCCTCTCATTACCTTGACCCCTCCTCTCTCAGTGTGAAAAGCACTATCTTATTCAGCCTCTCTTCATGGGTCCAACCCTCCAATCCAGGCAGCATCCTGGTAAATTTCCTTTGTATCCTCGCTAAAGCATCTACATTCTTCCTATAATGAGGCAACCAGCACTGGACACAATATTCCAACTGTGGTCTAACCAGGGTTTTATAGAGCTGCAGCAAAACCTTGCAGCTCTTAAACTCAATCCCCCTGTTAATGAAAGCCAAAACACTACACGCCTTCCTAACAACCCTATCAACTTGGGTGGTGACTTCGAGGGATCTATGTACGTGACCCCAATATCCCACTGTTCCTCCAACTGCCAAGAATCCTATCTTTAACCCTGTATTCAGCATTCAAATTTGACCTTCCAAAATTAATCACTTTGCATTTATCCAGGTTGAATTCCATCTGCCACTTCTGAGCCTAGCTTTGCATCCTATCAATGTCATGTGGTAGCCTGCAACAGCCCTCGACACCACCACCAATCTTAATGCAATTGGCAAACTGACTAACCCACCCTTCCACTTCTTCATCCAAGTCATTTATAAAAAATACAAAGAGCAGAGGCCCAATAACAGATCCCTATGAGACACCACTGGTTTCTGACCTCCAAACAGAATATTTTCGATCCACTACCACCCCCGTATCCCCTAACTCCTAACTTTCTGTATGAGCCTATCATGGGGAACCTTATCAAATGCCTTACTGAAATCATATACACCACATCCATTGTTCAACATTTGTCAACTTGTCTCGTTACATCCTCAAAGAACTGAAAAAGGCTTGTGAGGCATGTCCTACCCCTCACAAAGCCAAGTTGACTATCTTTAATCAAATTACTTTTTTCTAAATAGTCATAAATCCCATCACCCAGAATCCTTTCCAATACCTTGCCTCCACAGATGTAAGACTGACTGGTCTATAATTACCAGGGATTTCTATATTCTCTTTGTTGACCAGAGGAATAACATTTACCTCAATACATTTTTCTTTTGCGAATTACCCAAAACTAATGCCCTCTTTTTCAATTCTTTTACGAGCAGGAACAGATCCTCCCCTAATCTACTGTCTCTTGCATCACCATGATTTTTAAAACAATCAAATCTCCTCTTGGCCTTTTCTTCAAACATCAGCATCAATTAAACCATCCAGATTTATAGTCGGTTCTGGATTCTGTAATGCACAATGACCACAACACAGGACAAGCATTGGTTTTTAAGTGACATTTGGCAGGACATCTCTGATCCAGAAACTTGTCAGGAAATAGTGTGCAGGGAAGCAGTCTCTGAATAGTGCGGGAAGGAACGGGGGCCTGGAAGCAGCATGGGGAGGAATGAGACCCCATTGCAGTGCAATGTACCTTGGTGCAGCTGACTGCTGGTGAAGCAGGACTGTTGTTGGACTGGGGCCTGGCGCGGGTAGTCAGACCCATGTATTGTGCTGCTGTTTGAAACTCTTTATGGGACATAATGTCAATTTTAAAAATATATAATAACTACCTTATTTCTAACTTTATTTTGGACACTAAGTCATGCTACTAATTTTCCTTTTATTCCTTTTCTTCCTGTTTATATCCAAGTACTTAGGTATTGTACCTAAGATGGCGCCATTGGAGGCAGCCATTGCAAAAACATTTCACTGTATTCCTATGTTTCTGCATTGGAGTGACAATAAAGGATATTCTATCTACAGTGACAAAGACCATTCATTAAAGAAGTCCATGACAAAAGGATATTAGGATTCAATCACAATCGGTAAAGAGACAGCCAGGGCTGTCTGTTGTGTATACATTGCTGGAAAGGCGCAGAGTCAATATCCATAATGGCTGAGGTTACTACGAAGGATTCTCCTCACCTGTAGTGTGTGGTGACCCTCAAGTTAAACCAGCACCAGTCATCTCTCTGTAATGACGGAGCAGCCCTATGGTTCTCTGAGACCATGGCAATTTTTAGTTTCGATTTGCAGAATTTTATACACGAGACAGCAGTGAAGGTTGTGTTATTTAATATATTAAGACTGAGGCTCTTTCATTGATAAGCATCATGGAGGCCAGACAGGAAAGTAGAGTTTAGCCTCTTACAAGACCAGCCATGATCTTGTCAAATGGTTAACAAGGTTAAATGGATGACTCCTGCTCTTAATTCTTACATTTTGGTGAAGAAATTCCTCATGTCTTAAATAACAAACTTGAGCTTGTTAAGGGGAAATTTGGGTATAATGTGAGTTATCCAAATGAATTTCCAACTGAAGTGAGGTATAGTTTTAGTTAACTTCACAAGCAATAATAATTTAATATTCATCTTCCATTTATTCTTATTTAAGAAATTAGTACAGTTTAAATAAGTTAATTAAACTCCATAAGCATGTTCAGATACTTATGCAGCAGACAGAGTTTCTATGAAAATGCAACGTGGCTGAACCAGCATTAATTCTGAAGCATTATCTGGAAATGGAAAAAGAAGATGACCCCTACCATGACAAGAAAGACAAAGTAATAGGGTTTAGTCAAGGATGAGAACAAAGCAGAGGCTTTGGAGAAGAGATAGGACGGCAGAAAAGAAGATAGGATGCACTGAGGCTAGAGGTAATAAGTGCATTTTGGAATTTGTAAAAAAACACTGTTTGCCTAAATCCAAGTGTACTGTCTACATATAATTTCAAAATAGAAATATCTGATGAATCCTCATTGACTTAGAGTGCTACTCGGAATCTTCTCTGGAGTGGGTTCTCCCAATGTAGGCTCAATCAACAATAGCTGACCTGTACCTTGAAGCACCTGAGATTATTTCATAAAACAATCTGCCACAACACCTGCCTCAGAATTGTTCTGAGGAAGGGTCACTGAAACCACAATGTTAACTCTGATTTCTTTCCACAAATGCTGTCACAGCTGCTGAGCCTTTCCAGCAATTTATGTTTTTGTTTCTGATTTCCAGCATCTTCAGTTCTTTCAGCTGATATTTAAGGGACCTAGTTTTGAATTGCACCATGGCAGATGATGATACTTGAGTTCAATAAAAATCTGGAAATAAAAATCATGATGACATGATATTATTGTCTATTGGAAAAACTTACGTATTCACTCTTATCCTTTGGAGAAGGAAAACTGCTCTCTTTACTTGGTTTGAGACTCCAGACCCAACAATGCAGGTCCTTCTTAACTGTCTGCTAAACTGTCCTAAAATGAGCCTACAGTCACATCAACAGCTGGAAAATCTCAAAAAATTGAAAGATAATGGATGAACGACCTAGTACTGACTAAGGCACTGAAAACAACAATTAATCTGTTCTGTTGACCCTGCAAAGTTCTAATGACATCAGGGGGCTAGTGCCAAAATTGGGAGAACTGCTTCACAGACTAGACAAGCAACAGCCTGACAAAGTCATATCCATGGCACCACATCATACAATGCTCTCAGATCCCTGGGAGTATGTCCTGTCCCATCAGAAGAGTGGTAAATAATCAGGAGGGAGTTGATCGGGGTGTCCTCAACTTTGACTCTGGATCCCATGAAGTCAATTGGTACTAAGTCAAATATGAGCAAAGAAACCTCCTGCTAATTACCATGTTGCCCTACTTCCTAATCTCATCTGGTGAATCAGTTCTCCTCCATGCTTAGAGAAAGCATTGAGGATGGTAAGGGTACAAATTGGACTCTGGTTAGGGATTTCAATGTCCACCACTGATCGAGTTGGTTGAATCCTAATGGACACTGCTGCTAGATGGGGTCTGCAGTTGATAGGGAGGGAACTGACAAGAAGGAAAATCACATTTGACCTCAACTTCACCTGTATCAGTCCATGACTACATTAATAAAGTGACCACCGCACATTCCTTGTGGAAATGAAGCACCATCTTCACACTGAGAATACCTAACACCATGTCATGTGACACAATCATTTTACCAAATGGGATAGATTAAAGTTCAACACTGGTATGCATAAGGCACTATAGGCTATCAGCAGAATTGCAAAACAACATCATAGCTCAGGTTATCCCTGATTAACCATTACTATCGAGCCAGTGGGGTCAACCCTGATTTGTTCAGAGTAATCGGGACAAAATCCTGGAATTCCATTCCCAAAACCATTGGGGGATAACTTCAGCACATGGACTGCAATGGTTCAAGAAGGCAGCTCACCATTACCTTCTCCAGGGCAACTAGACATGGGGAATAAATGCTGAACCAGCCAGTGATGCTTATGTTCAAAGACAAAGAAATGTATGTAGAACACAGGAGAAAAATCCCATAAGCAGCACGAGGAATGCTTAAAAATGGGATGTCAACCAGATGAAGCTATAAGTCTACTTCCGTGCCAAACAGCATAAACAGTAAGCGATACTGAGCTAGGGGGATCAGATCTACGCTCTGCAGTCCTGCAACCGAGAGTCGTGAATGGTGGTGGACAACAGAACAACTCCCTGGAGAAGGTGGCTCCACAAATATTCACACCCAGCACATCAAGGTGAAGGACTTGCACCAATCTTCACCCACAAGTGTTGAGTGAATGATCCATCTCTGTCCTTACAGTCATATGTGCGAGTTTTTGACCAATTCAATTCACTCCATGTGATATAAAGAAACAGTTGAAGGCACTAATTACTACTGCAAAGGTTATGGGCGCTGACAACACTCCAACAATAGTACTGAAGTCTTGTGCTTGACACCATCCAGGTGACAGCAGCCCACTTGACTGGCACCGCATCCACGAACAATCCACTCTCTCCAACACTAATGCTCCGTAGTAGTGTATACAATCTACATGATGCATTGCACAAATTCATCAAGGTTCTTTAGCCCCTATCAAACCAAACATCAATCCTGAAGGACAGGGGCAGCACATACATGGAAACACCTCTACTGCAAGTTTCTTTGCAACCGACTGACTGCGATGACATCAAAACATATCTGTTCCTTCAGTGTTGCTTGCGGTTCTACCTATAGCAAATGGACTGCAGTGGTTCAAGACAGCTTACGCCCACATTCCCGTGGGTAACTAGGGATGGGCAATATACATTAGTCCAAGCAGTGATGCCCACATCCCATGAATAAATTTTAAAAATGCCATAACTTGGTCCAGTGCTACTTTGTTGTCTAGGCAGTCTCTCCCATCCTACATTTGGACTCAAGCTCTTTTGTCCATATTTAGACCAAGGCTGTAACAAGATCAGAAGCCAAGTGGTCCGAGTAGAACCTAAACTCAGCATCTCAAGCTGCTTATTCCTCCAAAAGTGTTTCTTTATAGCATCAGTCACACTCACTGTGACTCCAATAATTTACAATAGACTGAACTGGATTTACTTAATTTTGGATTTCATTGACTGGATCAAATCTATCCTATTTTTAGTGGACAGAACATAACTGGACAGAAGCATAACGTAGACGAACTGGAACCTTCCTGGGTCAGCTACTTGCACAACACATGTCTTCAGTAATAGAGCAGGATGTTGTCAGGGTCTATAATGATTGCGAACCAAGGCCCTTAGTTATTTTGTGATAATCACATGGACTTGAATTTGCTGAAGACGGGTAACTGTGATGCTGTGATCCCAAGAGGAAGGCGAATTAGTTCATTCACATGGCACACCTGACTGGAGACAGTTGCAAAAGCTTTAGCTTCATCTTTGCCCTCATTCAAGATTTGGTTATTAAAGCGTTCATTCCAACTGATGATTAGAATTGGTGAAAATACAGAGCTTTGATCCCATGCGTTATTGTTAAGAATTATTTATCTCTATCAATTGTTGAATGTCAGTGTCTTCTCCCCTGATCCTCAGCAGAAACTCCCAAAGGTGAAACTACAAGAAACTGAACAAAGACAGTATAGCATACACATTAATTAAGAGGTCTAATGCAATACTTGGCTTCATCATAAAGGAAGTGATATCACTATTATATAAAGATGTGATCTCCCAGTTGGAGTGGTGTCTCCACTTCAAAAATACACTGATTTTGGCAGGGCTGTGGTGCAGATCTGGGGAACAGTGTTACATTATGAGACTAGTTTACATCAAATAATCTTGCATTCCCTAAAAATAGAAAACTAAGGCCTGATCTTAATGTAGTACTTAAGATAAAGGATTCAACAGGATAGGTGGACAGAAATCATTTCTTCTCGTGGTGTTTGGTGTGAAGTGCATAGTGAACAAAGGAATGCAAATTTAAAGTTAGAGTAAGGTTACTCTCAGATAACGCCAGGAAGCCATTCTTCACACAAACACGAGTGGAAATCTAGAACTGTTTCTCTTGAAGAGGTGATGAAACTGACAGTCAACTGAATATTTTGAAATTGAAATTCACATTTTCCTTTGATAAGGGCATTAAGGGTTACAGAACCAAACCAAATGGAGTTAGGATATAAATAAATTATGATCTAATTGACCAGTGGATCAGGTTTAAACGACTAAATGACTTCCTCAAGTTTCTAATTTGTCAGGTTAAACATTAAACACAAACCTCAGCTGAAAGAAGACGTCTTCATCCACAAAACCAAATGTGTCGTGAAGCTTAGTTACTACTCCAGTGAAGACCCGTTGCTTCTGAGGTTGGGTCTGCTGTTGTGTAGCCCGCGGTGTTGGGTAAGACACGGTGATTTGAGCTGTTGTCTGTGGGGCATTGAGACTTGTGGGTAAAGCCACTGCTGGCTGAAAATAAAACAAGTACATGGAATAAGTGGTCACAGTTATAGACTCAAACCAACAGAAATGTTTTTGTAAAATTTAATGTTCAAAGAACATCATGCTCTGCGCATAACTCCACAAGTTATGACAAATACTGTTTAACATTCAGAGCAGTTGTCATCAAGGAAAAGGTTGCATACTGAATGAACCAATTTGCACGCAAGTGGGATTGATATATTACTTGTGACAATTATTCGCCTTGCAAAGTAACTTGCACTTGCAAATACCTTAGGGCTCATTAGGTAATTACACTTCACAGCATACAACAGTTGTCCAGTTTGGATGGTAAAACTTTTGACCACTAGTCTGTGCCAGTTCAGCAGTAATACCTCAGCAATAGACAATACTCGGTTAACAAGCAAAAATACAGTCAGCCTGGGAATACTGGCGCTCTGGCTGTAATGTGTAGGCATGTAGTGGTTGGGCCTAGACAGGTTCAGAGTTGGGCATGAATCCTCCCATTGCTCAATAGCCTGTCAATCCTTACTGTCAAGCAAGTACTTGAATTGGACAGTGGGAACATTAGTCAGTAAGAAACTTGGGAATCTTTCCCTGCTCTACCTACAAAAAGGGGAAAGTGCTGCACATTAAACAAAGACTACAAAACAAAAAGCAATAAATTAAAAAATGATGACACATCCCATGGATTTATCAATACAGCATTTTGATTTAAAATTTCTACATTCCTGAAAAAAGGAGGTTGAAACCAAAGAAGCTCACATTTGCAGGATAAGAATTTGAGGCTCAAATTCTTTAACATTATCAATAAACTTATTATTGATTATTGATTAATTGCATCATTAATTATCAACAATACAATCACGAGATTATTTCTGCAGAGTGATATACATTTTGTAGTATGTCAAATCATGAGGAACATATAAAGGAGGAGAAATTATTACTGTATCAGCTGTAGTCCATGGGCACCATTTCTATCAGAACTCAAATAAAGCACAAATCAGACAGGCAAGGTTGCAAAATCACACAAGCTATGAACAAAATAATTTCACTTGGGAATAAAGCCCAAAGCTCAGCTGTAACAAAAATAAGTTGAAAACTTACTTGGGGAAGTAAAGCTTGTGGAGGCTGCTGCAGCTGAAGAAAAGGAGAAAGTTAACGTTTACATTCAAATTCCTCAATGCTGAAGACTTCTAAATCATTCACATCAACCTCCAGACTCTGAAAATACAGTACTCCCTTGACCACCTATCAGAACTGACTCCACTTCAGTGGTCATGACTGAGTTCAGGAGCCAGTCAGATAGTCAAAGTGCACAATGCAACCTAGAACAATACAGCACAGAACAGGCCCTCGATGTTGCGCTGACCTGTGAACTATTCTCAACTCATCCCCTTATACTATCCCATCATCATCCATGTGCTTATCCAAGGATTGTTTAAATCTCACTAATGTGGCTGAATTAACTACATTGGCAGATAGGGCATTCCACGCCCTTACCACTCTCTGAGTAAAGAGCCTGCCTCTGACATCTGTCTTTAATCTATCACCCCTCAATTTGTAATTACACCCCTAAGTACAAGCTGACATCATCATCCCCTGAAAAAAGACTTTCATTGTCTACCCTATCTAATTCTCTGATCATCTTGTATGTCTCTATCAAATCCCCTCTTAGCCTTCTTCTTTCCAATGAGAACAGACCCAAGTCTCTCAGCCATTCATCGTAAGACCTTCCCTCCAGTCAGCAACATCATGGTAAGTTTCCTATGCACCTTTTCCAACGCTTCCGCATCCTTCCCGAAATATGGTGACCAGAACTGTACAGGATATTCCCAAGTGTGGCCGCACTAGTGTTTTGTATAGTTGCAGCATGATATTGCAACACCGGAACTCAATCCCTCTACCAATGAAATCTAACACACCGTATGCCTTCTTAACAGTGCTATCAACCTGGTTGGCAACTTTCATGAATCTATGTACATGGACTCCAAGATCCCCCTGCACATCCACACTACAAGAATCTTTCCATTGACCCAGTACTCCACCTTCCTGTTATTCTTCCCAAAGTGCATCGCCTCACATTTAACTACATTGAACTCCATTTGCCACCTCTCAGCCCAATTCTGCAGTTTATCCAAGTGCCCCTGCAACCTGTAACCTTCTTCCAAACTGTCCACTACTCCACCGTCTTTAGTGTCATCTGCAAATTTACTAATCCATCCATCTATGCCTGTGTCTAAGTCACTTATAAAGATTACAAACAGCAGTGGTCCCAAAACAGATCCTTGTGTCACACCACTAGTAGCCGGACTCCAAGCTGAATATTTTTCATCAACCACCACTCACTGCCTTCTTTCAGAAAGCCAGTTTCTAATCCAAACTGCTAAATTACCCTCAATCCCATGTATTTTCTCCAACAGCTACTATGTGGAACCTTATCAAAGGCTTTACTGAAGTCCATGCATACCAGGTCAACTGCCCTACCCTCATCTGCTTGCTTGGTCACCTTCTCAAAAAACTCAATGAGGTTTGTGAGACACGACCTGCCCTTGACGAAACTATCTGAAATCAAATTGTTGCTTGCTAGATGATTATAAATCTTACCTCTTATAATCCTTCCCAAAATCTTTCCTACAACAGAAGTAAGGCTCACTGGTCTATAATGACCTGGGTCATCTCTACTGCCCTTCTTGAACAAGGGCACAACATTTGCAATCCTCCAGTCCTCAGGTCCTAAACGTGTAGACAATGATGACTCAAATATCAAAGCCAAAGGTTCTGCTATCTCTCCCCTAGCTTCGCAAAGAATCCTCGGATAAATCCCATCCAGCTCAGGGGTCTTGTTTACTTTCCTGTTCGTAACTAACCTCGATCCTTTCTAGTCTAATATTTCATATTTCATTTTTCTCCTCTACAATATTCTCCTTTTCCTGGGTGAAAGCCGATGAGAAATGCTTTCTCTCCACTCTCCACAGGGTCCACACTCAACTTCCCACTTCTGTCACTGACTGGGCCTATTCATCGTTTTATTCACCCTAGTCATCCTTTTATCCCTCACATACCTATAAGCAGCTTTAGGGTTCTCCTTTATTCTATTTGCTAAAGACTGCTCAGGTCCTCTCTTTGCTCTTCTTAACTCTCTCTTTAAACCCTTCCTAGCTGATCTGTAATTCTCCATTGCCTCATCTGAACCATCTTGTCTCGTCAACACATAAGCCTCCTTCTTCCGATTAACAAGAGATGCAATTTCTGTAGTAAACCACGGTTCCCTTACCTTATCACTTCCTCCCTGCCTGACAGGGACATACCTATCAAGGACACGCAATATCTGTTCCTCAAACTAGCTCCACATTTCCATTGTCTGCATCCCCTGCATTTTGCTACCCCATTCTATGCATCCTAATTCTTGCCTAATCGGATTATAATTACCCTTGCCCCATCGATAACTCCTGATCTGTGACATGTACCTACCCCTTTCCATTGCTAAACTAAACATAACTAAATTATGGTAACTCTCTCCAAAGTGCTCACCCACAACTAAATCAAACAACTGGCCTGGTTCATTACCAAGCACAAGATCAAGTGTGGCATCTCTTCTTGTTGGCTCTTCGACATAGTGTCAGGAAACCCTCCTGCATACATTGGACAAAAACTGATCCATCCGATGTACGAGAGTTATAGCATTTCTAGTCAATGTTGAGATAGTTAAAGTCCCCCATAATGACCACCCTGTTCCTTTCACTCCTGTCCAGAATAATTTTGCCTATCCTCTCTTCCACCTCACTGGAACTCTGCGGAGGCCTATAAAAAACTCCAAGCAGTGTGACCTCTCCTCTCTTGTTTCTAACCTCAGCCCACACTACCCCAGTAGATGAGTTCTCATCAAAAGTTCTCTCAGCCACCATTATACTATCCTTGACTAACAAGGCCACACCTCCCCCTCTTTTATCGCCTTGCCTGTTCTTAATGAAAGAACTAAACCCTGGAACCTACAACACCCATTCCTCACCCTGCTCTATCCATGTCTCCGAAATGGCCACAATATCGAAGTCCCAGGTACCTATCCATGCTGCAAGCTCACCTACCTTATTCCGGATACTTCTGGCGTTGAAGTAAACCAGCTTGCTGTCAGCCAACACATTCCTGTGACCGTGAAATCTTGTCCCTGTCCTCCCTACTCTCATCCTTCTGTGCACTGCAGATGATACGAAGATTGGTGGAGTTGTGGATAGTGAGGAGGGCTGTTGTCGCCTGCAAAGGCACTTAGATATGATGCAGAGCTGGGCTGAGGAGTGGCAGATGGAGTTCAACCCTGTCAAGTGTGAGGTTGTCCATTTTGGAAAGACAAATAAGAATGTGGAATACAGGGTTAACGGTAGGGTTCTTAGTAAGGTGGAGGAGGAAAGGGATCTTGGGGTCTATGTTCATACATCTTTGAAAGTTGCCACTCAGGTGGATAGAGCTTGTAAGAAGGCCTATGGTGTATTAGCGTTCATTAGCAGAGGGATTGAATTCAAGAGTCGTGAGGTGATGTTGCAGCTGTACAGGACCTTGGTAAGGCCACATTTGGAGTACTGTGTGCAGTTCTGGTCGCCTCATTTTAGGAAGGATGTGGAAGCTTTGGAGAGGTTGCAGAGGAGATTTACCAGGATATTGCCTGGAATGGAGAATAGGTCGTACGAAGATAGGTTGAGAGTGCTAGGCTTTTTCTCATTGGAACGGAGAAGGATGAGGGGTGACTTGATAGAGGTTTATAAGATGATCAGGGGAATAGATAGAATAGACAGTCAGAGACTTTTTCCCCGGGTACAACAGAGTGTTTCAAGGGGACATAAATTTAAGGTGAAGGGTGGAAGGTATAGGGGGGATGTCAGGGATAGGTTCTTTACCCAGAGAGTGGTGGGGGCATTGAATGCGCTGCCTGTGGGAGTGGCAGAGTCAGAATCATTGGTGACCTTTAAGCGGCAATTGGATAGGTACATGGATGGGTGCTTAAGCTAGGACAAATGTTCGGCACAACATCGTGGGCCGAAGGGCCTGTTCTGTGTTGTATTGTTCTATGGTCTATGTTCTATGCAACTACACCTCACGTTCCCATCCCCCTGCTGAGCTAATTTTAAATGAAATCAGGCCAAATATAGATATCTTAAAACCCAGAAAAAGGTGAATGCCAAAGTATCAGCAGACCTAGTAAAATTTACAACAAAAAGTTGCTGAGGAAACCCAGCAGGTCTGGCAGCACCTACATAGAATAGATAGAACATTACAGCACAGTACAGGCCCTTTGGCCTTCGATGTTGCGCCAACCTATGAAACCAATCAGAAGGCCATCTAACCTACACTATTCCATTTTCATCCATATGTTTATCCAGCGACCATTTAAATGCCCTTAAAATTGGCAAGTTTACTACTGTTGTAGGCAGTGCGTTCCATGCCCCTACTACTGAGTAAAGAAACTGCCTCTGACATCATTCCTCAATTTAAAGCTATGTCCCCTCGTGCTGAGAAATCTGTAAGAGAAATCATAGTTCATGTGTTAGGTCCAGTGAGTCTTCTTCACAACTGGACCTAAGGTTCTGAGGAAGGCTCACCAGACCCAAAATGATAATTCTGATTTCTCTTCATAGATGTTGCCAGATCTGCAGACCTTTTCCAGCAACTTCTGTTTTTGTTGCCAATTTACAGCATTCAAATGTAAAATTTAAACCTGGATTACAAGGCTATGGGCCAAGTGCTGGGAAGAGGAAATGACTAGTGCTGACAGAATAGACAAAAGGGCTTCTTTCTGTACTCCAAAGATACTATAACCCTACAACTGATCAGAGTCAAAGACATGCACAGATCGGGACCAGACCCTTTGGTCCAACTTTTCCATGCCTACTCGATACCTAAATTAATAGAGACCTTTTGTAAGCATTTAGTGCATATCCCTCTAAACTCTTCCTAATCATATACCCTTTCAGATGCCTTTTAAATTTTGTAGTTGCATCAGCATCCATCACTTCCCTTGGCAGGTGATTCCATACACGCACCACTTTCTGCATGAAAAGGTTGCCCCTTAGGTCCTTCTAAAATTTTTTTCCCCTCTCACTATCAACTTATGCCCTCTAGTTCTGGACTCCCTCACCCTGGGGAAAAGACCTTGACCATTCACCCTATCCATGCCCCTCATAATTTTATATAAGGTCAACCTTCAGCCTCTGATGCTCTAGGGAAAATAGTCCAGCTTATTCAGCCATTTCCTTTACAGATAGTTCTGCTATAATGTGATGGTTGCATTCTTGTGCAAGCCTGTGTATAGTAAAATTGCACTTCAGAAACAGCGCTTAAAGTGTTGGTGATGCAATCATGTTATAGCCAACACACATTTAAAACATTCACGCTTTAGAAAGTGCCACCAATTTGTTAGTCGCGTTAATGAAACTGGCGTTACTGCAGAACGATGTGTAGCTCAAATCCTTCAACCTGGCAACATCGTTGTAAATTTTTTCTGAATCCTTTCAAGTTTCACAACATTGTCCCTATAGCAAAGAGACCAGAACTGCACACAATAATCCAAAAGTACCAATGTCCTGTACAGCTGCAACATGACCTCCCAACTCCTGTACTCAATGCAATGACCAAGCACATCAATACCTTCTTCACTACCATGTCTCCCAACAACTCCATTTTCAAAGAGCTATGAATCTGTATTCCAAAATCATTTAAGACCTGTTCACAATAAGGACCGCTGGAAATATCTAGACATTACTCCCTTTACATGCATGGATTGAATCACATCAGACTTGAAAAATGTGATGCTGGAAAAACAAAGCAGGCCAGGCAGCATCCGAGGAGCAGGAGAATCGACGTTTCGGGCATAAGTCCTTCTTCAGGAATGAGGCTGGTGTGCCAGGTGGGCTGAGATAAAAGGTAGGGGGAGGGAATTTGGGGGAGGGGCACTGGGAATACGATAGGTTGAAGGAGGTGAGGGTGAGGGTGATAGGTCAGAGAGGGGGTGGGGGCGGAGAGGTCGGGAAGACGACTGCAGGTCAAGAGGGCGTGCTGAATCTGGGGGTTGGGACTGAGATAAGGTGGGGGGAGGGGAAATGAGGAAGCTGGAGAAATCTACATTCATCCCATGTGGTTGGAGGGTTCCTAGGCGGAAGGTGAGGCGCTCTTCCTCCAGGCGTCATGTAGTCAGGGTCTGGCGATGGAGGAGGCCAAGGACCTGCATGCCCTTGGGAGAGTGGCAGGGGGAGTTAAAGTGTTCAGCAACGGGACGGTTGGGTTGGTTGGTGCGGCTGTCCCAGAGGTATTCCCTGAAACGTTCCGCAAGTAGACGGCCTGTCTCCCCAACGTAAAGGAGACCACATCGGGTGCATCGGATACAGTAAATGATGAGTGTGGAGGTGCAGGTGAATTTGCGACGGAGAAGGATCCATTGGGGCCTTGGAGGGAGGTGAGGAGGAGAGGTGTGGGCGCAAGTTTTGCACTTCTTGTGGTTGCAGGGGAAGGTGCCAGGAGTGGAGGTTGAGTTGGTGGGGGGTGTGGACCTGATGAGGGAGTCGCGAAGGGAGTGGTCTCTCCAGAACACTGATAGGGGTGGGGAGTGAAATATATCCCTGGTGGTGGGGTCTGTTTGGAAGTAGCGGAAATGACGGAGGATGATACGATATATCCAGAGGTTGGTGGGGTGGAAGCTAAGGACCAGTGGGGTTCTGTCCTGGTGGCGATTGGAGGGGTGGGGTTCAAGGGCAGAGGTGCGGGAAGTGGAGGAGATGTGGTGGAGAGCATCGTCGACCACGTCGGAGGAGAAATTGCGGTCTTTGAAGAAGGAGGCCATCTGGGTTGTTCGGTATTGGAATTGGTCCTCCTGGGAGCAGATGCGGCAGAGGCGAAGGAATTGGGAATATGGGATGGCGTTTTTACAGGGGGCAGGGTGGGAGGAGGTGTAATCTAGGTAGCTGTGGGAGTCGGTCGGTTTGTAGTAAATGTCTGTGTTGAGTCGGTCGCCCAAGATAGAAATGGAGGGGTCTAGGAAGGGGAGGGAGGAGTCTGAGACAGTCTAGGTAAATTTGAGGTCGGGGTGGAAGGTGTTAGTAAAGTGGATGAACTGTTCAACCTCCTCGTGGGAGCCCGAGGTAGTGCCAATACAATCATCGATGTAGCGGAGCAAAAGGTGGGGGGTGGTGCCAGTGTAGCTGCGGAAGATGGACTGTTCCACATATCCAACAAAGAGGCAGGCATAGCTGGGGCCCATGCGGTTTGGAGCAAGTGGGAGGATTGGAAGGAGAAGTTGTTAAGAGTGAGGACCAGTTCAGTCAGTCGAAGGAGGGTGTCAATGGAAGGGTACTGGTTGGGTCGGCGGGAAAGGAAGAAGCAGAGGGTTTGGAGGCCTTCATGATGGGGGATGGAAGTGTATTGGGACTGGATGTCCATCGTGAAGATAAGGCATTGGGGAAGTGAAAATCATGGAGCAGATGGAGGGCGTGGGTGGTGTCCCGAAAGTAGGTGGGGAGTTCTTGGACTAAGGGGGACAGGACAGTGTCGAGGTATGCAGAGATGAGTTCGGTGGGGCAGGAGCAGGCTGAGACAATGGGTCGGCCGGGGCAGTCAGGTTTGTGGAATTTGGGCAGGAGGTAGAAACAGGCGGTGTGGGGTTGTGGGACTATGAGGTTGGAGGCGGTGGATGGGAGATCAGTCATTTGAGGTGCAAATATGCAACATCGTTTAAGAGGAGCTGATTCAGGTACAATCAAGATATATTCCCAAGAAAGACAAAAATAGAGCATAAAAATCAAGAGGTCCCTATATTACAAAAAAGATAAAATAAGCTGAAGATGAGATTGACTATAGACAGTTCACAGGAGAACTGAAAACCCAAATAGGGAAGCAAACAACAAGTACTGAAGGGGGATTTACCAGAGACCAAGATATTATATGAATATTTTGCTTAGAGTCATTCAGTCCTACTGCACAGGAACAGGCCTTTTGGTCCAAACTGGCACATGCCGACCAAAACATCCATCCATGCTAACCCCATTTTTCTGCACTTGGCCCATATCCTTTTACATCTTTCCTATCCAGGCATTTATCCAAATGCCTTTTAAATGTTGTTCATGTACCCATTTGTGTAATGAGTACAGATCCAACAATCTCAAGACATTTGGCATCATCAAGGTCAAAGCAGTCTGCTTGATTATAAGTGGTGCTATTGACTTCCCTCACCAATTCACAGTGGCAGGTGCACTATAAAAACTCACAAAGGGTCCTTTAACAGCACTTTCCCAATCTGCAACCTCCACCACCTTGAAGAGGCAGCACATTTATGGTAACACCAGGATTTGCAAGGTTCTCTCCACGTCACTAATCATCTGTCCTGGAACTATAATCACCATTCCTTCACTGCTGCTGGGTCAAAAGCATGAACTTCAGTTATTCAAGAAAGCAGCTCATTACTATTTTCTTGAGGTCAATCAGGATTGGGCAATAGATGCTGGCCTCGGCAGATATTTCCTCATCCCAAGAAAGAGTAGAAAAAAGGGTAGCTCTTCATTGATCTGCATAAATTTTGTTAAAAATAAAAGATGCACCTAGACCTAAGTGCGCAAAAACGTTTTTAAATGGTAGGGCGGCACGGTGGCACAGTTGCCTCACAGCGCCAGAGACCCGGGTTCAATTCCCACCTCAGGCGATTGACTGTGTGGAGTTTGCACGTTCTCCCAGTGTCTGCGTGGGTTTCCTCTGGGTGCTCCGGTTTTCTCCCATAGTCCAAAGATGTGCAGGTCAAGTGAATTGGCCACGCTAAATTGCCAATAGTGTTAGGTATAGGGGTAAATAGGGGTAAATGTAAGGGTATTGGTGGGTTGTGCTTCGGCAGGTCGGTGTGGACTTGTTGGGCCGAAGGGCCTGTTTCCACACTGTAATGTAATCTAATCTAATGTAATCTAATCTAATCTACCCACCTCAACCACTTCCACTGGCAGCTCATCCCATATGCACACCACCCTATGTGTAAAAACGTTGTCTGTCAGCTTCCCTTTTAACCTTTCCCCTTTAACCTTAAACTGATACCCTCTAGTTCTTGATTCTCAACCTTGGGAAAAAGACTGAATGCATTCACCCTATCCAAACCTCTCATAATCTTATACACTTCTATAAGATCCCCTCTTGGTCTCCTACGCTCTAAAGAAAAAGAGTCCAATCTTGTCCAATCATTCCCTATAACTCAGACCTTTGAGTCCCAGCAACAACCTTGTAAATATCTTCTGCACTCTTTCCGGTTTAATAACAGTCTTCCAAAAGCAAGGTAACCAAAACTGAACACAATACTCCAAGTGCAGCCTCACCAACATCCTACATAACTGCAACATAACCTCCCAACTTTGATACTCAATGACCAGTGTGCCAAAAGCCTTCTTCACTGCCCTGTCTACCTGTGACTCCACCTTCAGAGAACTGTGAATCTGAACTCCAAGGTCCCTCTGTTCCACTATACACCTTAAGGCCCTACCATTCACCAAGAAACTCCCTTCTTGATTTGACTTTCCAAAATGCAAGACCTCACACTTATCTATATTAAACTCTATTTGCCATTTCTTGGCCCAATTTCCCAGCTGATCAAGGTCCTGCTGAAGTTTCTGACAACCTTCCTCACTGTCCACGATACTGCTATTTTAGCATCATCTGCAAATTTACTAACCATGCCTTGGACATTCTCATCCAAATCATTGATATAAATAACAAACAGCAACGGGCCCAGGACTGACCCGAGGTACTTCACGAGTCACAGGCCTCCAGTCTGACAAGCATCCTCCCACTATTACCCTCTGCCTCCTACCATGAAGCCAATTGAGTGTCCAGCTTGCCACCTCCCCTTGGATTCCATCCAATCTAATTTTCCAGAGCAGCCTCCCATGTTGAAACTTATCAAAGGCCTTACTAAAGTCCGTATAGACGTCTACCACCTTCATCAACCTTCCTGGTCACTTTATCAAAGAACTCAAACAAATTTATGAAGCATGATTTCCCATAGACAAAGCCATGCTGTCCATTCCTTGTCTTTCCAAATGCATTTATATTTTATCTCAGAATCTTCTCAAGTAACTTACCTACCACAGACATTAGCCTTACTGGTCTGCAGTTCCTTCTTGAATAAGGGCACAACATTTGCTATTCTCCAGTCTTCTGGGACCTCATGCGTGGCTAATGATAATGCAAATATATCAGCCAGGGCCCCTGCAATTTCTTCACTAGCCTCTTGCCACGTTTGTGGATATATCTGGTCAGGACCATATAACTGCGATATGGACGGCCCCCAAGATATGACCACTACCTTTCGCTAATTCTGAAGTGTTCATGTCTCCATGGTAAACATTGAGGACCTCACTGATCTCTTGTAGAACTTCTTTCAAGTCACATTCTTGAGATAACTTAACAGTTTACTTTGAAAAGTGACATCTCAGCTCAGACAATGTACTAAAGGTGTGAGGTTAGAGTCTGCCTGTATCCCAAACTTTAATGCATTGTCTGAGCTGAGATGTCCTTTTTTCAAATAAAACCTGAAGTTATCGCAAGAATGTGATTGAGGGTAGTTCTGGGATTTATGTATTAATGAACAGAATGCTGCAACCCATCTGAAAAGATGAAAGACTTAACAGCAATCTAGGTTTGTTCAATATATCATTTCAGGTGCATAACACTGTGATGTTTTGATATAAATTGTGTCTTATGATCCTACTCCACAGCTACCTGATGAAGGAGCAGCGCCCCGAATGCGAGTACTTGCAAATAAACCTGCTGGACTATGACTTAGTGTTATATGATTTTTATACTTTGCCCACCCCAGTCCAACACCAGCACCTCCACATCATGGATAAGGTGGATAGTCAGTGTTTTTCATAGCTGGAAACGTCAAATATTAGGGCTGTAGGTTTAAGATTAAAAGGGAAAATTTAAGAGATGTGTAAGACTTTTTTTTGTACACAGAGGGTAGTAGGTTCTGGGAACATGCAGCCAGGGCAGATGGTAGAAACAGTTAATTCAGCAACATTTAAGAGGAATTTAGACAAATACATGAACAGACAGGGAATAGAGGGATACAGATCATATCATACACATTTTATGAGCACTTTATGAATAGAAAATATTTATAATTCACAACTGTTTATCAATTTTCACAAATTATTAAATCAACAAGAATGCTCAGGTAAAACTTAATTGCAAAGCAAGGTCAATCGCAGTAAATAAGGACATCTGTATAACGGCAATCTGTATAACATTAATCTGTATAACATTAATAACGGCAATCTGCTCCACTCACTCCAGCCAAACTTTTCTCAAAAGCAAAATGGCACAAACCTGTTGCTGCACACTGTAAATGGTCTGCTGGGGCTGCTGGTATTGCTGGAAAACAAATTGACAACATTGTGAAAATCAAAAAGCAATGGAATCATTTCTATTCGCTGCTGTCTCTTCACACAGAAATGATCAAGGAAATTAAAGCCAAAGAAAACCTCTCCTGACAGAGTTATTCTGAGCAAAATGATCCCTCAGGCAACATCCTTGTAATTCTTTTCTGAACTCTTTCAAGTTTCACAACATCCCCTGGCATCATGGTAGCCCAACAACACAATAAAACAGCAGCTAATGAACTTGAAAGACCCTATACAGACAACATGCAAAACTAATGTCATTTACAAAATACTGTGCAAGAACTGTAACAAACACTACATTGGACAAACAGGCAGAAAACTAGCCTCCAGGATACATGAACATCAACTAACCACAAAACAACATGACACTCTCTCACTAGTATCCTTACATTCAGATGAGGAAGGTCACCACTTCATTTGGGACAACACATCCATCCTAGGACAAGCCAAACAGAGTCAAGCACGAGAATTCCTAGAAGCATGGCATTCCAACCAGAACTCTATCAACAAACACATTAACTTCGACCCAATCTACCACCCACTGAGAAAAAGAACAGGAAATGACATCAACAACCCAAAAGAAACCCAAACATATAAATAAAAAGCAGGAATCATCAGCAGTGGAGGCTCACAGAAGATGTTACCTAGTATGGTGACAAAACGTCTGAAAATGAACCTTCCAGCTCAGCGAGCAAACCTACATACATGGAAAGTGTGCTACAAAGGTTTCACAGACAGATTCCTGAGATAGCAGGGTAGACTATGAAGAGAAATTGAATCAGCCAGGACTATATTTACTGTTATTTCAAAAAATGAGGTGTGATCTCAGAAACCTATAAAGCTCTAACAGTACGAGACAGGGTAAAGGCAGCAAGTATGTTCTCGATGACTACAGAGTCCAGGACTAGGGTCCCAACTTAAGGTTTTAGGACTACGATGAGTAAATATTTCTACACCCAGAGAGTCGTCAGCTCTGCCAAAAACAACAGTTGAGATCAAACATTGAACATTTTCAAAGATTTAGACGTAGCTTTTGGAGAAAAGGGCTTAAAGGGCATGCAGTAAAAGCGTGAACAGCATATAGAGTAAGATGATAAGCCATGACCATATAAAAATATGCAGCATGGTCAAAGGGCTGAATGGCCTACTCCTGATCCCATTTTCTATGTTTCTACGTTTGTACGATTGGGTTGGGAAGTCTTGAACTCAGAGGCATTATCTAAACAAAAAGCCAAATCTTTCAGGGGTGAAGTTAACAAACACTTCTACAAACAATGGTCGAAACTTCAACTCTTCTGAAATTAGCAATTAATGATGGATCAACATTCATTTAAAATTTGATTTTAAAGGGCACAGGTCAATGGTATGTCAGGTTGGGCTGTTGGCTAGCCATGAACTCACCAAATAGCAGAACATACTTAAGGAGCCAAACGGTCTTCTCTTGTCCCAATATTCCTTCTCCAAAGACTCCACAAATAACAGAAGTCAAGAAGTGTGGACTGCAGCAGTTCAAGGAGGTAGCTCACCACCACCTTCTCAAGGGCAACTAGGGACAGTCAATAAAAAGTAGTGGCAAGCCAGCAATGTCCACGTCCCATTCGTGAATGTTTAAAAAATACAAATTCAGCTTGCCGTGAGCACTTTGTCATGAAACTCCTGGAATTCAGCACTCTCAGCATTGGACCTGACCCCAAAGGCAGAGCAAAGCACCTCAACAGGAAAAGATGGTAATGTTGGTGATTGTCACCAAGTACAAAAGTGAGAAATACAGCAATACAGATTATGGAGCAGAAACATAGATCAGAAACAAGGACATTATATATAACCCATTTCACTAATATTTGAGACTTTACACAAGATCCCGAAGTAATTAACATAATGTGGCAATAAAGGCAGAAATGCTTTCACTAATTGTAAACCTACAGTAAAATCTCAACATTTAATACCGTGAGATTTAGCATAAAAGCCTCATTCCTGATGAAGGGCTTATGCCCGAAACGTTGATTCTCCTGCTCCTCTGAAGCTGCCTAACCTGTTGTGCTTTTCCAGCACCACACTCTCGACTGTGAGATTTAGCATACAATTCCAATTCACTTATTCAATTCACCACCTCATATCTCTCACTCATCACTTCCAGTGACAGGACACCACCATCAGCAATGTTCCCTGTCATTTTTCTGTGGTGTGTGCAGGCGAGTTGCTCACCTGAGCAGCTGCATATGTTTGATAATTTAAATTATCTGCAGCCCATGAGATTATTTCTTTAAACAAAAAATGAAGAATACAGTTTCAGTGAGCATACTTTCTCCCTATAAATTATGTACTAGGAGGTAATGTCACACTTCCTGCTACACTGTGCCCCTTGATTTATGAGTACATTTACCTAACTACATCTCAATGGCTCATTCTTCCCAGAATTCTCTCACCCTTCGTCCACCACTGCTCACTTTAGTGATTCCAACCAAAAATAAGCTAAATAAAAATATAACCAAAAAGAAGTCTCAGCCAGCAGTAATTGTACCACCCACCTGATGGAGGAGGAGTAGCGCTCTGAAAGTTAGTGCTTCCAAATAAACCTGATGGACTATAACCTGATGTTGTGGGATTTTTAACTTTGTACACCTTCTTCTGGAAAGGGTAATCTACTCATCTCCCTCTTGCAATGTAGTTATATAAGCAACACAACAACCTAAAAATACTGTAAGTTTCTGACTATACTAACATGTGATGTCTACAGTTTCTAATCTAATTAGTGGGCGGCACGGTGGTGAGCACTGCTGCCTCACAGCGCCAGAGACCCGGGTTCAATTCCCGCCTCAGGCGACTGACTGCGTGGAGTTTGCACGTTCTCCCCATGTATGCGTGGGTTTCCTCCGGGTGCTCCGGTTTCCTCCCACAGTCCAAAGATGTGCAGGCCAGGTGAATTGGCCATGCTAAATTGCCCGTAGTGTTAGGTAAGGGGTAAATGTAGGGGCATGGGTGGGTTGCGCTTCGGCGGGTCGGTGTGGACTTGTTGGGCTGAAGGGCCTGTTTCCACACTGTAATGTAATCTAATCTAATCTAATCCATCGAACAAGGTGAAGCTGGTAATTAGATTCGTTACTTGCGCGATTATTTATACAATCACTGAATTGTTATGGCACATGAGGCCATTTGGCTGGCTTCCTCCAGCGTAGAAAGAGGTCATTTGGCCTGCAGCGGTTCTCTGAAAAGGACCCCACCCAAACCCATCCCCTCACCCTATCCCCATAACTCCACACCCGTGGGCACTATAGGCAATTTAGCATGGCAAATCCTTCTAACCTGCGCATCTTTAATTCAGAGAAGAAACTCTTAATCTTTTCTTCAAGCACTGGTACCATTAAAACATTCAGATTTTGAGATGCACTCCTGGATTCCCTGATTCACAATGACAAACATTGGTTTTAAAGCTACATTTGCCAGTACGCCTCTGATCTACAATACAATTCACTGTATTAAAAATAAATCCATGATTAAAAAATGCCAGAATTCATACCCATTGGTTAATTAGGCAGCTGAAATTTTATCAGTTGGATTAACCAATAGGATTACAGAACAACATAACTGTATCATGTCTAAACTGCATTGATCAAAGGAGAGCACAGGATCTCTCTGCATATCTGTTCATGACACTAAGAGAGTGGTCAAGCATACCTGCTGCAATGCAACAGCTGCTGCCTGCTGTTGTAAGGCTGCTGACTGGGTAAGCTGATAGCCTGAAGGTGTTTGGGTGGTGAGGCCAGCCGCAGCCAGAGCTGGCTGTTGGGTATACATAGCTGGAGAGGCACCTAGCAGCGATGGCTGAACACCAAGGGCACCTGATGGAGACAATAAATTCATACATGACAGCAATGGTAAGGCTTTGTCCAGCAGTTTTACCAAGATCATAGCTGAATCAGGATGAAATAGCATGTGTGATCATGTGAATAAGAAGGCATCATTTAAAAGCAATATACTGCAGATGTTGATAATTTGAATTAGAAGAAAATGCTGGAAATACTCACCTGGTCAGGCACCACCTGTGGATAGGAAACAGTACATGTTTCACCCTTATTCTCTTTCCACAGACGCTGATAGACTTACTGAGAACTTCCAGCATTTAGTGCTTTTCTTTAACAAGCTTGTTAGCAGACACAATTCCCGAGATACACACAACAGGTCAAAACCTCTGATCTGCGATTAGGGGATAGGACATATAACTGAAGATGTGCATGAGGTCCTGAAATGCTGACCTCTGTTTCAACTTGTAAGGTCAATTTCCCCACTCTTTGGGACCCTCTGAAATATGCGTTTATTTTAAATTGTTCGTGGGATATGCCCATTGCTAGCTTGATCAGCATTCACTGACCTCCTCTAAATACTCAAGAAGGCAGTGGTGAGCTGTATTCTTGAACTGCTACAGTTCTTGTAGTGTAACAAATGCCATAGAAGGGGCGGTGTCCTGTTCACCTCAACTGAGAAAACTGGGATCAGTAGACCTGCTAGAAATGCACAGCAGTGTCCAACTGGGGGAAGTTGAGTGCAGTGGCAATTTGAAAACCACTGCCACTGCCCTGAAAATTTCAGCCCACATTTGTTTTGGGTTCTGAAGGTGACCTGGTGCTCAGATGACAATTGTGCACTGTCTGGGACTGAACACATACTGCTCAGCTTAAGAGAGAGATATGATTACACAGAATAAACAGCAGTACTGAGAAAGACTGACCTGGCTGTGTAACAGCAGCAGAAAATTGGGTGGTCCATGGGGGATTCTTCTGTCCTCCAAACTGAGCCATTCTTTCAAAATCAACAGCCTCACACTTATCAAGTTCAAGTTGTCTAGGACTTAAAAACGTACATGGCAAAGATTAATGTCTAACTATATTCATATTAAATAATCATTAACACTTCCTAGCATTTACAATGCAAACGAAACTGCTGTCAAAGTTCAATCTTTTCAGAATGGTTTGAATGGGTGACCTTTACAACTGAGTATAATGATCTCTGCCGAAATAGGGGCGGTAAGGTTGTGAAGGGGAATGTTGTCCAGTCGGAGGCAGAATGTGGCCAAGGCTGTAATGGTCAATCAAGAATAAATGTGTTCAATTATCACGCTATTAGTTTTCACTTCATAGAAAAGAAATAAAAATCACAACAGAATAATGTAATTAAAAGTGAAGTTGAGAGTTTAATATGGTGTGCAGTAGTTGTATCCCCATGAATGTTCAAGTCCCAATTGACCCAGAGCTGTGTCATAACATGAAAAGATTGAGTAAAAATAATATTTTATAAAAGGCACTGGAGAAAATGAGATGAAGAGAAATAAAATTCTTAAGAGTCAATACTTTCCACACAAGGCTATCAGAATAAATACATAAAGTAATGTATTCATTTTCCAAACGCTCTAAGTTTTGCTTTCGGATTTAAACATTGCAATAGGTAATCATTATTGAGAGGAAGAAATTGGCTTTGTCTGAGGTGCTCAGTTGTAATAGGGCTCTGGATTGTGGCGGCGTGGCATGAGATTTTGATAGTATGGCTGATGGTAACCCTGCCAGGTGAAAGTCAAAATCTGAACCTTTGGCACCAACCGAGGGTGAGTTATAATCTTCAGACGTACTGCTTCTTGCATAAAACATAACTACCAGAAATAAAGTGCTGCAATAACCCATCTGGTCGGACAGCAACTACAGAGAGAGTCCAATGTGACTTTTCTTTGGAATTGAAGAGAAGTGGAACCAAAAGGGAGTGGCACAGTCAGCAGATGAGCAGTGGCAGACACTTTAGCAGATACATTATTGCACTCAGCAAAAATGAATTCCGATCAAAAGGTACTTAAGAATGATGAACAATCGAGGTTATTAAAGGTGATCAAAGAGTGTGTTCATTCAAAAAGTAAGGCATACAAAGCACCAAAAACTAGTGATAGGCCAGAGGATTGGAAATGCTTTAGGCAACAAAATTACTTTAGGAATCAGATGACCACAAATTTGATGAGAAAGGAGAAAATTGATTATGCAAGTAAATTGGCAAGAAACGTAAAAGTAAACAGCCAAGAGTTTCCACAGTAGATTAAAAAGAAAGTGTAGCTAAAGTATGGGACCCGGGGGGATGTAAGTGCAGAACTGCTAATTGGCAGATAACTTAAAGGTATGTTTTACAACAGTCTTCATGATGGAGGACATTATAAACATTCTAAAGCAAACAGATAACAAGGTGCTAATGGGAGGAAATATTTCAAAGTCTCTGTCATGACAAAGTATCAGATAAACTAATGGGACAAAAGGCAGACAAGTTCCCAGGATCTGATGGCCTCCATCCAAGGGTTTTAAAGAAAGTGGCTGTAGTTGATCAAAATATTGCAGAACTCACTAGACTTCAGGAGGGTTCCAGAGCATTGGAAAATCAAAGTAATGCCCCTATTTAAGAGAGGAAAGTACAAAATAGAAAATTATCGGGCAGTTAGCTTAATATATATCACTCAGAAAACACTAGGGTGCATTAAGGAAGAAATAGCAGAATACTTAGAAAACAATTGAATAGAGTCAACATAGCTTTGTGAAAGGGAAATCTGTTTGACAAATTTTCTGGGGTTCTTTGAGAATACAAGTAGAGTTAATAACTGGTCTTCTTCAGGTTGGAAAGATGTTAGTGACATGGATCAGTCATCAAGCCACAATTTATTTACTACCCATATTAATAACCTGGAGAAAGGAGTAGTGTAATGTATCCAAATTTACTATTGGTATGTTGTGATGTGGGCACAACGAATATACAGTTTAATAAGTGTGAGATTTCGCACTTTGGTAGGAAGAATCACAAAGCAGTCTATTTAATAGGTATGAACTCCAAAACAGTACAAAATAGTAGGATCTAGGTAATTTTGTATATGAAACACAAAATGTCATCTTGCAAGCACAGCAAGTCATTAAGGTGACAAATGGAATTTTGACGTTACTAGGCAGTAGTGATGAAAAATACGCAAGTCTTGTTACAAGTGACACCTGGAATACTGTATACAGTTTGGTTCCAGTATTTAACAATGAATATTATATTGTAAGCAATTGAAAAGAAACAATTAGGCTGATCCCTGGGAAGAAGAGGTTGACTTTATAAAAATAGCTAAAAGGTCAGGCCTCTATTCATTAAGATTTTAAAGAATTAAATATTCAAGATTCCAAGATGGTTTGACAGGATAGATGTTTTCACCAGTGGAAAACATCGCAATTTGATGGCACAGTTACAGAATAAATGAACACTTGTTTAAAACTGCGACAAAAAGTAATCTCTTCTCCAAAGGATCTGAATGTGTGGAATTCTCTATCCAAATGTTGTGGACACTAGATGCAAAAAATATTAAAAGACAAGATCAATTTTTTAAAAAATTATCAGGGAGTTGAGGGCTACGATGAGGAGCCGATACAAATGAGGAGTTGCGGTCTGAAACAGATCAACCATGATATGGAGCAGACTTGAGTGAAAAAATAGTCTGAATGTGTTCCTATTTCTTATGATTGTAAGGAAATAACAAATCACAGGTAAATAGCAGAATCAAGGTCAGCTCAAACTGTAAGCAAGAATCTGAAATAAGATAGACATTGGGATAAAGAACATTAAAAAGGAAGGACAGAGTTCACTGTCTGAAATAAGTGAACTCAATACTGAGTAGAAAAGGCTGCAAAATTATCCCAAAAATGAGGCACTGTTTCTCCAAAACACTGTCGTGGACTTCTCTATGCATGTCTTTCCTGTAAGTCATTGCCAAACCCTTTGCCTTTTGGCGTAGAACATCTCTGAACTCCAACCTTATAACTTTTCATTTCAACTGCTACAGACCCCCTAATTTCAACAGAAATCCATCACATCTTTTTCGTCTCAATTTTCACCAAGCCTCAATCAGGCCCCAAGGTAAACACGATGCCACTACCCACCCGCCAATCACCCCCCCACCCCAAAGACCCAATCCAAGAAAATACATTGTCCCTGCCTCCTGGGTAAACAGCTACCCACTTCCACCACACTAGACCAAACACGTTATCCGCGGACCCTTGGGGGGGGAGGTTCTCCAGCCAATCATTGTTTCTGTCCCCCCCCCCCCTCCTTCCCATTACATCTCTAATTCCCCACCCTCTACCTCCCCTCCTCCCTTTAGAGTTAACACTCGGTCTTTTCTCTTTCCTCCGAGATTAAACAGCTCTCAAGCACCTCCACCCTCCCTCCCCCAATAAACACATCTCTACATCCCTCAAAATCACCGCCGCCGCCGGTACACCTTCTTCCTCCCCACCACTGCGTCCGAGTAAATATCCCTCGTCCTCCCCGCCCGGGGGCAAACATCCCTGTCTCTCTCTCTCTCTCTCTTTCCCCAAGCCCTTGGGTAAACAGCCCAGGCCGGTGAGGCCTCTTCCCTCGGGCTCTGTGTTAATGCTTTAAATCGGGACGGAGGGCAACTTCGGGCTGAAAAGCAGAAAAAGTCAGGAACGTACTGACAACCCAGCCATCCCAGAAGGATGTGGCGGCGGAAATACCCACCGAACCGAGATGAACGAAGAGGCCGACAGAAAAGCCACAACAACAATACTCACCGGTGTGTGGTGGGGGTGAGGGTGGGGGGGAAACAGGAGGGAGCGTCTAACAACGTCAACACGCCGCTGCCTACGTACGCACGTACGTCAACACGTTGTGGGAATGTTCAACTCGGTCGTCCACGTTGAGTGAGGCGTCGGAAAGGGCGTTGATCAAATTGGTGATGTTTAGCAACCCCGTAGTGACCCCCTGCACCAAAAACCCTGCAGTGAGGCGTCCCCCAGTTCCGAAACCCCAGAATGACCCACCCGCGAGTCCCCAAATATCAGTGATCCTCCCTCCCCAATGCCTCTCAAACCCGAGAGTGATCTGCTCACCAGACATTAAAGCCCAGAATGATATCGCCTCTCTCCAAACCTCCTCCACAAAGTCCCCAGATCATACAGTGATTTCTCCCCTCCCTCAACGCAAGGCTCCAAATCCCAGAATGGCTTCACTCCAGCACAGTTCCCAATCCCCAAATCCAAGAGAGACCCCACCATAGTCCCCAATGCCCCAAATAATTTCCCAAATGCTGAAGTGGTAGCTCCCCCCACCCATTCCTCAAATCCTGGAGTGATCCCCAAGATACCAAGCATGAGATTGCAAGATCTCTCCATATTCCAGAGTGATTTCCCCACTCTCACATCCCTAAATAATGGAATGATCACTGCGTGCAGTCCCAAACCCTGAGTGATTCCCATTACCCCACACCCCATTCACAAACCCTGGACTGATCTGCTTCACCTCTCACCATCCACAAACAGTGGAGCAGTGACCCCCTCCCAGTCCCAAATATCCCAGAGTGATCCCTTTGTGAGAAACAAAGCTCACTCACTTCAATAATTGCAGTCCAAGACAAAAATCTGAATCAGCAGTGTCCTTTATTTTACAATTGCAAGTGGGTGTAATGTCCACAAGGCAGGGACAAAAACACACCAAATTCAATAAACTCTCGAAATTTATATAATTTGGGTCCCTACATATTTTTTCTTATTTCATTGTTCCCCCCCATTTACATCATTCACTTCCCTAAGACTGATCCCACCACCCCTGCTTATCCGGCCTTGTCCGTGATAGAATGCTTATCTCTGGCCTCATAAGGTCGTTTGGCATCATCCCACTGCAGGACATCGTTAGGCATATTCTTTCCATCTCGGCCTTTCCGGAGGCCACTCTGATCTTTATGACCTCTTTAATTAGGGTTTGTTCCTGTGTCTCCATACAAAGTGGGAAACATGTTTGTACAGGCCTAACTTCATCCCCTCACAACACCTTTAGGATCATCAGGAGGGGTGAAAGGTTGTATCTTATTATCCACTAATTCTACCCGTTTTCCCTGTCCTACGCTAATTCAAAAACAACAGTCCAAGAAATCCTTCCCATTTGCTTTCATTTCGATCCCAAATGTTTCACTTGTATCTCATAGATGCCCCCCCCCACCCCCCAGAATTGCTTCATGCCATGTAGTTTTCCTTATTGTTAGGTATATTGGGTTACACTTTTTATCGGGACAATTGCGAGCTGGCCGGAAGGGGGCCCAGTGTACTGTGACGAGACCATTATACCAAGTACCATCCCCATAGGACTTAAGATGTATCTCAGAGCTGCGGTACTGTCTCTGATTATCTACATCCCCACAATTTACTAAGCTGCATGCATCAGTGTCTATTACTTGTGGATTATCAGACTCAGGAACCGTTAATAATACATATGAAAATGATATTTGACAAAATCCCAATACTAAGAGGGATCATAACTCTAAGCATTCCCAGTATTCTAATCATCATGCTGAAGCACAAAAAGACTTAATATACAATCTTACAGAAATAACCCCGCGCTCGCATCGCCACTGTATAATCAGTTACTCAAAATCTCTTTAGTCTGAGTTTCAGCGGGTCTTGCGTTGATTGGGCTGTCCAGACTTCTTCCTCAACTGGAGGGTCCACAGGCCCTTTGATCCGAGTGTAATGAGTCCAGCCTTTCTCCGCCATCCTTATTGCTGTTTCAGTGGTCAAAAGAGCCTGGTACGGCCCTTCCCAGTCCGGCTGCAATTTAGTCTCTGTCCATGATTTTACTAAGACCCAATCTCCCGGCTGGATGGGGTGAACGGTGAATTCAAGGGGTGGAGTCTGTGCCAATAAACCCTGTTTCCCGAGGAAAGACAAAGAGGAGGACAAGCCCAGTATATACTTCTTTAAAAACAAATCTTTAGTTTCGGGAATTGGCAATTCTCCATTCGATCCCAGATAAGGTAATCCAAATAAGATTTCAAAGGGGGATAGTCCCAAATCTTTCCTCCGCCAAGGGACAAGCCCAAAAGGCATCCTTTAAATCTATCACACTAAACCATTTGTGGTTATGGGGGATCTTACTTAATAACGTATAGGGGATTGGCACCACTGGGTGCCTGATCTGTACTATTCGATTTAATGTTCTCAAATCCTGCACCAATCGATGAGTTCCATCAAATTTCCGCACTGGTAGAATTGGGGTATTATAAGGAGACATACATGGCTCCAACAGTCCATCTCTAATCAGTCCTTCAATTACTGGCTGCAGTCCTCGTTTACCTTCTATGGAAATAGGATATTGTCGCTCACAGACAACGTCCCCTTTCCGTTTTAAATTTATTAGAAGGGGAGGGATCTGTAGTTTTCCACGATTCCCTTCTCTAGCCCATACAGTCCACATCCTCTGTCAACATTGCCATTTGTACAACTAATTCTTTTTCCTGAATTCCAATCTCCAATCCTAAGAGGATAATTAAGTCTCTCCCTAGTAAGTTACTTCCTATATCAGGGATATACAGCAGTTCCCCTATGACCCTATCCTTAGGACCTTCTATCATCATAGGTTTAAATACTGGAACAGTAAATCCTTTCCCTTTTACCCCCGAAACAGTAATTGACCGTGTTGACATTTCTACTTTCTTTGGTTTAAAATTCAGCGATGACCGTGCTGCCCCCGTATCTACTAGGAAGACTTCCCCATCCATATAGGGTCCCACCTTCAGGTTTATCAAGGGTTCCTGGTGCCCCCCCCCCCCCCCCCCGAGGGCAGGAACCCCTGACACCCCTATTCTTCATCAAAATTCATAAGTGGAATTGCCCTTTCTTCCCTTTGTAGATCAGGACACTCCCGTTTAAAATGCCCTATCTTCACATAATAATAACATCCTGCCTGTGGAGACCTCCATCTCTGCCCCTGTCGCTCATACCCTCTATCAAATGCTCCCCCTTGCCTTCTCTCTCTCTCTGTCCTACATGCTGCTACCCGCCACTCCAGTTGCTCACTATTGGTTCCATTCTTTTCTTAACTACCTCATCAGTTGTAGCTGCCATCATTTTCACCTTCTGTTTTTGTCTCTCATCCTCCCTCTTTACAAACACTTTCTATGCCTCTCTTAACAATTCATCTAATGGTTTTTCACTCCACTTTTCTATCTTCTGTATCTTTCTCTGTATGTCTGGCCATGCCTTTGTCACAAAATGTACTTTCAAAAAACCCTGTGCCATTGGGTCCTCAGGGTTCATTCCAGAATATTTCCACATTGAGTCTCTTAATCTTTGCAAGAAAGCTGAGGGAGTCTCATCTTTCTCCTGTCTAACTTCAAAGGCTTTAGTCAAATTCCGTGACTTCGGAACTGCCCCTCTTATTCCTTTTAGAACCAGGTCTTTCAATTCCCTCATTTCTTCTCTATGCTCCGGATTTTGATTTTCCCACTGGGGGTCTCTGAGGGGAAACTTCACCTCTCCCTGTCCAGCATCCCCTTTTTCTTTTTTTTTAAAGAAATATTGCAATATTTCTAGCTCCCCACAACTTCAAACACCAATTCATCAATTCATGCTTGACTAACTTTTAAAGCCTGTTCCTAACTTGTAAATATATTTATATATTTACGTTCATTTATTCAGTATTTAATATTTAAAATGTAAAATGCATACAATTCCCAATTTTAAAATTCACTGTAATTACCCAGTTTTAGTCCATTAATTTAAATCCAAAATTAATTTTCTTAAGTAGTCCTGACCAATCATTGCTCAATTGCAATACTATAGGTCGTAAAATAATCAGAGCTGCCTTAAAAGAATTTGTTTATTCAAATTTAAAAAAAAACTTCTAATGCATGAACAATGGCCGAATGCAAGGTCACAGATATTAACTATAGAATTTTGTTTTTACTACAATCTAATGTTGAACTGAAACTTCAACTGTCCTCCATAAATCGCTTTTATGTAAAGATAAAAGAGATTAGTTAGAAACTGACAGTAAGGCAGTCATGACCTATAAAAAGAACAGGCGTTATCATTCTTTTTTTCATAATCTCTATAGAATCCTTAACCTTAAAAGAAATCATGTTAAGTTTCCACAATAAAAGCCAGATTCAAAACAGTCCTGGAACTCAAGCTCCAGGGAATAAAGCACAAACATTCAATCACCAACAAACAAATGTTCATTCAAACCAAATCACAAAGGGTTAAACTTTCTACCAGCTGTACAGCTCTTTTCATTCTCTCTCTCTCACACATTGACATATAAATTCAGATGTTTACAAACCCAGTCTTCGTCCGACCTGTACTTTGGCCAGAAGACGGCGGGATAAAGAATGGATTCCTTAGTCCATACAAAGCAACAATATTTAATCATCTTTCTCCCTTGTACAAGTATTATCTCTCTAATTCCACAACATCCTGCCCAAAGGACTTTCTGGAGGTATGTTATAAGGGACCCCTCCTCCATTTCCATTGCCTCGTTCTTCTTTTGTTTTCCCGGAGGCTTTTTCCTTACCCACGGCACAATCCATATTGAGTTCCTTTGTTAGTCCCTTATTAACTACTAAAACTCAATCCCGGCCACCAAGGCAATACTTAAAAGTCAATTTTCTTACCTCGTCTGTGCACAGAGTTGCCTGGCCCCTTTTTGCCGTATTTTCTATCAACCTCCCATCACTGTCTGATTCAGATGTCTCTCTTGTGGGATCCGTACCAGTCGACCAAGGGAGCAGACCAAACCGGGACACGAGACCGCTCCTCAGTTGGGAATGGGACGCGTCTTCCCAGTGTCCAAGGCCAGCCACTCCCCCCAGCGATGGAAGAAAATCCCGGACAGCCCCCAATTGTTTTTCACTCCATCCTTCTATCTTCTGTATCTTTCTCTGTATGTCTGGCCATGCCTTTGTCACAAAATGTACTTTCAAAAGACCCTGTGCCAAAGCTCACTCACTTCAATAATTGCAGTCCGAGACGAAAATCTGAATCAGCAGTGTCCTTTATTTTACATTTGCAAGTGGGTGTAATGTCCACAAGGCAGGGACAAAAACACACCAAATTCAACAAACTCGAAATTTATATAATTTGGGTCCCTACATATTTTTTCTTATTTCATTGTTTCCCCCCCCATTTACATCATTCACTTCCCTAAGATTGATCCCACCACCCCTGCTTATCCGGCCTTGTCCGTGATAGAATGCTTATCTCTGGCCTCATAAGGTCGTTTGACGTCATCCCACTACAGGTCATCGTTAGGCATATTCTTTCCATCTGGGCCTTTCCGGAGACCACTCTGATCTTTATGACCTCTTTAATTAGGGTTTGTTCCTATGTCTCCATACAAAGTGGGAAACAGATGTTTGTACAGGCGTATCTGGCTTAACTTCATCCCCTCACAACACCTTATCTATTTGCCCATAATATCTACCATTGTTTTGCAATCACGTTTCATGCTGGCATACAATTTTTAGCTAATACAAAAACAATTATATATTTCCTCCACATAGTTTCCATTCTTGTTGACTCAGCTCTTGGCTAAAACAATTACACACTGGTGTGAGTTCATTTACTTTGTATCAGAAATTATAATTGCAGATCTGCAGAAGAAACTTTAATTTACCTATATCCCACACCTTCATCACCCAAACCCACGCCCCCCTCCCCTCCACAGTTCCCAATCCCTCGAGTGATAACGCCACCCCAGAGTAATAACTCCCCCTGGTCTTCAAACCTTGAAGTTACACCCCCCCTCCCACTGACCCAAAATCCCGAAGTACACCCCCTCCCCAGTCTTCAAAACCTAGAGTGACATGCTTTTTCTACGTCCTTCATCCCAGTTCTGGCCCCCTCCCTATCCAAAGTACCCAAACCCCAGAATGATTCATCCCTGTTCCTAAATCCCCATATGCACTCCTCCATCCCTAAATCACGGAGTGATGTCCACCCTGCCTCCTCACAGTCCTTGAGGAATCCCCACTCCTTCCCAAACCCTGGAGTGACCCCCTCATCAATGTTGTCAGATGCCAAATTGATGCCATCTCTGACAAAACCCAAACCCCGGAATGATCTGCCTGTCAGTCCCCAAATCCCAGAGTGCACTGCACATCTCATGGTCCCAATTGGTTGTGGTTTGCATGCTGACCTCCAAAACGCAGAGATATTCTTTGGATCCAGGGCCAGCTGGATCTTATTGACTATGAGATCCTTGATTGGGGTTGTTGACCTGGGCTAATGAGGGAGCACTGGCTGACAGATATGAATAGGAGCATCAGAAGATCTCCTCAGTCGAGAGACTGGCTTGGAGCTGACTGGTCAGTACACATGTAAATAAAGGGTGACTTGGTAATGAGATGTTAGCTTCTGTACAGATGTTTCACTTACAACTATGAATATGATGACACAGTTCGCAGAAGCTATTCCTTAAGGATGATAACAGCCAGGGCAGTCTTAGAAAAGTTTAAAGTTTTATGGGCTACCAATTACAATGTATTCTGAACAAGGAAGATGAAATATTGACACCGTTACCTTTACCTTATGTTAAAAAAAACAAAGCTCATTTGTTCATACATGGTAGTTATGTAGTTGACAATGCATAAGGGTGACTTATCTGATAAATAATTTTGAATTATAAGAAGAAGAATCATTTATGTTATACTGAAAAGTATTGTCAAAAGAGCACAAATAGGAACAAGTATTAGTGGATTAGTGGAAGATGATGGTTTTCATGATAGTAAGTTGGTGCAGACAGTTCTCAAAATGAACCTCCTATAATTCAATTAGCTAACATGGAAATACCAGAACAGGTAAACATTCAGTTTTCATTTTTAGAGAAAGGACAATAGTAATATCTTGTAAGATTACTGAGAAAGCACATAGTCATCTGTGGAGACATACCTGGATGTGCTACATTAGCTCGATGTGATATGGACATGGGAGAGTCGGTTATGTGCATCATAACTAACATCCTTATTGGTTGAGCCCAGAGAAACAAGTTCAGATGGAAACAGAGATTCAGAATATGCTGGAAAAGCACTTAATTAAATTTAGTCACAGCAGTTTGAGTTCACTAAACTAGATGGATCAACTAGACTTGCAGAGATTATAGAAAGGTGAATGTGGTTTGTATCCAGTTCCACAGCTGGACTGCTGCATTGCAAGGGTTGTTAGTGTCTCATTCCTTTCTAAAATTAATCTGATGAAGGAGTACTAATAAATGCCAAGAAAATCAAGAGATTAAAAAAATCTGCTTTTGTTACACCATATAAATTATACCAATTTCAGTTGATGCTGTTTGGGTTTTAAAAAAACACCTCAATTACATTCCAGAGGCTTGTGAATCTGGTTGTAGTTATGGTTTACAACTGTGTAGTTTATTTAGATGATGCTATAGTATATAGTAAATGAAAAAACATTAGTTTTTAGGAATGCGTAGATTTTACTGGAAATGTTTGTGTAATTTTAGCATGATAGCTGTGCCTTTATCAAATTTGTTCAAGAAACAAACAAAAATGTTATGATCAGCAGAATGAGAGGCAATCTTAATTAATAAACAAGTATTGGTTTCTCCTATATTTTCCAGATGTCATGTATCAAATATTTTGTAATGAAATACATTTCTGAATGATGTTTCGATGTTTTATGGATGGAGGCATGTAAAGATCTGTCTTTCTTATTTTTCTTCATTTTTAATTTTGGAGTGAAAGGAGATTGTTGAAAGATTGCTGCGTATTTTGAAAGCAGATAAACTGACAATCATTGTAAACATTGTCTATACAGCTGCTGGTTCCAGCAATAGTTAAAGTGTATTTTGCAGACTAACTGTAGCTAGAGGGTTGTGTATAAATGGAGCTTTGGTTGGTAAGTAGATGCTTGGTCTATGCACGAGTGACCAGTTTTCGAAGAAAACGACTGCATATCAACAATCACTTGGTAGCTGAACAGTTTAGGGCTATGAAGCGGATAATGAGAAGCCTTCAGTCTGCTACCAGCCCAGGATCACTCTCTGTTTTCTGCTGTAAATGCCATTTTAAGCCTGAAGAAAACCAGCTGAGTTGCAGTCAGCTATGAACTCTAACTAAGAAGTCAGAAACTAAACCAGCTGAGTTGCTGTCAGCTGTGAACTCTAAGTAAGAAGTCAGAAACTCTTTACATGTGTGAACCAGCCACCTGTGCCTGCTGCAAACCAAGAAGGAAGACTGAGAAGCAGCATTCTGATCAGCACAAGAATCATATCAGCAGATCCTGGGAACAGAGATCGCTGAACTGCTTTCCCAGTTTTCCCTTAAACCATAACATCATAGTTTCTTTATCTTTGCATGTACATATGTGTGAGAGATAGAGGAGGGTGGTTTATAAACAATTGGGGTTTTATTTGGTAGAGCTATATGCCATTGGTTCATAATTGTTTACATGAAGCTTTGAGTCTACTTTTTTCTAACAAATAGTCATTCATGTTAAGTACAGAAATCTGGTCTGTACTTTCTATGTCTGAAAATCTATAAATTGGGAAATTCTGCACAATTTTTAAACTATTTAACTCTTTTGAGGTGTGGTGATCTATCTAAGCTAAACATTGGTGCCTTGGAGGACAAGAGTCGAAAAGTATGGTGCTGGAAAAGCAAAGCCGGTCAGGCAACATCTGAGGAGCAGAAGAGTCGACTTTTCGAGCATAAGCTCTTCATCAGGATTCCTAATGAAGAGCTTGTGCTCGAAATGTCGATTTTCCCGCTCCTCAGATGCTGCCTGACTGTCTGTGCTTCTCCGGCAAGACACTTTTTGACTCTGATCTCCAGCATCTGCAGTCCTTACTTTTGCCTTGCGGGATAAGACCATGGAATTCATGATGGAAACCAAGAAAATGGCATACAGTTTGAATACATTTCGTTTGTCTCTGTCCTCATGTGACACCAAAATCACTCAAAGAGCTGTAGAACATTTAAAACAAGAGGAGAGTAGTAACTTAGAACAATTACTATGACTATGAAAGAATTGCTTGGAAAATTAATGGGACTAAAGGATAATATGTGTCTTGGACTTGATATAATACATCCTACTATCTTAAAAATGTAACGGAAAGACATTGGCTGTAACTTTTTCCAGTTCCCAGTTTCTGGAAAGATTCCACTGGATTGAAAATGTCAAATGTAACATTTATCTTTAAGAAAAGGTGAAGACAGGAAACAGTTAAGCATATAACAGTTAATCTAGCATTGTAATTACAAAGTTACTGGTATTCATTAGCAAGACAGCGGACAAAAGATTTTAATGAATCAGTTGCTTGGCAATTCAAAATATGAACGATGCTTCAAACCGAAATATGTTTCTGAAGCTTTTCATTTCATTTCACCATCATTAGGGCAAATGCAAGAATGCTTAACTTACACCATTATAATGATTCTAACTAGTGGAGAAAAAGGTCCTGATTGGTTGACACACTGGTAGATAATATGTGAATTATGGGCTCTACTTGAGCAATCCTAGTTCATGAATTCCAAAATAAATTGACTACTTTTAGGTAGGAATTTTCAATCGGTAAACATTTGATGAATAATCCTGAGTGTGAGTCATCACATCACACTAGGAGAAAGTGAGGACTGCAGATGCTGGAGATCAGAGTGGAAACGTATGATGCTGAAAAAGCACAGCAGGTCAGACAGCATGCAAGCAGTAGGAGTGTTGACATTTTGGGTATAAACCCTACATTCCTGATGAAGGAAATGTCGGCTCTCCTGCTCCTTGAATACTGCCTGACCTGCTGTGCTTTTTCAGCACCACACTTTTTGACTTAATTCCATGCAAAGGGGAGCAGATGCTTTTTACTTGCTTTTTTGGTTCATAGCTTGTAAGACCTTTCTACAGGATAAAATGAAGCCTAGGATTGGGAGCCCCTAACAAAGGGGACTTCTTTGACGTGACTTTCAGGAGCGTGAAACAATGTGAGTGTCTCCTGAAGGTATTTAAGGAGAAAGGTGTTGAGAGTCCCTGCTCTGTCCTGTCTGTGGCAGCATTGTTCATTCTCTCTGAACACAAGAGCCGGATTGTTACAATCCATTTATATAACATCCACAAAATCAAGATGTTCTTTTGTGGTAATAGCTGCTAATTTGACTATCTCTTGAAGGTTACTTTCAGGTTGAAGGTAAGTAGGGGAAATATATACAGCTTACAAACTTTGAAAAAAATATATACTAAGAACTCAATAAATAAAATAGAGATGGAGAATCAAAGGGATGTGGGAGTTCATGGATCAGAAGCAGACCATAACAGTCCCTTTGGCAGACTCAGAACTGGATCTTTCTGGCTTTGTACTCACCCTGACGATGCTGATCAGGACAATCCCCCAGGGAGGAACAGGATGACGACCTTAGTGTGGAGAGTGTCATAGAGTCATAGAGATGTACAGCACAGAAACAGACCCTTTGGTCCAACTCATCCATGTCAACCCAATCTAGTCCCACCTGGCAGCACCTGGCCCATATCCCTCCAAACAGCATGGTGGCTCAGTGGTTAGCACTGCAGCCTCACAGCGCCAGGGACCTGGGTTCGATTCCAACCTTGGGTGACTGTGTGGAGTTCGCACATTCTCCCCGTGTCTGCGTGAGTTTCCTCCAGGTGCTCCTGTTTCCTCCCACAGTCCAAAGGTGTACAGGTCAGGTGGATTGGCCATGCTAAATTACCCATAGCATTAGGTGCATTAGTCAGAGGGAAGTGGGTTAACTCTACCGAGGGTTGGTGTGGACTTATTGGGCTGAAGAGCCTGTTTCCACGCTGTAGGGAATCTAAAAAATCGAACCCTTCCTATTCATATACCCATCCAGATGCCTTTTAAATGTTGCAATTGTACCAGCTTCCACTGCTTCCTCTGGCAGCTCATTCCATACACGTTCCACCCTCTTGAGTGAAAAAGTTGCCCCTCAGGTCTCTTTTATATCACCCTAAACCTATGCCCTCTAGTTCTGGACTCCCCCAACCCAAGGAAAAGACTGTGTATATTTATCCTATTCATGCCCCTCATGATTGTATAAACCTCTATAAGGTCACCCCTCAGACTCCATGCTCCAGAGAAAACAGCCCTAGCCTATTCAATCTCTCCCTATAACTCAAATCTTCCAACCCTGGCAACATCCTTGTAAATCTTTTCTGAACCCTTTCAACTTTCACAACATCTTTCCGATATGAAGGAGACCAGAATTGCACGCAATATTCCAACAGCGGCCGAACCAGTGTCCTCTCCAGCCGCAACATGACCTCCCAACTCCTGTCCTCAATACTCTGACCAATAAAGGAAAGCATACCAAACACCTTCTTCACTATCCTATCTACCTGTGACTCCACTTTCAAGGAGCTATGAACCTACACTCCAAGGTCTCTCTGTTTAGCAAGACTCCCTAGAACCTTACCAGTAAGTGTATAAGTCCTGCTAAGATTTGCTTTCCCAAAATACAACATCTAAATTAAACTCCATCTGCCACTTCTCAGCCCACTAGCCCATCTGATCAAGATCCCGTTGTAATCTGAGGTAACGTTCTTCACTGTTCACTATGCCTCCAATTTTGGTCTCATCAGCAAACTTACTGACTATACCTCTTATACTCACATCCAAATCATTTATATAAATGGCAAAAGTAGTGGACCCAGCACCGATCCTTGTGGCAATCCACTGGTCACAGGCCTCCAGTCTGAAAAACATCCCTCCACCACCACCCTCTGTGAGTGTGCAACAGTTTGCCCACACCGTAGGCATGGAGAAAGTGACGCAGTGAGAAGACTGTAGGAGAATGGCTGCAAGTAATTCTATGAACTCTCATGTTGCATTTTAAAATTGTCCATATTAGATTGTGTAGCATTAAATCAACTACGAGATGTGTTTCTATGTTGACTAATCTGGCCAAGGTATTTTGCTGTGAGGAGACAAGCTCACCATCTCTGAAGTTAAAGAGGTGGAGTGTGGACACCTCCTAGTAGCAAATGTTATGTTCAAAAATGCTCCCCTGAGGCTAACTAACGTGTACACCCCAATGGTCAAGAGTGAGCGGCTGGCCGTCCCCCTGCAGCAGCACTCACTGCTGCTGGCGATATCCAGGCTTGTCATTCTGGCCAGAGATGAATGATCTGGAGAGGCTGACAGCAAACCAGGCATCACATCCAGATTCCTGATGGAAACAGTTAAAGTTGCCAAGCTGCATAACATCTTCAGCACCCCTGCAGATTGTGTGCAACATAGGTCAGACAGGTCTATCCACACATGGAAAAATTTTCTGTTTGTGTCCCACATGTTCTTGGTCATATTTGCCAACATCAAACCAGTGTTCTTCACTGATCACTGCCTCCTGCTGGTGGAATGCCACCTGCAAGACAACCAGTGGGCTGGCAAGGGAACATGGAAGCTGAACGTGAAACTGTTGACTCCATAAAATTTTGAGGAGCTCAAAAGAGTTTGGAGAACTGTGAAGCACCTGGTCACGGCCAGACAGGTCTATCCACTCAAGGACAGATTTCTTATTTGCGTCCCACATGTCCTTGGTCATATCCACAAACGGCAAGCTAGTGTTCTTCACTGGCCACTGCCTCCCGTAAGTGGACTGACACCTGAAGGATGATCAGCGGGCTGGCACGGGAATGTGGAAGTTGAACATGAAACTGTTGACCCTGGAAAACATTGAGGAGCTCAAAAGAGATTACACAGGTCAGAGAACTGTGAAGCACCTCTGTGAGTCTCCAATGAACTTGTGTGAAACAATCGAAGAGAACATTAAGAGGCTCTTTATCCTCAAAGGTGTTCAGAAGGTGAGAGAGAGAGAGAGAGGAGGGGAAAACTATCTAACTTCACCAACACCAAAAAAGCATGCAGAACCTACACCTGCAGACGATGGGTTGATGTCACAGAGGATTTCTATGAAGCGAAGAGCCAACAAACCTCATTTTTTGCCTCGGATGCCTCCAAGATAATTTTCTGGTCCAAGGTCCACATTATAGAGCAGGATGACACATGTTCACGTTTCTTCTTTCAGAAGGTGCACAAGAAGAACCCTGTGCTTAGCAGCCTGAAGGAAGAAGATGGCTCGGTAAGATCATCTTAGTCTGACATTAGATTAGATTACTTACAGTGTGGAAACAGGTCCTTCGGCCCAACAAGTCCACATGGACCCGCCAGAGTGCACCCACCCAGACCCATTCCCCTACATTTACCCCTGCACCTAACACTACAGGCAATTTAGCGTGACCAATTCACCTAACCTGCACATTTTTGGAGTGTGGGAGGAAACCGGAGCACCCGGAGGAAACCCACGCAGACACGGGGAGAATGTGCAAACTCCACACAGTCGGTCGCCTGAGGCGGGAATTGAACCCGGGTCTCTGGCGCTGAGGCAGCAGTGCTAACCACTGTGCCACCGTGCCACCCACCGTGCCATCCTGAGGATTAGCAAATCCTTTTATGCCAGATTGTATGACAAGAAGCTCATAGACAGCACAGCCTCCCTGTCATTCCTGTCCTCTTTCCTGGAGGTCTTAGATGACAGAATATAGTCGAGGCTGTACCAGCCATAATCTCTGGATGAGCTGACCAAGATGCATGAGTCCTCAAAAATGAATAAAACTCTCACATGTAACGGTTTGATTTCTGCTCTGTGGGACTTGATTGGCCAGGACCTGCTGGAAGTGTACGACAGTATACTCCTGGCAGGTAGCATGGGTGAATCCATGACGAGAGGTATCATCACCCTAATCTGCAAGCAGAAGGGGGAGGGAAGGAGATTAAAAATTGGTGACTAATTTCACTACTGAATACAGATTACAAAATCCTATCTAAGGTCACTACCAACAGGGTCAGGTCTGCTCTAGGATTGTTGATTCACCCTGACCAAATCTGTATCTCTCAGCAGGTGTGAGATACACTCAGTGTTGTTGTGCATTCCACAGCTCTGCCCCATTCCTAGAACGCGTGCATTTTCAGGCCCCTGAGCCATCTGCCACTTCATCTGGAGGTCTAAGGTGGACTATTGGCCAAAGGAACACCATGTACAAAACTCTGGATAAGAAAGGGGTGAAGAACATACCCAGCGGAGGCCTCATTTTGATGGACACCACTGTGTGCAGCTGCATCAAGCTGTGTGTAGACCTTCGGTATGCAAACACCAAGTGTCACTACATACTGAGGTTTTTCCTATCTCCAGTGTTGCAAAGGATGGGACTGGTCTCATTGCTGCGGAATGCTTCAAGTGTGTGGACCATTCTGTATCACCTGTCCTTTGTGGAGTAATTTGCAAAGAAAACACCTTCAACCACAAATCCAGCAGTGTCCTCAAGACCCTACAGAAAAAGGGAAGGGTGGATTCCGTCAGATTTGGCCTGAGCACACTGTCAATGTCATTTGGCAGAATGCCTCATCAGCAAAACTATCCAACAAGTATCAAGACATAATGTAGCTGGTCGTGAGAAGGCCACTGCCCACCAGTTCCTTCATGTATACCTAGTGCGTTACCTCACACTGCCCTACAAGGTGTCACATGTATCCTATTGGAATACGCCCTTGCAAAGAAGATCTGGAGAGAGATGCAATGGTTCTTGACAAGATTTGTTCTGGGCAGCTTTGTGGTGTGAGACTTGTTCTATACGGACTGTTCCCTATGATGCACACTAAGCGAAATGTCGACTGCGCCTGGCAGACCATTAACTCATTGAAAGATGCTCTTTGGTCTGCCCAAAATGTGTTGGTCTTTCAGAGGAAGTTGTAGACCTTGACTGAGTTTTGTAGATTGACACATTCCAATGTCCTGGATTATGTGCTGAGGGACCCACTAAAACTTGGGGGAGCTGCCGCCAAGGAGTGGTGGAGAAATCTGCGGTCTTTTAGCCAAAGTGCAATGGGCGTCTGTTCAGTTATCAGATCCTCCTCGTGCCTCCAATTTAAATCATATCTGCTTTTCACAGCAGAGAGCGGCGCAAGCTGGGCGGAAGTGAGGTTGGAGCGCAGAGCTGGTCGGGAAGGTAAGTGATTGATATGTAAAGAACTTACCTCGACGCCAACGGTCTTTTCACAGCAGAGAGCGGCGCGAGCTGGGCGGAAGTGAGGTTGGAGCGCAGAGCTGGTCGGGAAGGTAAGTGATTGATATTTGAGTGGGTGTGTTCTAGACCCAGGCCCTACATAGTAGGGCCTCCCTCCCATCCTCCTCCTCTAATCTAACTTTAAAGTTCACAGGTAAGCTACTCAGTGTTCTTGTTTGGAGATGAGGTGTAGAGTAATGGCAGCGCAGGCAGTGGAATGTTCCTCCTGCAGGATGTTTGAGGTAGGGGTGACCACCGATACTCCTGCCGACTTCATCTGCAGGAAATGCAGTCAGACCCTGCTCCTCACAGAACGAGTTAGGGAACTGGAACTGGAGTTGGATGAACTGAGGATTATTCGAGAGGCTGAGAGGGTGATAAATAGAAGCTACAGGGACATAGCTACGCCAGAGAACAGAGGTAGCTGGGTAACAGTTAGAGGTGGGAAGGGGAGGAAGCAGGCAGTGCAGGGATCCCCTGTGGTCGTTCCCCTAAACAATAAGTATACCGCTTTGGATACTGTTGGGGGGGACGGCCTAGCAGGGGTAAGCTGCAGTGACCGGGTCTGTGGCGCCAGGTCTGGCTCTGAGACTCAGAAGGGAAAGGGGGAGAGGAGGAGAGCGCTAGTTATAGGAGACTCTGTAGTTAGAGGGAGGGACAGGCGGTTCTGTGGACATGGGCGAGACTCTCGGATGGTTTGTAGCCTCCCGGGTGCCAGGGTCCGAGACGTCTCGGACCGTGTCTTCAAAATCCTTAAGGGGGAGGGTGTGCAGCCAGAAGTCGTGGTGCACATTGGCACCAACGACATAGGTAGGAAGAGGGGTGGGGAGGTCATTCAAGAGCTCAGGGAGTTAGGCTGGAAGCTAAAAGCTAGGACAGACAGAGTCGTCATCTCTGGGTTGTTGCCGGTGCCACGTGACAGTGAGGCAAGGAATAGGGAGAGAGTGCAGTTGAACACGTGGCTGCAAGGATGGTGTAGGAGGGAGGACTTCAGGTATTTGGACAATTGGACTGCATACTGGGGAAGGTGGGACCTGTACAAGCAGGACGGGTTGCACCTGAACCAGAAGGGCACCAATATTCTGGGAGGTAGGTTTGCCAGCACTCTGCGGGGGGGTTTAAAATAATTTGGCAGGGGGATGGGATCCGGACTTGTAGTCCAGCAAGTAGGCTAGCTGTTTGTTAGGATGTCCAAGAATGTAGGGAGGCTGTGGAGAAGGTAGCACTGACAAGGGAGTACTTGCGGACACAGAGATGGGTTCAAGTGCGTATACTTCAAGCAAGGAGTATCAGAAATAAGGTGGGTGAACTTAAGGCGTGGATCGGTACCTGGGATTACGATGTTGTGGCCATCACGGAAACGTGGATAGAAGAGGGACAGGAATGGTTGTTGGAGGTTCCTGGTTATAGATGTTTCAGTAAGATTAGGGAGGGTGGTAAAAAAGGAGGGGGGGTGGCGTTGCTAATTAGAAATGGTATAACAGCTGCAGAAAGGCAGTTCGAGGGGGATCTGCCTTTGGAGGTAGTTTGGGCTGAAGTCAGAAATAGGAAAGGTGCAGTCACCTTGTTGGGTGTTTACTATAGGCCCCCCAATAGCAGCAGAGATGTGGAGAAACAGATTGGGAAACAGATTTTGGAAAGGTGCAGAAGCCACAGGGTAGTAGTCATGGGCGATTTCTACTTCCCAAATATTGATTGGAAGCTCTTTAGATCAAGTAGATTGGATGGGGCGGTGTTTGCGCAGTGTGTCCAGGAAGCTTTTCTAACCCAGTATGTAGATTGTCCAACCAGAGGGGAGGCCATATTGGATTTGGTACTCGGTAATGAACCGGGACAAGTGATGGGCTTGTTAGTGGGTGAACATTTTGGTGATGGTGACCACAATTCTGTGACTTTCACCTTGGTTATGGAGAGAGATAGGTGCGTGCAACAGGGTAGGTTTTACAATTGGGGAAGGGTAATTACGATGCTGTAAGACAGGATCTGAGGAGCATAAGTTGGGAGCATAGGCTGTCAGGGAAGGATGTCATGGAAATGTGGAACTTTTTCAAGGAACAGATACGACGTGTCCTTGATATGTATGTACCTGTCAGGCAGGAAAGAAATGGTCGTGTGAGGGAACCTTGGTTGACGAGGGAGGTTGAATGTCTTGTAAAGAGGAAGAAGGAGGCTTACATAAGGTTGAGGAAACAGGGTTCAGACAGAGCAGTGGAGGGATACAGGATAGCCAGAAGGGACCTGAAGAAAGGGATTAGGAGAGCTAAGAGAGGGCATGAAAAATCTTTGGCGGATAGGATCAAGGATAACCCAAAGGCATTTTATGCGTATGTGAGAAACATGAGAATGACAAGAACGAGTGTAGGTCCGATCGAGGACAGTAGTGGGAGACTGTGTATTGAGTCGGAAGAGATAGGAGAGGTCTTGAATGAGTACTTCAGTATTTATGAACGAGAGGGACCGTATTGTTGAAGAGGAGAGTGTGAAATGGACTGGTAAGCTAGAGGAGATACTTGTTAGGAAGGAAGATGTGTTGGACATTTTGAACAACTTGAGGATAGACAAGTCCCCCGGGCATGACGGGATATATCCTAGGATTATGTGGGAAGCAAGAGAGGAAATTGCAGTACCGTTGGCAATGATCTTTTCGTCTTCACTGTCAACGGGGGTGGTACCAGGGGACTGGAGAGTGGCGAATGTTGTGCCCCTGTTCAAAAAAGGAAATAGGGATAACCCCGGGAATTACAGGCCAGTTAGTCTTACTTCGGTGGTAGGCAAAGTAATGGAAAGGGTACTGAGGGATAGGATTTATGAGTATCTGGAAAGACACTGCTTGATTAGGGACAGCCAGCACGGATTTGTGAAGGGTAGGTCTTGCCTTACAAGTCTTATTGAATTGTTTGAGGAGGTGACCAAGCATGTGGATGAGGGTAGAGCAGTGGATGTAGTATACATGGATTTTAGTAAGGCATTTGATAAGGTTCCCCATGGTAGGCTTATGCGGAAAGTCAGGAGGCATGGGATAGAGGGAAATTTGGCCAGTTGGATAGAAAACTGACTAACCGGTCGAAGTCAGAGAGTGGTGGTAGATGGTAAATATTCAGCCTGGAGCCCAGTTACAAGTGGAGTTCCGCAGGGATCAGTTCTGGGTCCTCTGCTGTTTGTAATTTTTATTAATGACTTGGATGAAGGAGTCGAAGGGTGGGTCAGTAAATTTGCCGATGATACGAAGATTGGTGGAGTTGTGGATAGTGAGGAGGGCTGTTGTCGACTGCAAAGGGACTTAGATATGATGCAGAGCTAGGCTGAGGAGTGGCAGATGGAGTTCAACCCTGCCAAGTATGAGGTTGTCCATTTTGGAAAGACAAATAAGAATGCGGAATACAGGGTTAACGGTAGGGTTCTTAGTGAGGTGGAGTAACAGAGGGATCTTGGGGTCTATGTTCATAGATCTTTGAAAGTTGCCACTCAGGTGGATAGAGCTTGTAAGAAGGCCTATGGTGTATTAGCGTTCATTAGCAGAGGGATTGAATTCAAGAGTCGTGAAGTGATGTTGCAACTGTACAGGACTTTGGTTAGGCCACATTTGGAGTACTGTGTGCAATTCTGGTCACCTCACTTTAGGAAAGATGTGGAAGCTTTGGAGAGGGTGCAGAGAAGATTTACCAGGATGTTGCCTGGAATGGAGAATAGGTCGTACGAGGATAGGTTGAGAGTGCTGGGCCTTTTCTCGTTGGAACGGCGAAGGATGAGGGGTGACTTGATAGAGGTTTATAAGATGATCAGAGGAATAGATAGAGTAGACAGTCAGAAACTTTTTCCCCGGGTACAACAGAGTGTTACAAGGGGACATAAATTTAAGGTGAAGGGTGGAAGGTATAGGGGAGATGTCAGGGGTGGGTTCTTTACCCAGAGAGTGGTGGGGGCATGGAACGCGCTGCCTGTGGGAGTGGTAGAGTCAGAATCTTTGGTGACCTTTAAGCGGCAATTGGATAGGTACATGAATGGATGCTTAAGCTAGGACAAATATTCGGCACAACATCGTGGGCCGAAGGGCCTGTTCTGTGCTGTATTGTTCTATGTTCTATGTTCTATGTTCTATATGTTCAAGTCACAAATACTTTGGGCTTTGGGAACTGTTGGGAGAGTGAAATTCCAATGTTCATTTGTTCTCCATATACTAAGACTATACAAAACCAAACTGCTTTAGTGACTATATATGACTTTTATGAATAAAGTATATTTGTGAAATAAAATAAAGATAGTTACATAGATGCTACGTTTCAGGAAGTAGTCACACACCTGAGATTAACTACCTCAAATTCGGTCAGTGGTCAGAGACAGGAGGGTGTGACTACGAATGATGCAGGTAGAGGGATTCAGAGCTGAAGGAGCCTCAGGCCTTGAACTTGTCTAACAGATTTGAGATGCTTGTACCCTGTGGATGAAAGTGGGGGCTGTGGAGAGGATGAGCAAACTGACCATTGTACTGTGTACATTTTGGGGAGTGGGGCATGGGGAGAAAAGAGAAATGTAGTTGTAATTGGGGTATATAGTCGGGGAATCAACACCAATCTCTGTAGCTGGGATCGAGAATCCCAAAGGATGTGTTGCCTGCTAGGTACCCAGGTTCAGAATATCTCATCCAGGCTGCAGAAGAACTTAGAGTAAGAGGAGAAAGATCCAATTGTTGTGGTCCACATAGGTACCAAGGAGGTTCTGCTGACAGAATATGAGCAGTGAGGGACTAAATTTAAATGTAGAACCAAAAGGGTGCCGGTCTCAGCATTACTACCTAAGCTATGAGCTAATTGGCACAGGATTAGTGGTGCTGGAAAAGCACAGCAGTTCAGACAGCATCCGAGGAGCAGTAAAATCGACGTTTCGGGCAAAAGCCCTTTATCAGGAATACAAGCAGAGTGCCCGAAGGGTGGAGAGATCAGGCACTCTGCCTATATTCCTGATGAAGGGCTTTTGCCCAAAACGTTGATTTTACTGCTCCTCGGATGCTGTCTGAACTGCTATGCCTTTCCAGCACCACTAATCCAGAATCTCGTTTCCAGCATTTGTGGTCATTGTTTTTACCTAATTGGCACAAGGTCAACAAGATTACAGAAGTAAACCTGTGGCTCGTGGGAGAATCTGGTTTGAATTCATGGGGCATTGGAACTTATACTAGGGAAGGAGGGAGCTGTCCCAATGGGATGGGCTCCACCTGAATCAGGATGGGAGCAGAGTCCTGGTATATCACATAAGTAGGATTTTGGAAAGGGGTTTAAACTAAATAGTGGGAGGTGGTTTCAGATTCTCAGAAAATTATGGCACAAGTTCAAGTGAGGAAATTTCAGCAGAGTTTATTCAAGTTTTCAGAACAAATAAGAGAGTACATAAAGTATCGAAAATCTAAGTTCAGGCACAACAGATAAGGAAGCGACTATGAGAATGGGGGCCAGTCAACACAGGACTGAGAATATTGTACTTAAATGCATGCTGTATACTGAACAAGGTGAATGATCTTGTAGCGCAGATTGAAATTGGCAGGTATGGTGTTATAAGTATCACATAGACGTGGCTGTGAGGGTTTCAGCACTGAGAACTAAATACCCAAGGATAACTGACATACGAAAAGGATAAGATTGGAATGGCGCTGAAAAAGCACATTAGGTCAGCCAGCATCCGAGGAGCAGGAGAATCGATGTTTTGGGTAGGTCGATTTTCCTGCTCCTCGGATGCTGCCTAACCTGCTGTGCTTTTCCAACACCACTCTAATCTTATCTCTGATCTCCAGCATCTACAGTCCTCACTTTCATCATATCAAAAGGACAGGCAGATGTGGCGAACTTGCCTTTTCAATAAAAAATGAAAAGTCAATAGTATGCAGTGATATATCATTGAAGATGTAGAATCTGTACAGGTAGTGTTTAAGGAACTGCAAAGGAAAAAGTCCCTGATAAGATTTATGTACTGGTCTCCTAGCAGTAGTCAAGATGTGGGGAAGAAAATAAATCAGGAGATAGAAAAGGCATGAAAGAAAGGTACCAACACAATAATCATTGAGAACTATAATGTGCGGGTGACTATAATGTGGTAGAACCCACTAGGGAACACACAATTCTGGATTTGGGTGATGTGTAATGAGGCAGATTTGATTAGGGAGCTTAAGATGAAGGAATCCCGACGGGGCAGTGATCATAATATGATAGAATTCAACCTGCAGTTTGAAAGGAAGTAACTGAATTCAGATGTAACGGTATTATAATCGAGTAAGGTAAATACAAAGGTATGAGGAAGGAGTTGCCGGGGTTGATTGGCAGGGGAGCCTAGCAGGAAGATGATGGAGCAGAGAGTAGGACTTTCTAGGGGTAATTTGGGAGGTGCAGCAGAAATGCCAAGGAAGAAGCAGTGTACTAGGGGGAGGGGGAGGGAACCATGACTGGTAAGGGAAGTCATGGACAGCATAAAAGCAAAAGAAAAAGCATAAAAACTTGTGAAGATTAGTGGGAAGCCCAAAATATTGGGGCGTATTTAAAAACTGGCAGAAGACAAATAAGAAAAGCAATAAGGGGATGAAGATGAAATATAGGGTAGTAATCTGAAAGAACGGTTTTTTTAGATATCTAAAATTAAGAGAGAGGCAAGAGTGGACGTTGGACAGATGAAAAATGAAGGTGAAGAAGTAGGAATTGGGAACAAAAAAAATGATGGAGGAACTGGATCACTTTGCATCAGTTTTCATAGTAGAAGACACCAGTAGCATACCAGAACTTTGACAGAGTCAGGGGCCAGTGATGAGTATAGTGGCCATCATTAAGGAAAAGGTGCTGGGGAACCTGAAAGGTGCATAAATTACCTGAATTGGATGCTGGGTTGTAGCAATCTATTTGTGCAACCCCTGTGTCCCAGTAGCATATGTCTTGACCTTCCTAGGAAAGCACAGGCAGCATTGAAGTAGTGGACCCCTATGGAATCTGGACAATCAAGCTGCAGGTCAAAGTGACCCTGCAAGTGGATGCCAGTGGGAACATCCTCCATCCGCCTTCCAGTTTTGTAATCGGACGGAGCCGAAGCTACCTAACATACGTGAGGCAGCCTAGAGAGTGCCAAACCCATGGGAGGCAACAGGAGGGCCATCTGACTTAGGACTGCAAGGAGTCCAAGAGCTGCAACCTGTGAGAGGAAGCAGGCCACCTGTGTGAGGCCTGTCGTACTCTCTTATGCTCAGATGGCAGGAAGTGGCAATGTGAGTCATGAACCACCAAAGATTAGAAAGGTGCCACCTCCCAGAAAAAAAACTGAAATGAGGGGCACCCAGAAGGAAGTTCAGGCTGGAAGTGAAGAAAAGTTAGCCAGCATGGAGGCACAGCAACCAATCCAACCTCCACCTGAACAGATGGAGTCAATGGGGGAGGAGGAAAACAGGAAGGTGGGACAATGGAACGATGAGAAACAATCATAAAAAAAGCACATCAGACCACCAATGCCACACAGCAAAATGGAAAGAGGCTGCTGCATGACAGCTACGCCAGCAGTTAGTCTGATGACGAAGACATGCAGAGTGATGTCATCAACAAATAAAGAAGCAGAGCACCATGGTGGGGGAGAGAGGAGTAAACCCCCCCCCACCCCCCCACCCCACCACCACCACCACCCCAAACTGGAAGCACTGGATTCCCTCTGTGGCCTGGTGAAGCTGAACCTCCAGCTACTGAGAAACACTGCACTACATCTCCAGGCAACTGCAAGCCATGATGCTCTAACAGCCCCTCTGTCAGACTCAGAATTAGGCCCTACTTCTTCAGGACTATCGCCACCTCCTTGCTTGCTGAGTTCTTCCAGCCTCCTGTCTGTCTACTTTGGATTCCTGCATCTGCAGATTTTTTTGTCTCAGAACTGGACTCCGCTTGCTTCTATCCCACCCTGAAGACACTGGAACAGGGCAGTCTCTCCAGGGAGCAACAGGACAGCCACCTCAGTGTGGAGAATGTCCAACAGTTTGTCCACATGACAGGGAAGACAGGGATTCTCCCAGTAACAGTACAGTGGATGAATGGACATTGGGTAATTCTATAAACATTTAAAATTGGTGTTAAAATTGCCAGTATTAATATGTGTAGGGTCAAAACTACTATGTGATGTGTTTCCATGTTGGCTTACCTGGCCAACATCAAAGTAGACCTGCTATTTCTACAGGAAATACCAGATCTCAGCAGCTCCGGGAGAAAGTGGCGACTGCTGATGCTGGAGATCAGAGTGGAACTGTGTGATGCTGGAAAAGCACAGCCAATTGGGCAGCATTGGAGGGGTGGGGTTCAAGGGCAGAGATGTGGGAAGTGAAGGAGGTGCGCTCGAGGGCATCTACAGGGTAGATGAAATTGCGGTTTTTAAAGAAGGAGGCCATCTGGGACGTTCTATGTTGGAACTGGTACTCCCGGGAGCAGATGTGGCAGAGGCAGAGGAATTAGTAATAAGGGATCGCATTTTTACAGGAGGCAGGAAGAAAGGAGGTGTAGTCCAGGTAGCTGTGGGAGTTGGTGGGTTTGTAGTGAATATCCATGTTGAGTCGGTCACCAGGAATGAAGATGGAGAGGTCCAGGAAGGAGACCTGTAAAGGGGTTGAGACTTTCACATATCTCCTTATGAAGTGTGCAAGTCTGGAGGAAGATTCAATGGTTTCTGTTGAGATTTGTCCCAAGCAGCTTCGTGATCTCTTGTTTGACAGTATGTTCCCCAGGATGCATACTGAGACAAACACCAACTGCACCTGGAGGATTATTTACTCGGTGAAAGGCATTCTTTAGCCTGCCCAACCTTTGTTGGTCTTCTAGAACAAGGAATTGACCCTGACCGAGTGTTACAGGCTAGCACATTCTAAGGTTCAGGGATACATGCTGACGAACACACTAAAGCCCAGGACAGCTGGTGCCAAGGTGCAGTGGGGAAAGACCACCATCTGATGTCTTTCTGTTAAAGGTACATGGGGGTCTGTTCAATTATTGGACACAAATAGCGGCTCAAGTATATATAAATATTAGTTCTGTGTAAGGGGGGGTCTTTATTTTTTTTGGGATAGTCGAAGTCTAACAGTTTGCGTGATATGCAACTGTGCAGAACCAAACTGTGTTTATATACACACACAAAGTTTCAATAAAATATATTTTGAAATTAAAATACTTCTGGGAATGGAATTCACATTTAGTGTGGGGTCTCGCAGAAGAACTTGCTGTTAAGTAATAGTTAGCACCAAACATTGGATTATTGAGGTGTTTCCATTCCTCCTCCCTCTAACCAAAGAAAAAGGGAGATGCAAGGAGACAGAACATCATGACAGGAAGATTGGCAGTGAGAGTTACAGCCGGTAATGGAGCATGAGCCTAAACTGTTTCTGGGAACCATTGCCGGTGAGTAACAGTTGGGTTTTTGAGGAAATTATTGGAGCAGAGAGCATCAGAAGCTTCAATTTAGTATTAAAAGTACTTGACATTGTAAGGATTAATTAAGTTAAACGGGATGTCCAAATTGCCTGATCCTCTTGCTCAATATGGGAAGCCAGACACATTTCTTGCTTGTGTGCAAGACATGTCTCCAGCTGCAGCTCCTAGAAGACCAAGTTTCAGAGTGGGAGCGCTGTGGAGTATTCGTGAGGCATAGAGTGTCATGGATAGTGCATATGGACAGAAGGTTGCATATATAGACACTGTGGCAGACTCCAGGGCAGGAAGAGAATGGGTGACTACCAGGCATAGCAGGAGGGCTAAGCAGGCAGTGCAGGAATCTCCTGCGGCTATTCTCCTACAAAGCAGATATACTGCTCTGGATACTGTTGAGGGGAATGGACTCTTGGGGGATAACAGCAGCAGCCAAATTCATGGCACTGTGGTTGGCTCTGCTGCAATAAGAAGAAAAGATAGGCATAGATAGGGGATTCAACAGTAAGGGATTCAACGTTAGGTCTAGTATGATAAGAGCTGAAGAAGTCCTCGAAGTATACAAGGAAAGTAGGAAAGAACTTAAACAAGGAATTAGAAAGGTGAAAAGGGGTCACGAAAAGTCATTAGCAAACAGGATTAAGGAAAATCCCAAGGTTTTTATACATACAGTATATAAAAAGCAAGAGGATAGCTAAGCATACCTGTTTCTGTGGCTGCAAACAGAGTCCAGGATAATGTGTTGCCTCCCTGGTGCAAGGGTCCTGGATATCTCAGAGCAGTTGCAGGACATTCTGGAGGGGGAGGGTGAATAGTCAGTTGTTGTAGTACATTTCGGTACTAATAACTGAGGTTAAAAAGAAAAGGATGAAGTCCTAGAAGCAGAATATAGAGAACTAGGAAGAAAGTTGAAATGTAGGACCTCAAAGGTCTCAGGACTACTACCAGTGCCACAAGCTAGTCAGAGTAGAAAAGCAGGATATATAGGGTGAACACGTGGCTGAAAAACTGGTGTGGCAGGAGGGTTTCAGATTTGTGGGGCATTGGGACCAGTTTTGGGGGAGTTGAGACCTGTATAAACTGGATGGATTACATCTGAACAGGACTCGGACCTGGATGTCCCTTGGTGGGGTTGGGGGGCATACTTGGTGGAGTGGTTAAGGAGGGTTTAAACTTATGTGGCAGGAGGATGGGAACCAGAGTAGTAGGCTAGTGGATGCAGAAGATTACAGAGATTAGCTGAAAGAGGGACAGGACTGGCAGCTGAATGTCCCAGGTTTTAGCTGTTTCAGGTGTGATAGAAAAGGGAGGTAAAAGGGGTGGGGGTATTATATTATTGGTAAAGGAGTATTTCACAGCTGTATTGAGGTAGGACACATCAGAGGACTCGTGCAGTGAGGTAATACAGGTAGAATTCAGGAATAGGAATGGTGACATCATATACTAGAGGTATACTATAGGCCTACCAACAGCCAGTGGGAGATAGAGGAGAGAATATGTTGGCAGATTTTGAAAGAATATAAAAACAGCGGGGTTGTGTGGTGGGTGATTTTAACTTCCCATATATTGACTGGGACTCGCTACATGCTCGGGGCTTAGATGGAACAGAATTTGTAAGGACCATTCAGGAGGGATTCTTGACATAATATGACAACAGTCCAATGAGGGAAGGGTTTAATTGGATCTGGTTTTGGGAAATTTTGATTGGAGGCAGCGGTTTGGAGATTAACCTACATCAGATATGTGGGAGTATTTCAAACGACAGTTGATACGAGTTTAGGAGTGGCATGTTCCTACGAGAATGAAGGAATAAGTATGACAAGTTATGTGAACCTTGGATGACCAATGAAGAAAAAGGAAGCGTACATTAGGTCTAGTATGATAGGAGCTGAAGAAGTCCTCAAAGTATACAAGGAAAGTAGGAAAGAACTTAAACAAGGAATTAGAAAGGCGAAAAGGGGTCAGAAAAGTCATTAGCAAACAGGATTAAGGAAAATCCCAAGGTTTTTATACAAGCAGTATATAAAAAGCAAGAGGATAGCTAAGGAAAGGGTTGGCTCACTCAAGGACAAAGAAGGGAATCTATGTATGGAGCCAGGAGAGGTAGGTGAGGTCCTAAGTGAATACTTTGTATTGATATTCACCAAAGAGAAGGAATTGGTGGAAGATGATCTCACATAACAGAGTGTCGAGTTTCTAAGCCAAGTTGCTATTAAAAAGGAATAGGTGTTGTCCCTTGATCCTGATGGGATCTATCCCAGAATATTGAGAGAAGCAAGAGAACAAATTGCTGGAGCTTTGACATCTTTGTATCCTCTGTGGCCATGGTCAAGGTCTTAGAAGACTAGAAAATAGCCAAGATTATCCCACAGTGTAAGAAGGGTAGCAAGGATAATCCTGAAATTTACATGCCTGTGAATCTCATATTAGTGATAGGGAATTTATTGGAAAAGATTCTCATGGACAAGATCTTTATGCATTTAGAAGCAAATGGACTTACTAGCTGTAGATAGCATGGTAGTTTGCAGGGGAGGTCATGCCTCAGTAAGATGATAAAGTATTTTTTAAGGAGGTGACAAAGATGATTGGTGAGGGAAAAGCGCTGACGTTTGTCCGCATGGAATTCAGTAAAGTCTTTGACAAGGTCTGATGACAGACTGGTACCAAAGGAGAAGTCACATGGTATCGGGGTGAGCTGGCAAGATGGATATAGTCATAGGAGATGGAGCAGTGGAGGGCTGTGACTAGTGATGGTCCACAGGGATCAGTGTTCATGATCTATATAAATGATTTGGAAGAAAATGTAGCTGGTCTAATTAGTAAATTTGCAAATGATATGAAGATTGGTGGAGTTACAGATAGTGAGGAGGATTGTCAAAGGGATATAAATCATAGAATCCCTACAGTGTGGAAACAGGCCATTTGGCCCAACAAATCCATACTGATCCTCTGATGAGTAACCCACCTAGACCCATTCCCCTACATTTACCCTTGAGTAACGCACCTAACCACACATCCCTGAACACTGTGGATAATTTAGCATGGCCAATTCATCTAACTTGCATATCTTCGGATTGTGGGAGGAAACTGGAGCACCTGGAGGAAACCCACACAGACATGGGAAGAATGTACAAACCACACACAGGCAGTCGCCCAAGTTTGGAATTAAACCTGGGTCCCTAGTACTATGAGGCAGCAGCACTAACCACTGAGCCATTATGTCACCTAGGTATGCGCGGAAAAATGGCAGATTTAAGGCGAATAGATATGAGGTGATGCATTTTGGAAGGTCAAGTACAAGTACAAGTTATACAATGAATGGCAGAACCCTTAGGAGCATTGACATGCAGAGGGATCTGGGTGTACAGGTCCACAAATCACTGAAGCTGGCAGCGCAGGTAGATAATGACATGTTTGCCTTTATTGGAAGGAGCATTGAGTATAAGGATAGATAAGTTATGCTGCAGTTTTGTAGAACTTTAATTAGGCCACACCTGGAATATTGCACACAGGTCTAGTCACCACATTAACAGAAGGATCTGGATGCTTTGGAGAGGGTACAGAAAAGCTTTACAAGAGTAGAAAGTAATAGGCTTTTTTCCCAGGGTGGAGGGGTCAAATAGTGGGGGACACAGGTTTAAGTTGTGAGCAGGGAAGTTTAAAAGAGATGTGCAATGAAAGTTTGTCACACAAAAGGTGATGAGTGGCTGGAATGCATGGCCAGAGGAGATGGTGGAAACAGATACAATACAATAACAGATACAATAACAGCGGTCCAAGAAACACCTGGACAAGTACACGAATAGGAAGACAAATGAGGGATATAGATCCTAAAAGTGAATGCGGCTTTAGAATGAAAGGGCAAAGTGTGGCAGTGCAGGCTTGGACATTTGAAGGGCCTATTCCTGTGGTGTATTGGTCTTTGTTCTCTTTGTTCTTTATACTGCTAAGACTAAATTAGTTAGTCTCTTATTAAGCAAGACAATCAAATGTTATCGTCTCTAGGTGAAATGTAGAACTCAAAATACAACTTGAACAGCCATTAAATTGTTGAGTGGTGGAGCAGATACAATCCTGAATGACTTACTGCTGCTCCTATTTAATAATATGTTTGTACATTTGTTTAAAATGATCTTTACAATAATTAAATGTTGTGCTTTTCACTACCGGCAGCAAAATTGAGAAATATTCCACTTCACAATAATTTAGAATTTCATACAAACAACTTTGCATTCCAAATTTAAAGTTGTAGAAGTTTATTTACATATGACAGAAATATTGCTGGAATATATTCTTTTTTTATTTTTTCAACAACATACATATTAAAATAAATGGATGTAGAAACAAATTTTTTAACTTCCTTCTGAATTTACGCTGAGTTACTGCATAAATAAATGTGTTTGTACAGCAGCTCAATAGCTGAAGCATATTTGCACTTTCCAGGAAGATAAATTTTGGATCATTGAAGTCTTTAAATTTATAATCCTTTATAAATCGTTCAAAAAAGAAATATGCAACATAACTCATCCATAATAGGATAAAACTGCCTGAGATGGTGAAGAGTAAAATGATGGACTTCCTCCGACTCTCCAATTCTGGGTCACTCTGATTCTCCCTTTTACCATGAGCCTGAAGCCTCTTGCGGATTCTACTAGCTGCCACAATGCTTCTAACCGTCAAAACATTGAGGAGAATAATCAGAAAGAATGGGAGGCAAGGAGTTACAATTCGGTCAATCCAATGAAATGCTGCCCATATTAATGAAGTATAACGCATTTCCTTCAGCTTGCAGTACCATGGCGTATTATTAATGACGTATATGGGCTCGTGCATAAAATACCAAGGAATATTAATTAGACAGCCCAGTGCACAAACAATTCCAACAACTATGCCTGCCACTTTCTCAGTACAGTATTTCCTTTTGAGCTTCTGGCAACAAATGGCCACAAATCGATCAAAGGTGAAAGCAACAGTTAAATAAACAGAAGTGTCTCTGGATGCATAAATTAATGCAATGCTCAGACTGCACACAGGAGTAATTGACAGGAAACTTCCTGGGAAATAAATAGCAGGAATGCGGTTCAGCAGCACGGCTGTGATAATAACCAGGAGATCTGTCACTGCCATAGAGACCAGGTATCGAGTGATACAACCAGAGAGACCACATTTTCTTTGAGATAGAATTACAATTGCCACTAAATTAACTGCACAGAAGGGGCAGGAAGGGAAAGAAAGAATGAGAGAACAAGGTTATAGATCATACTCTGAGCAGAATTAAACTTTATGAGCCAGGCCCCACAAACACCATGGTAAAAGAAACGTCTTTTCTTGCACTTACCATGTCAGTCACAAAAATGTGTAAAACATTGGTATTTGATACCCCTTCTTTAATGAGCTTCTTAATTTCTATCCCAAGCATGCAATATTAACATCAATTAACATTGCATGTAACAACCATAGGTTCCAAATACTTGCATTCTTACTGCTTAAAACAGACATCTGGATGCTCTCTCATCTCCCTTTCTTCATGCTCTTCTAAGCAACCTATGGCATTCAGTGTAACCTGATAAAAGCAAACAAACAGCCATGCCTCTTCTTTCATTGGTCCACTTAACAGACTTCCTGTCTTGCTAATACCACTCAAGACAGAAGTGTCATCTTTCTATAATCCCTCTATTAACTTTTTAAATTTATTTATGGGATGTTGGGGCTGGCTGGCTTGGCCAGCATTTTTATTCCCATCCATAGTTTCCATTGAAAAGATAGTGGCAAGATGCTATTTATAGATGCTATAAGTAGACCCATGATGCTGTTGAAGGGAATTCCAGGACTTGACCCAGTGACAGAGAAACAAAAGTGGTGGTAATATATTTTCAAGTCATATAGACAGAAGAGATCCTTCAGCTTATCGAGTCTGTGGTAACCTATCTATACTAATACCACTTTCTAGTAGAGCACAGAGCATAGAATTATATAGCATACGAATTGAAGTACTCAATGCATAAGTGCAAGATGATGTATTTTGGAAGATCTAATAAGGGAGGACATAAACAAAGAACGTAGGTTCCTGGGGAGTACTGATGAACAAAAGGACCTTGATGTATAATTCCAAAACTTCCTGAAGATAGACAAGGTGGTGAAGCATGCATACGGGATGTTTGCCTTCATTAACTGGGGTGCAGAATATAGGAGCAAGGAAGTTTTGTTATAACTTTATAAAATATTAGTGGGGCCACAGATGTTGGAGATAGTGAGAACTGCAGATGCTGGAGAGCCAGAATGGATAAAGAATTGAGCTGAAAAAAATACAGCAGATCAAGCAGCATCTGAGGAGAAGCAGAGTTGACATTTCAGGTTGGGAGTTCTGACCTTAAACATCAACTCCCCTTCTCCTCAGATGCTGCTTAACATGCAGTGCTTTGTCCAGCTCAACCTTTTGTCCTCTGGGGCCACAGATGGAATACTATGTGCACCACAATATCAGTGGACTATGATTATATGGGAGAAGATGCAGAGGAGATTCACCAGGATGTTCTATAGGATAGAATGACATTTACCTGCACTTGATGCATAGCTAACTGGTGTTTTAAGATCCACACCCCCCACCAACCCAACCTCCACTCCCGGCACCTTCCCCTGCAACCACAGGAGGTGCAAGACTTGCGCCCACACCTCCCCCCTCACCTCCCTCCAAGGCCCCAAAGGAAACTTCCATATCCGCCACAGATTCACCTGTACCTCCACACATATCATCTATTGCATCCTTTGCACCCGATGTGGCCTCCTCTATATTGGGGAGACAGGCCGCCTACTTGCGGAGCGTTTCAGAGAACACCTCTGGGACACCCGGACCAACCAACCCAACCACCCTGTAGCTCAACATTTCAATTCCCCCTCCCACTCCACCAAGGATATGCAGGTCTTTGGACTCCTCCATCGTCAGACCACAGCGAAACGACGGTTGGAGGAAGAACGCCTCATCTTCCGGTTAGGAACCCTCCAACCACAAGGGATGAACTCGGATTTCACCAGTTTCCTCATTTCCCTCCCCCCAGCCTGTCTCAGTCAAATCCATCAAATTCAGCACCGCCTTCCTAACCTGCAATCTTCTTCCCGACCTCTCCGCCCCCACCCCAGTCTGACCTATCACCCTTACCTTGACCTCTTTCCACCTATCACATTTCCGACGCCCCTCCCCCAAGTCCCTCCTCCCTATCTTTTATCTTAGCCTGCTGGACCAACTTTCCTCATTCCTGAAGAAGGGCTAATGCCTGAAACGTCGATTCTCCTGTTCCCTAGATGCTGCCTGACCTGCTGCGCTTTTCCAGCAACACATTTCCATCTCGTTTTAAGTGTTTATCCACATGCTTTTATGATGTTGCCTCTGCCATTCTCTCAGGTAGCATATAACATTTATCTACCATCCTCTTGATGAAAAAGATTTTTCTCTGATCTCCTCTGACCTATTTACTCCTCATCTTAAACTTATGCCTTCTGGTGTTAGAAATGACTGCCATGGGGAAGAGAGTCTCATGATCTACTGTGTAGATCATAATTTTGTGTATTTCAACAAGATCACCCCTCAGTCCCCTCTGCTCCAGAGAAAACAAACTCAGCCTATCTAGCCTCTCCTCATAACTGGGAGTTTTCATTCCAGGTAGCATCCTAATCCATCTCCTTTGCATCCTCTCCAGTTCAATCAAGTCCTTTCAATAGTGTGGCAAACAGAACTGCACACAATATTCCATCTGGAGCCTAACTGATGTTTTTTTAAAGTCGTAACAAGGCTTCCTTGCTCCCATATTCTGCTAGTGAAGGCAAATATCCTATATGCCTTCTTACCCACCTGTTTACTTGTGCTGACACCTTCAGTGATCTCTGAACTTGTAGACAACGGTCACTTTTTCCTCAGGACTCCCCAGGGTCCGACCATTGCATATATCCTTCCCTTATTGGCCCTCCCAAAATGCATCACTCAGACTTATCATGATTAAATTCCATTTGCCATTGCTCTGCCTGATCAATATCAAACAGTAGCCTGAGACCATATACCTCACTATCGACACCATCAATTTTCACATCATCTCCAAACTTATAAATTAAACATTCTACAATCACATCCAAGTTGTCAATGTACAAAACAAGCAGCAAGATTCCCAGTCAAAACATATAATGCTGGAAAAGGACAGCTGGTCAGGCAGCATCTGAGGAGCAGAAGAGTTGATGTTTCAAGCATAAGCTCTTCATTAGGAATGTCCTCATCTACAAGGTTCCCAGTACACCACTGGTCAGGGGGTTCCAATTAAAAAATAACCCTTCACTATCACCCCTCGTCTCCTATCTGTAAGCCAATCTTTGATCCAGTTTGCCAACTTCTCTTAGCTCCTATGTGAGAACTAAGGCCCACAAGCCTCATTCCTGATGAAGGGCTTATGCCGGAAGCATCAATTTTCCTGCTTCTCGGATGCTGTTTGACCTGCTGTGTCTCTCCAGCACCACACTGTTGACTCTGATTTCCAGCATCTGCAGTCCTTATTTTTTCCTACAGGTTCTTACAGGAGAGATATCAGAGAGAGAAAGATCAGCATGGAGCCGTTTCCTTGACCGGCAGGATCAAAAGCAAAACAGTTTGCTAAAACCAAACCCTGAATTGGGAGAACTAGCCATGCCCCTCTCATTGTGCAAGTGTTTAAAAAAACACAAAAGCCTTTTCAAGGAGATATTTACAGACATATTGGAACCTCTGCCTTTAAAACCCCTCTGAACAAAAAACAAGGACAACATAAAGGAGCAGCATCATCAGACCCCCTGAAAAAAAACCCATCAGTATCTAAAGGTGGCCTCATTTTAAAACCCCTTAATCTTACACTGTTAGTACACTACAACACACATATACATTGCATTGACTATAAGCATGCACAACTACATTCTGTTTCAGTCCGATTACTCCTGCCATCGAATGCCTCTGTTTCTCATTCAAATCTCGACATTAAGTCAGCAATCATGTTTTCTCTTCCTGCCCCATGCACAATGTTCAAATTGAACAGCTGTAACAATGAGCTCCATGTAAACAGTCTGGAATGTTTGTCCTTAAAATTCTCCACAAACTTCAATGGATTATGATCAGTGTATATGATTGTTTCAGATACATTACTGGTGATATAAATGTTGAAATGTTGTAACACCAACACCAAGGTCACAATGCAGAATATTTCTGCTGACAAATGTTCAATTTCCTGGAGAAATATCCAATAGGTCTTTATTTCTTTTTGCCACCTTTCTGTAAGAGCACAGCACCAACACCCACATCACATCGATAGAAACCTTAGTGTCACAGAGTCATAGAGACGTACAGCACAGCACAGAAACAACCCTTTGGTCCATGCCAACCAGATATCCCAACCCAATCTAGTCCCACCTGCCAGCACCTAGCCCATATCCCTCCAAACCCTTCCTATTCATATACCCATCCAGATGCCTTTTTTTATAATATATTTTTATGGAGAAAAAATAGATTTTTTAATATTACAACAAATACAAAACAATGCAATTCAAAACAGTACAAAAAACCCAAATAATAAAAAAAACCCACCCTCATGTACAAATGGATAAACATATATAGAGAAATATAGAATTTTTTAAAACCCAAACTAGCTATTTAAATAAATAAATAACAACAAACAAATAAATAGCAATAACTCAGCCCAGCCAAATACAACACTCATACATTCACAGTTCCTCCTCCCTGCATATTGGACTTGTGAAACACAATTGTTACAGCTATATAAAAGCCCTTGTTAGTGTGGCAGATAAATCTGTGTCAAGATATTCCAAAACGGGCTACCATGTCTTGTAAAAATTCTCAGTTTTGTGGTGTACCATATTTGTGAGAAAATCTAGGGGAATATGCTCCATAACAATCTTCTGCCAACCTGACAGGCTTGGGGGTTTTTCAGATATCCAACTGAGCAAGATATTCTTTGTTGCACAGAATGTGAGAATATTGAAGTTTTTTCTTATACATGTCTGCAGGAAGTACAGTGGGTAGGTCCAAAAAGAAAGAGATAGGGCTCTTCTCCATCCTTACACCCAAAATCCTCTCCATTGCGCCTGCCACAGCACTCCAATATGTTTGAAGCCGATCGCAAGACCAAAGACAATGGGTAAAAGTGCCCGTGCAAACCTTGCACTTGGGACATGTTGAAGATACCTTTGGTTTGAATTTTGACAAATGGTCTGGAGACAAGTGGACCCTGTGGAGAATCTTCACCTGTAAAGCATCGGTCCTATTGCAAATTAATATCTTCCTTGCATTCTTCCAAATATCCTCCCATGCCTGTGAAGAAACTTCAACACCCAACTCTCTTTCCCATATCTTGCAAAGTCGATCAGACTCATCTGAGGTGGCACACCACAATTGATGATATAAAGTACTGACAGAGTGTGTAGTCTTAGCCCTTAGCACCCCCCTCTCTCTGTCAGATTTGCAGGGATCAGTCAAATGTATGGTCTTTTTTTGAATAAAATCCCTAACTTGAGAAAAATGAAAGAGGTCTCTATTAGAGACTTTCCGTACTAACTGATCGAAGGACATCATTACGTTTCCCTCTTGCCTGTGCAAGACTAGCTGCCCAACGTTTAAATCCTGAATCTATCATACCCAGTTGAAAACCCAGTATACCCACTAAAGATTTGAACAAAAATGTTTTGCCAATATTGCCCTCCCTCTGCCGAATTTCCCTCCATGCTTTAATAGTATTGATGATTATTGGGTTATGGCAATATTCCCTAACTGTCCTCATCTTGTCCAAAAACAGCAAACTGGTAACGGGGCACCTTGCCTGGGAAACATCGATATTTAGCCATATTGAAAGAGGATCACCACAAACCCAATCACTTACATAGGTCAAAAGCGAGCTTAATTGGTCATTTTTAATATCTGGAATGTCCACTCCCCCCAATCTGTGAAGCATCTGCAGGTTGGCTAATTTAATGAGAGGCCGCTTATGATGCCAAATAAAGGAGCTTAACCAGCCGTTCAGTCTCCTGAGTGTTTGTTTATTGAAAATCGGGAAGCATCCGTATAGGGTATAGCAAACGAGGGAGAATATTCATCTTAATTAGCGTTAACTGACCCAACCACGAGACTGGAAGTGCCTCCCATCTTTGAAGATCTTGTTTAATTTTTCCAAATAACTGTGTAAAATTCGCTTTAAACAGCCAATCCAGAACTGGAATATGCCCAAATACACAATGCCCCACTGTGACCACCTAAATGGGAATCTATAGTCGCCCTCCTTTGTAAGACCACCCATAGGCATAGCCTCTGATTTAGCAAAATTAATCTTATACCCCAAAAAAGTGCCAAACGTGTGAATGCATTGTATCAGGCGAGGCACTGAAACTGCTGGATTTGTCAAAAAAATTAGGACATCGTCTGCCTACAATGCGATCATATGTAATTCTGATATATGTAATTCTGATATCAGCGTTTCTGGAGCTGATATATTGGGATCCCCACAAATGGACTCCGCCAATGGTTCAATCACCAATATAAAAAGCAATGGCGAAAGGGGACAGCCCTGCCGGCTGCCCCTAAATATATTAAAATTGCTTGATCATACCCCATCGGTAATAACTGTCATTACAGGTACACCGAAGAGAACCTTTATGAAAACCACAAACCAAACTGCTCTAGAGTATAGAAAAGGTATGGCCACTCAACTCGGTCAAATGCCTTCTCTGCATCTAAAGGAATCATCAATCCTGTATTGACTGTTGTTGGCATGCTTGGCTGTTGGCAGCCTCCTTACATTATTGGAGGAACTGCAACCCTTTATAAAGCCCCTCTGATCCTCTTTAATAATAGAAGGTAACACAGTCTCCATCCTTAGTGCGAGAGTCTTTGAGAGGATTTTAGAGTCCACATTTAAGAGCAAGATGGGCCTGTGCGAAGCACAGTCTTCTGGGTCCTTCCCTTTTTTAAGGATAAGTGAAATATTGTCTCCCACCAGAGATGGTGGGAGACAATCATGACTGTATGAATCGTTAAACATATTCAGCATCAGACCTAACAGTATAAATATAAATTCCTTATAGAATTCACTGGAAGTCCGTCAGGACCAGGCACCTTTCCATTCTGAAGCTACCTCACAGCTTCCTGCACTTCTTGGTCTGATAATGGGGCATTGAGAAAGGACTGTTGTTCGTGAGTCACACCAGGGAGTTTCAGATCTCTTAAAAAGGATTCAATTTTGGCCTGCCCCTCCTCACAATCCTCAGATTGCTATAACTTAGAATAGAGTCTCTGGAACGCCACATTTATCATTTTAGAATCACATGTTAGGTTCCCAGACCCTTCCCTAATCGCTGTAACGGTTTGTGGGGCACTCCCCTTCCTGGCAAGATATGCTAAGTATTTGCCTGGCATGTCACCATGCTCGTATAACCTTTGCTTTGTAAAAGTCAGCTCCTTCTTTGCCGTCTGCATGAGCATGGAATTTAGTGCAGACCACAATGCCATAATCCTCTGTAGTTTGACTAACGAGGGTCTGTCAAAGTAGGCCTTTTCGGCTGCCTTCAACCGTGCTTCAAGGGGACATTGCTGCTCGCCGTTCTGACACTTCCTACTGGTGGAATATGAAATAACTAACCCCTAACATAGGCTTTGGCAGTTTCCCAGAGCACGGATGAGCTATCAACCGAGCCTATGTTGATGTCTAGGAATGTCTGAAATTCCCTAGAGAAATACTCCACAAACTTACTATCCATAAGGATAAAGGGATCCATTCACCAGTACCTTGAACATACTTTAACATCCTTAATCTTAACCATTACCAATCGTACAAGATGCCACCAGATCCAGGGTTACCACAGGGGTCAGTAAAAAAACAATCCTCATGTGACATCTGTGCGGATTGGAGAAAAACATAAAATCCGTACCTGTAGGGTAGAAACAGCTCCAGACATCCAGCAATGCTAATTCCCCACTAACTGTTTAGTTTGTACAAAGGGTATCAAGGGAACCTTGGGCAACCTATCTACTGTGGGGTCCATGAGACAGATAAAATCTCCCCCTATAATGATGTGTCGGGACTCAAGACTTATCAGTTTAGAAAAAGCATTTACCAAAAACTTAAGGGGATGATCTGGGAGCAATAAATATTTAAAACACCATATTCTTCCCCATTTATCAAGGCTTTAAGAATTATAAACATCCCGTGTGCGTTTTTAACACATTCCAACAATTTAAATAGGAGATTTTTTCTAACCATTATGGCCACTCCTCTACTTCTGGTATTAAGTGATGAAAAATAAACTCGGTCAAAGCCATTCTGCTGTAATTTCAGGTGCCCCTTGTCATCCAAATGTGTCTCCTGTAATAAAGCAATATTCACCTTCCCCTTTCTAAGACTCAAGAGTACCTTCTTTCTCTTAATTGTTGAGTGACTTTCCTTGATGGAAATGGTACACCATTTAATCAAATCATTAGCCATAATCTTCTGCAATAACATTTAAATTCCAGAGAGGAGGAACCCGAATCACAAACTGCTGAGCCTTAGTGTCACATGATCCACCAAATATAAAAACTACCTAAACTAAAACCACTACATTTAACAAACCTACAAAATTATTAAGAATAAAAAACAACAAAACCAAAAAAAACAAACCAACATATAAAGCACTGAGTAGGGGAACTCACCCCCTGCTCAGAGGGGGCAACTACCCATCCCAAATTGCCCATAAGTAGGCATCTAACCATCCTAACCACTTTCACTTCTCCCATCTACAGCCGCACCGCAAACACAAAAGAATAGAAAAGAATAAACACCACATAGAATGTCAATATGAATAAAAAAAATGGGGAAATAAATACACCCCTCATCCTTTGGTATATCCTAACTTAGAAATTGAATATGTACATCTTAACCACTGCCAGACATAGTTTAAACCAAATAAAACTAAGTTATTATCAATAGAGGAGAAAAAAGAAAAATAAAACTCCAACTGGATTTCCTCTGTTTTGTTTACAGAATGCTACACACATACTCAAACAACACTACTTATACATACTAAATTTGTTCAAGTCAGGTTAGTTTGTCCACAGGGTCTCTGCCTTCTCCGATGTGTCAAAGAGATGTATGGATCCATCTAAGGTTATCCGAAGCACTACTGGATATCTCAGGGAGTACTGAATCCAAGCTCCCTTGGTCTTCTCTTGACGCCATTGTAAGATTTTTGTTTATGGATCACCGCAGCTGAGAAGTCCTGAAAAAATACGATCTTAGAGCCCTCGTAATTTAGGGCCTTCGGAATCTGGAAGCCTCCATGACTCTCTCCTTATCCCGGTAATGATGGAACCACACCAGGAGAGGACAAAGATGTTGGCCCAGACCCGATCTCCAATTAGCTGACATGTATGACATGTGTGGCAAAATTCAATTACATCCTTGTTCAGTCTAGGCCAGTAAAAATATTTTGTATTTTAGATAGAGTTTTTCTTACTCCTTAAATGACCCCTTACTGGTAGTTCAAGTGCTACCCTCAACACCTCCTTTCTATAACCCACTGGCAATATGACTTGATGAACTTCTGCCCATTTCTCATCTGCCTGAATGTGTGATGGTCTCCAATTCCTTGTTAAGACATAATTTGTAAGATAGTAGCACACTGAATATATTCACATTCTTCTTCCATGTATGCTTTTTGATACAATTAGTTTGGTTTCTTATTTTTCTGCTGTAACTCAGTTGATTTCTCTGAACTAAAGATTTCTATTTTGTCATCCATTTGGTCCTGTTTTGTCTCAACCATCTGATCAAACAGGTCTCAGCTAATTCCACTTCAACTTTCTGATATGCACTCTTTGATCTCTCCTGTTTCATCTGGTGACTTTGTGACCTTGTTACCACACAGTCAGGAAAAATCCTAGAATATGCTTCCAGTAATAGTTCAGCTGCCTTTGTTTCCACTGGCCTTTCAATCACAGTAGGCAGCACTCCTACCTGTGGACCAGCTATATTGTTAGCAAGGACAAATTGTATTCCTGGAGCTAAGAGTTTGTCCAGTACTCCTGCCATGATTACTCCGCTTTTCATTGGACACTTTAACCTTACTCTACACAATTGAGTGCTTCTTGTCTCACCATGAATTCCTATTACTAATACTTTTTCTGATAATAGTCCTTAGAGGTACATATCTCCTCATTTTTCAACATCAAAGATCGAGAGGATCTTGTATCTCTTAATATTGTAATCTCTTTACCTGGCCTATGTGAGTAAATTTTACCTTCCCAAGTATATGGCTTAAGAAGATCTTGCACTCCCTCCTTCACCAACCTCCAACAAGGTTGTACATTCCGGTGCAGATTTTTAGCCTCCACTGTGCGTTCCGTTACCACTCCAACAAAATTCACTGGCTTCTCCTGTTTTCCTATACCTGGCTTCCCTGTGCTTTATCAACCAACCAACCAATACTATCATTTCACCTGGCCTACTTTATTGCAATGAAGAACTGAAGCTTTTTAACTTCTCTTTCCCCTTCAAGGGTTTCCTTTTTACCCTGTGCTCAGTTATCCTTACGATCTTCACCAAGATCTACCTTTGATCCACATGAGGATTTCTCTCTTCCCCAATTCTGATCCCGCATGGATTGAAATTGATGTTAGAAGCCAAACTTTGATTTATGGGCCAACTCATAATCATCAGCCATTTAGGTTGCTAATCTTGGATTAGTGGTGTTGTAAGTGCACAGCAGTTCAGGCAGCATCCAAGGAGCAGTGAAATCAACGTTTCGGGCAAAAGCCCTTCATCGGGAATAAAGGCAGAGAGCCTGAAGTGTGGAGAGATAAGTGAGAGGAGGGTTGGGGGGGGCGGGAGGAGAAAGTAACATAGAGTACAGTAGATGAGTGGGGGAGGGTGGAGTGGATAGGTGGAAAAGATAGGCAGGTAGGACAAGTCAGGACAAGTCATGGGAACAGTGCTGAGCTGGAAGTTTGGAACTAGGGTGAGGTGGGGGAAGGGGAAATGAGGAAACTGTTGAAGTCCACATTGATGCCCTGGGGTTGAAGTGTTCCGAGGCGGAAGATGAGGCGTTCTTCCTCCAGGCATCTGGTGGTGAGGGAGCGGCGGTGAAGGAGGCCCAGGACCTCCATGTCCTCGGCAGAGTGGGAGGGGGAGTTGAAATGTTGGGCCACGGGGTGGTGTGGTTGGTTGGTGCGGGTGTCCCGGAGATGTTCCCTAAAGTGCTCTGCTAGGAGGCGCCCAGTCTCCCCAATGTAGAGGAGACCGCATCGGGAGCAACGGATACAATAAATGATATTAGTGGATGTGCAGGTAAAACTTTGATGGATGTGGAAGGCTCCTTTAGGGCCTTGGATGGAGGTAAGGGAGGAGGTGTGGGTGCAGGTTTTACAGTTTCTGCAGTGGCTGGGGAAGGTGCTAGGATGGGAGGATGGGTTGTAGGGGGGCATGGACCTGACCAGGTAGTCACAGAGCGAACGGTCTTTGCGGAAAGCGGAAAGGGGTGGGGAGGGAAATATATCCCTGGTGGGGGGGTCTTTTTGGAGCTGGCGGAAATGTCGGTGGATGATTTGGTTTATGCGAAGATTGGTAGGGTGGAAGGTGAGCACCAGGGACGTTCTGTCCTTGTTACGGTTGGAGGGGTGGGGTCTGAGGGCGGAGATGCGGGATGTGGACGAGATGCATTGGAGGGCATCTTTAACCATGTGGGAAGGGAAATCGCGGTCTCTAAAGAAGGAGACCATCTGGTCTGTTCTGTGGTGGAACTGGTCCTCCTGGGAGCAGATACGGCGGAGGCGGAGGAATTGGGAATACGGGATGGCATTTTTGCAAGAGGTAGGGTGGGAAGAGGTGTAATCCAGGTAGCTGTGGGAGTCGATGGGTTTGTAAAAAATGTCAGTGTCAAGTCGGTCATCATTCATGGAGATGGAGAGGTCCAGGAAGGGGAGGGAGGTGTCAGAGATGGTCCAGGTAAATTTAAGGTCAGGGTGGAATGTATTGGTGAAGTTGATGAATTGCTCAACCTCCTCACGGGAGCATGAGGTGGCGCCAACGCAGTCATCAATGTAGCGGAGGAAGAGGTGGGGAGTGGTGCCAGTGTAATTACGGAAGATCAACTGTTCTACGTAGCCAACAAAGAGACAGGCATAGCTGGGGCCCATACGTGTGCCCATGGCTACCCCTTTGGTCTGGAGGAAGTGGGAGGATTCGAAGGAAAAATTGTTAAGGGTGAGGACCAGTTCGGCCAAACGAATGAGAGTGTCGGTGGAAGGGTACTGTTGGGAACATCTGGAGAGGAAAAAACGGAGGGCCTGGAGGCCCTGGTCATGGTGGATGGAGTTGTAAAGGGATTGGATATCCATGGTGAAGATGAGGCGTTGGGGACAGGGAAACGGAAGTCTTGGAGGAGGTGGAGGGCGTGGGTGGTGTCTCGAACGTATGTAGGGAGCTCCTGGACTAGTGGGGATAGGACAGTGTCGAGGTAGGTAGAGATAAGTTCAGTAGGGCAGGAGCATGCTGAGACAATGGGTTGGCCAGGGTGGTCAGGCTTGTGGATCTTGGGAAGGAGGTAGAACCGGGCAGTGCGGGGTTCCCCGACTATGAGGTTGGAAGCTGTGGGTGGGAGATCTCCTGAGGTGATGAGGTTCTGTATGGTCTGGGAGATGATGGTTTGGTGATGGGGGGTGGGGTCATGGTCGAGGGGACAGTAGGAAGATGTGCCCTCGAGTTGGCGTTTGGCTTCAGTGCGCCAGACTACCACTGCGCCCCCTTTATCCGCTGGCTTAATGGTGAGGTTGTGATTGGAGCAGAGGGATTGGAGGGCTGCGCGTTGTGAGGGTGAGAAGTTGGAGTGGGGGAGGGAGGTAGACAGGTTGAGGCAGTTAATGTCCCGGCGGCAGTTGGAACTCTCTGCTCTTGCACATGACTTCTCACTACCTCAGGAAGTGAATCTTTGAAATCCTCCATAAAAATCATCTCTCTAAGAGCATCATAGGTCTACTCTATTTTTAATGCCCTCATCCATCTATCAAAATTACTTTGCTTGATCCATTCAAACTCAATGTAGGTTTGACCAGGGTCCCTCCTTAGATTCCTGAAACATTGTCTGTAGGCTTCTGGCACAGAAGATGGCTTTCTTCACCTCCTCGTATGCCCCAGTACCTCCTCTGATAGTGATGTGAATACCACAATAGTTCTACCTACATGTTTGGGTTGGATCAACAAAACGCACATGGTCACTGCATTTGTTCAGGGTGTTGTGTGATTTTTAACTTTGTTCAGCCACATTTTTAAATGAGATGAAAAAGGCTTCTACATCCTTCTCAACACGTTTAGGCAATGCTTGAACATATTTAAACAGATCTCCAGGCCTTTGGCTACCATGGGTTGGCTCATCTTCAACCTCTTCCTCACTAAGCCTTTATCTCCATCTGTTTAAGCTGACTTTCCTGTCTAAGTGCCAATTTCTGAAGTTCAAACTCCCTCTCTTTCTTCCTTTCCTCTCTCTTCTTTTCTCTCTCCTACCTCTCTTTCTCTTTTTGCTCTGCTAAAGTGATTCTGTCTTTTTCTTTCTGTTCTGCTAGGACCTCTCATACTTTTCCTCTTTCTTCTGCTTTTAATCATAATTCAAACAGTTTCATTTCTTTTTCTCTTTCTTTTTCTTTTGTCTCTAACTCAAGCTGTTATATTCTCAATTGAATTTTAGCCATCTTCAAAAATTCTGATGGCATTTTGAGCAAATTTAAATGCTGAGCTATTGCTGTAATTGTCTCTCCATTCCTCGCGGAATGAGGCAGTTCCAACTCCAGATTGTTTGCTAATTAGAGCAGCTTGGCCTTAATCACCTGTTCTGAGGCTCCCAAATCGCTTTTTCCACCCCTAGAAAACTCTTAGTGACTTAAAGTGCCATAACTAAGCCAAGCACTGTTTAATCCAACCAAATTGAACACCCAGAACAACAGATTCTCACACCTACCACTCGCTGCCTTTGAGTCCAGCAACCCTAATCCCAATTTGGAACCATAGAATAAATCCGGCAAAGAGTCCCTAATCTGTTATGGATCAGGCCAGACCTTCTCAAAATATTGCAAGAAGGCAGCCCAGGCCCTAAAGCAGGTGTAAAATGGATAGTTCAGGAGTGATGTAGCTGGACTATCCACTCAGTTTTAAACAAAACCAAATCTATTTACAGACTACTGATGAATCATGATCAAAAAACCAAATTTAGAATAACTTAACTTATTTGAAAACCCATTGGACACTATCACAATTTAATGGCGTTGTTCCAAATACTTTCAACATCCGCATAAACACCCTCTTGGCAAAAAAAGACAAAATCAAGTACAGGTTCTTACAAGAGAGATGTTAGAGAGAGAAAAGATCAGCATGGAGCTATTTCCTTGACCAGCAGCCTCAAAAGCAAAACAGCTTGCTACAACCTAAAAAGCTTGCAAAGCCTAAACTGGGAAAACTGGCCATTCCCCTTTCATTATACAAGTGTTTAAAAAAAAACACAAAAGCTTTTTCAAGGAGATATTTCCAGACGTATCAGAACTTCTGCCTTCACAATGCCTCTGAAGAAAAAAACAAGGATGCAGTTGTTAAAGGAGCTGCATCATCACTCAATTTAGCTTTCTAGATCACCCATGTGTCTTACCCTATCCAAATTTTCTCTGACTGCTGGAATGTCCTACTGTTCCTTCTATGTATGACTTATGAATTTACATCTACTCTTGCTTGTGAATTTACATCTACTCTGTGCTCCACCTCCCTGTCAAATTATTTTAAAATCTCCCCAACAGCATGAGTAAACCACTCAGCAAGGATATTGGACCCATTCCAGTTCAGGTCCACCACATCTAGTTTGTACAGGTTCCATCCACGCCAGAAACTGTCCTGATGATTCAAAAGTCTAAAGCTCTCCCTCCTATACCATCCATTTAACCACACATTCATCTAACCTATCTTCCTATCCCTGTACTCAATAGCACATGGCAGTGGAAGTAAACCAAAGACTACAACATTGGTAGTCTTCCTTTCTAATTTACTACTGAACTCTAAATTCCTGCTACAGGACCACATTTCTTTTTCCATACATATCGTTGGTACCAAAATATGCCATCACTATTGGTTGTTCACTGCTCCCTTATTGCAGTTGCTCTGAGACATCCCTGACTCTGGCCCTAGAGAGGCAACATGTCTCTTTGCTGACAATTGAGTACTCACTCACTAATGGTTTCCCAGTCTTTTTTCCTCTGCTACTATGCAGCAGAACCCACCACAGTATCACAAACTTAGCTAGGAGGCCGTCACCCCAATAGTGTCCATCTGTGGCTTTTATCGACCTATCTGCAGCTTTTGCCATGGTGACCACACCATTGTCCTCCAACCTTCTCCATTATTGTCACTTGGATGGGACTGCTCTCACTTGGTTCCATTCGAGTCTCTCTGATCACTTGTAATGATTTCTCTTCCTGTTCCCATTATTCCTCGCATTCTCCAAGGATGTATTCCTGGTCCCTCCTATTTGTTATCCATATTCTGCTTATCGGTAAAAATCATCTGATTGTGTAGCAATAATTTCCACATTTTTTACTGACGGTATCAAGCTATATGTCAGGACCACCTCTCTCCATAACTTCATTGTCAATAAACTATCAGGCTGGTTATCTGACATTGATAATGCATGGTCAGAAATTTATTCTAATTGAATATTGGGAAGACTGAAGTTCTAATATGCTGTCCCTGTTTCAAATTCTAACTTAAAAATCACACAACACCAGGTTATAGTCCAACAGGTTTAATTGGAAGCACACTAGCTTTCATTAGGTGATAGTGGAGGGCTCGATCGTAACACAGAATTTATAGCAAAAATTTGCAGTGTGATGTAACTGAAATTATACATTGAAAAATTGATTGTCTGTTAAGCCTTTCATCTGTTAGGATACAGTGATAGTTTCACTTCTTTCATGTGTAAATCACAAAACCTTTTCTTTAAAGTTGCATTCTCGGGTTAGCTGTTAACAATGGTGATAGCTAGACAATGTGTTGAAGGTGTTAGCCCCCTGTGTTCTCTGTCTATGACCTGATGTTTAGATTGATTTTAATCTAAAAAGTGAGATAACAGAGTTTTACATAAATTCATGCAGTTTTTGAGCTCAGAGTTCTACATGAATGTATGCAGTTTTTGAGCAAAGTGCAATGTAACTCTGCAAGTACAAATTCACCCCACAAAATATATGTGTGCATGTGGGTCTTTGTCTGTGTGTGTGTGTGTGTGTCTGTCTGTCTGGGGTGGGGGTTGTGAGTGTGAGAAAGTGTGTGTGTGTGTGTGTATAGTGAGTGCAGAGTGTCTTAAGTCTGTGAGGGGGTGCATGTGTGAGTGTGGGAGTGTGTGTGTCTATAAGAGAAAGTGAGGGCTGCAGATGCTGGAGATCAGAGCTGAAAATGTGTTGCTGGAAAAGCGCAGCAGGTCAGGCAGCATCCAAGGAACAGGAGAATCGACGTTTCGGGCATAAGCCCTTCTTCAGCCCTTGTGTGTGTGGGTGTCTGTGTGCGCGTCAGTGTGTATCTGTGTCCGTGTGTATGTGAGAGTGTGTGTGTAGTGCAATGGTGATCATCTGTAATGTGACATGAACCCAAGGTCCCGGTTGAGGCCCTCCCTATAGGTACCGAACTTAGCTATCAGCCTCTGCTCGGCCACTTTCCTCTGCTGAATGTCCCGAAGCCCACCTTGGAGGATGGTCAACCGAAGGTCCAAGGCTGAATGTCCTGGACCACTGAAGTGTTCCCCAACTGTCTGTTGATTGTTGTGTGGTGCCCATTCATCCATTGTCGTAGCCTTTGCTCGGTTTCCCCAATGTACCATGCCTCCGGGCATCCTTGCCTACAACGTATAAAATAGACAACGTTGGCTGAGTCACATGAGTACCATGTACAAGGTGGGAGGTGTTCCCATGCGTCGTAGTGGTATCTATGTCCACAATCTGACACGTCTTGCAGTGTCCACCGTGACAGGGTTGTATGGAGTTGTCCTGAGAACCGGGCAGTTTGCTACGAACAATGATCTGTTTGAGGTTTGGCGGTTGTTTAAAGGCAAGTAGTGGAGGTGTGGGGAAGGTCTTGGTGAGGTGCTCATCCTCATTGATAATGTGTTGCAGGTCACGAACAACATGGCATAATGTTTCAGCCCCTGGGAAGTACTGAACAACGAAGGGTACCCTGTCAGTTGCAGCATGTGTCTGTCTCCTGAGGAGGTCATTACAGTTCCTTGCTGTGGCACGTCGGAACTGGCGGTCGATGAGTTGAGCATCGTACCCCGTTCTTGTGAGGGCATCCCTGAGTACTTCCAGGTGTCCGTCACGTTCCTCCTCATCTGAGCAGATCAAATTCCAACTGCATTGCTTTTGCTGGCATCAATCTGTGATTAACCTAGTTGTGTACAATCTGGAGTCATGTTAGGTCTCAAGCTGAGGTTCCACCTCAAACTCACACCAATCGCTTCCATTTAGCAACATTTGCCTGCCTCAGTTCATCATCTGTCTGATTTCCTACTTTTGATCCTCTGTAAACTTAAACTCATGAAGAAACCTGCTGCCCTTGCCTTAACTTGCAAAATTTATTTTTGCCTATATATTGGTACTCAGAAAAACAATGTTCTTATTTCAAAATAATTGTTTTGTTTTTAAATCCTTGTATGATCTTGTTCTCTCCATATGTGTAGTTGCCTCCAGCAAATAATCCTCCAAGGAATTTGGAGAAAGTGAGGACTGCAGGTGCTGGAGATCAGAGTCAAAAAGTGACTGGAAAAAGTCAGGAGATCAGACTGGAAAAAGTCAGGCAGCATCCGAGGAGCAGGAGAGTCGATGTTTTGAGCATAAGCTCTTCATCAGCAATGTTGTCTCCAAGAAATTTGTCTTGTTACACTGCTGGCATGTTAAACCATTATCTGGAATTTTAATTTTGATTATTGCATTGTGATTGTTTATGTCCTTTCCAATGCTTCTATACTCATGCTGACCACCTTTAAGTCACGGCATGAAGCCTACATTTTGGACCTAGCTTTAGGTTGTCAAACTTAATGTACTTTGGTATAGTATTTCTTTTATGATGTTCCTAAACAGCATTTTATGAAGTTCCAATAAGTTATAGGCTCTATGGATATATGAATTGTTGGGATACCATGCTATCAGGCAAAACTTGAAAAGCTTTAACTATAATTCATAAATAGAATTGGAATTGATGTTTGAGCACAGGCTATGTAGTCAGAATAAAGAGTTAGATTTGGCGTCAAAAATGAGAACCAGCAGGACATTGAGGCAAGGAGAGACAGGGACATATGCATCTTGAAAAGAACTGACAGATAAATAGATGGAATCTGAGTTGAGAAACAGGCTTTTTTTAGACAATGAAGAATTGTTAATTACTTTATTATTCTCACTGATCAACAGCACGGCTCATCTATAATACCATATATACTTGTATAAAAGTCAAAATGTTTTGACTATTTTCAAGGGTTAAATTTATGCGGTCAATATTACATGGATACTAATTTTGAGGGGTTGAAATTCATGCCTGTCAAAATTCATACTGTATCATGAACAAATGTCCAATTGATCTCTAGATGAATAAAGGGGGAAAAAATTATGATAGTTACCAGATAATGACAATAGAAACAAAAATTATTTAATGATTATTCTGTCCACTTTTCCTTTTTTTTCTTGTTATTCTCTGTTTTATCAAAAATCATCTGTGGGACAGAACAGAACGGGTTGGAGGCCCAGAGCAGAGCAAGACAGCCAGCAAACTGGAGGTCTGGAACTGAGTGCGATGACCAGCAGACTGGAGGCCTGGAGTGGAGTGAGATGACCAGAGGATTGGAGGCACAAAGCGGAGTGGGACAACCGGAAGATGGGAGGCCTGGAGTGGAGTGGAACAGCAAGCAGCCTGGAGGCCTGCAGTGGAGCAGGATGGCTAGCAGAATGGATGCCTGGATCGGAGTGGGACGGCCATACAAAAGTGAATACTAATTACACTAACTATAGTGCTGTTTTGATAATGAACTTTAGAAATTTGTAGCCTAACATTGGTGTGAATTGTACATCAAAGCACATAATAGCAAAAAAAATTAATTTCATCATTGTAACATTTATGTACAGGATAATACCTTGACTCACAAATGTTTATCTGTGAAAAACTAGGGTCAACTTTTACATGAGATATATAGAAAATTCCAGATTTTGTGACCAAAAATATCAGTACCTGGTATGGCAACTTTACCATTCAAGATTGGAGACGGTTACAGAGAGTGGTGAACTCGGCCCAGAAAATTACAAAGGCCAACCTCTCATCTATAGAATCCATCCATCAGGCCCGCTATCAAGGAAAGGATGCCAGCATTCTCAAAGATCCATCCCATCCTGGCAATGTTTAACCTCGACAGAAGATTGAACACATGCACCAGCTGGTATCGAAACAGTTTCTACCCTACTACCATTAGAATACTGAATGGACTCACAAATTCAACATTCACATGTATCTGTGTTTTTGTTTTTGCTGCTGTTTACCTATTATTTACTTATCTATGCTACTTACCTATGTGATCTGCCTGTATTGCTTGCAAGACAAAGCTATTCACTGTGCCTCGGCATATGTGACAATGAATTCAATTCAAAAATGAGGTCGACATTTACAGGACTTATACCCTAGCATAAACAATATACATTCAAAAAGTTAAGTCATTAGAATCAAAGAATTTTACAGTACAGAATGCAGCCATTCAACTCATTGTGTCTGAAGTGGCTCCCAAAAGAGCTACCCAGCTAGTCCCACTTTCCTGCCCTATCTCTGTATTTCTTTTAACTTCATCCCTTTCAAATATACATCCACATCTCTTTTGAAATCTTTATGGAATCGGCCTCCACCACTCTCAAGTCAATGCATTCCAAATTGTAGCAATTCTCTGAGTAAAAAAGTTTCTCCTCATCTCACTCCAAGCTTTCTTGTTGACAATCTTGAAATTGTGATCCCTAATTGACATAAAATCTGGTGGCAACAGAACATCCTTCTTTACCCAATCAAAATTGTTCATAATTTCGAACACTTAATAAGGTTACCACTTCTCTGCTTCTGGCAGAGTAAACCGTATCTTTCTAATCTGTCTCTGTATCTTCATTCCTGGCATCTTTCCAGTAAATGAGTCAATCATAATTCTACTACTTAAATTGATCAATTCTACAGATATGCATCACATTTTTGTTTCAATTCAAAATTACTTGTGACCAAAACAAGTTGGTAACTGAACTGGAAACGATCTAATATTCCCAATCAAGGAAAAACACTGAATTCAGTTTCAAATCCGGAAAAGAAATGCAAGTGAAATATCAATCCTGTGTCACCTCTATAACCACATATGCCATTTGATTCTATTCCTTCTCAATATTATTGATTTCTGTCCCTTTGTTTCCACGTCATTCTTGCATGGAATTATTGTCTTTTATAGAACATAGAATATTATAGCACAGTACAGGCTCTTCAGCCCTTGATGTTGCGTCGTCCTGTGGAACCAATCTGAAGCCCATCTAACCTACACTATTCCATTCTCATTCATATGCCTATCCAATGACCATTTAAATGCCCTTAAAGTTGGCAAGTTTATTACAGGTGCAGGCACCGTGTTCCATGCCCTTACTACTCTCTGAATAAAGAAACTATCTCTGACGCCTGTCCTATATCGATTACACCTCAATTTAAAGCTATGTCACTTCATGCTAGCAATCACCATCTGAGAAAAAAGGCTCTCACTATCTCACCCTATCTAACCCTCTGATTATATCTCTCAATTAAGTAACCTCTCAAACAAAAACAGCCTCAAATCACCCAGCCTTTTCTCATAAGCCTTCCCTCTATATTAGGCAAAATCCTAGTAAATCTCCTCTGAACCCTTTCCAAAGCTTCCACATCCTTCCCATAATGTGACCAGAACTGTGCACAATACTCCAAGCGCAGCTGCACCAGAGTTCTGTACAGCTGCAGCATGACTTCATGCTACTGAAGTTCAATCCCCCTACCAATAAAGGCTAACACACCGTATGCCTTCTTAACAACCCTATTAACCTGGGTTGAAAATGTATTGCTGGAAAAGCGCAGCAGGTCAGGCAGCATCCAAGGAGCAGGAGAATCGATGCATGAGCCCTTCAGGAACAAAACGTCGATTCTCCTGCTCCTTGGATGCTGCCTGACCTGCTGTGCTTTTCCAGCAACACATTTTCAGCTCTGATCTCCAGCATCTGCAGTCCTCACTTTTTCCTATTAACCTGGGTGGCAACTTTCAAGGATCTATGTACCTGGATACTGAGATCTCTCTGCTCATCTACACTACCAAGAATCTTACCATTAGCCCAGTACTTTGCATTCCTGTTACTCCTTCCAAAGTGAATCACCTCAGACTTTTCTGCATTAAACAGCATTTGCCACCTCTCAGTCCAGCTCTGCAGCTTATCTATGTCCCTCTATAACCTACAACATCCTTTGGCACTATCCACAACTCTACCGACCTTAGTGTCATCCGCAAATTTACTAACCCAACCTTTTGTGCCCTCTTCCAGGTCATTTGTAAAAATGTTAAACAGCAGTGGACCCAAAACAGATCCTTGCAATACAGCGCTAGTAACTGAACTTCAGGATGAATATTTCCCATCAACCATCACCCTCTATCTTCTTTCAGCTAGCCAATTGCTGATCCAAACTGCTAGATCACTGTCAATTCCACGCCTCCGTATTTTATGCAATAGCCTACTGTGGGGAACCTTACCAAACTCCTTACTGAAATCCACATACATTACATCAACCACTTTACTCTCATCCACCTGTTTGGTCACCTTCTCAAAGAACTCAATAAAGGTTGTGAGGCACAAAACCTTGTTGACTATCCCCAATCAACTTATTCCTTTCGAGATGATTATAAATCCTATTTCTTATAACCCTTTCCAACACTTTACCCACAACTGAAGTAAGGCTCATAGGTCTATGATTACCAGGGTTGTCTCTACTCCCCTTCTTGAACAAGGGAACAACATTTAGAACATAGAACAGTACAGCACAGAACAGGCCCTTCAGCCCACAATGTTGTGCTGACCACTGATCCTCATGTGTGCACTCTTAAATTTCTGTGACCATATGCATGTCCAGGAGTCTCTTAAATGTGCCCAATGACCCTGCCTCCACAACTGCTGCTGGCAACGCATTCCATGCTCTCACAACTCTCTGTGTAAAGAACCCGCCTCTGACATCCCCTCTATACTTTCCTCCAACCAGCTTAAAACTATGACCCCTCGTGTTAGTCATTTCTGCCTTGGGAAATAGTCTCTGGCTATCGACTCTATCTATACCTTGTATACCTCAATTAGGTCCCCTCTTCTCCTCCTTTTCTCCAATGAAAAATGTCCGAGCTCAGTCAACCTCTCCTCATAAGATAAGCCCTCCAGTCCAGGCAGTAAACCTCCTCTGAACCCTCTCCAAAGCATCCACATCTTTCCTATAATAGGGCGACCAGAATGGATGGAGTATTCCAAGTGCGGTCTAACCAAAGTTTTATAGAGCTGCAACAAGATCTCACGACTCTTAAACTCAATACCCCCGTTAATGAAAGCCAAAACACCATATGCTTTCTTAACAACCCTGTCCACTTGGGTGGCCATTTTAAGGGATCTATGTACCTGCACCCCAAGATCCCTCTGTTCCTCCACACTGCCAAGAATCCTATCCTTAATCCTGTCCTCAGCTTTCAAATTCGATTTTCCAAAATGCATCACCTCGCATTTATCCAGGTTGAAATCCATCTGCTACCTCTCAGCCCATCTCTGTATCCTTTCAATGTCCCGCTGCAGCCTACAACAGCCCTCTATATTGTCAAAGACACCTCCAACCTTTGTGTCATCTGCAAACTTGCTGACCCATCCTTCAATCCCCTCATCCAAGTCATTATTAAAAATTACAAACAATAGAGGCCCAAGGACACGTATGGAGTCAGCTATTACGAGGGGGCATAGCTTTAAATTAAGGGGTGGTAGGTATAGGACAGATGTTAGGGGTAGATTCTTTACTCAGCGAGTCGTGAGTTCATGGAATGCCCTGCCAGTAGCAGTGGTGGACTCTCCCTCTTTATGAGCATTTAAGCGGGCATTGGATAGGCATATGGAGGATAGTGGGCTACTGTAGGTTAGGTGGGCTTGGATCGGTGCAACATCGAGGGCCAAGGGCCTGTACTGCGCTGTATTCTTCTATGTTCTATGTTCTGTGACAGAGCCCTGTGGAACACCACTCCAGGCAGAATATTCTGACTTCCAGGCAGAATATTTTCCTTCTACTACCACTCGCTGTCTTCTGTTGGCCAGCCAATTCTGTATTCAGACAGCTATGTTCCCTGAATCCCATTCCTCCTGACCTTCTGAATGAGCCTACCATAGCGAACCTTATCAAATGCCTTGCTGAAGTCCATATACACCACATTCACAGTTCGACCCGTGTTGACTGCATTTAATCAAGCCATGCTCTTCCAGATGGTCATAAATCCTATCCCTCAGAATCCTTTCTAACACCTTACAGACGACAGACGTGAGACTTACTGGTCTGTAATTGCCGGGGATTTCCCTATTTCCTTTCTTGAAGAGAGGAATTACATTTGCCTCATTCCAGTACTCAGGTACGACTCCAGTGGAGAGTGAGGATGAAAAGATCTTCGCAAATATCGAAGCAATTGCATTTCTCGTTTCCCAAAGCAGCCGAGGACAAATCTGGTCCGGGCCTGGCGACTTGTCAATCTTAATGTTTGACAAAATTTTCAGCACATCAGCTTCCTCTATCTCTCCATTTCAGCATACACACCTGCTCTTCAAAGGTTTCATTCACTGCAAAGTTTGTTTCTTTCGTAAAGACAGAAGCAAAAAACTCATTTCGGGCTTCCCCTACCTCCTCAGACTCCACACACAAATTCCCTATGCTATCCCTGATCAGCCCTACTCTTTCTTTGACCATTCTTTTATTCCTCACATAAGTGTAAAATGCTTTTGTGTTCTCCCTAATCCATTCTGCCAAGCCTTTCTCGTGCCCCCTCCTGGCTCTCCTCAGACCATTCTTAAGCTCCTTCCTCACCTGCCTGTAATCCTGTAGAGCTCAGCTTGACCCTAGCTTTCTCCACCTTATGTAAGCTACCTTTTTCCTTTTGATGAGAAGCTCCACCGCTCTTGTCATCCAAGGTTCCTTTATCTTACCCCTTCTTGCCTGTCTCAGAGGGACATATTTATTCATCACTTGTAACAACTGTTCCTTAAACAGTCTCCACATGTCTATAGTGCCTTTACCATGGAACAATTGCTCGCAATCCATGCTTCCTAACTCATGTCTAATCGCATCTTCCCCAATTAAATATCCTCCCATTTTGCCTAATCCTCTTCTTCTCCATAGCTATGTAGAATGTGAGGCAGTTGTGGTCACTATCACCAAAATGTTCTCCACCACAAGATCTGATAACTGCCCCGGCTCGTTTCCGAGCACTAAGTCTAGAATGGCCTCTCCCCTCATCGGCCTGTCAACATACTGAGTTAGGAAACCCTCCTGAACACACCTTACAAAAACAGCTCCATTCAAATCTTCTGCTTGAAGGAGGTTCCAATCAATATTGAGAAAGTTAAAGTCACCCATTACAACAACCCTACTACGTCCACACTTTTCCAAAATCTGCCGACCTATGCTTTCTTCCATCTCCCTGCTGCTATTGGGGGACCTGTAGCAAACCCCTAAAAAGAGGTAACTGCTCCCTTGCTGTTCCTAATTTCCACCCATACTGACTCGGTAGGCAGATCTTCCTTGACACTGAAAGCTTCTGTAGCTGTGATACCCTCTCTGATTAGTAGTGCTACACCCCCTCCTCTTTTTCCGCCCTCCCTATTCTTTTTAAATGCTCTAAACCCTGGAACATCCAGCAACCATTCCTGCCCCTGAGAAACCCATTTCTCTGCTATGGCCACAACATCATAGCACCAGGTACTGATCCATGCTCTAAGTTCGTCACTTTTATTCCTGATACTCCTTGCTTTAAAGCAAACACACTTTAACTGATACCTTGGTTCCTTGCCAGGAAATTCCTTCCCACTAGCTGGTCTACCTCTTGCTATTGCCTCATCTGCATCAACTCTCACCTCCGGTATACAGCTCAGGTTCCCACTCCCCTGCCATACTAGTTTAAACCCTCTCGAACTACTCGAGCAAACCTTCCACCCAGGACATTGGCCCCCTTTCAGTTCAGATGCAACCCGTTTTTCTTGTACAGGTCCCACCTTCCCCAGAAGGCATCCCAATTATCTACATATCTGAATCCCTCCCAGCTGCGCCGCCACGTATTAAGCTGCGCCTGCTCCCTGTTCCTCACCTCGCTATCTCATGGCACCGGTAGTAAAACTAGAGAACACTACTCTGTTCATCCTGCTTTGCCGCTTCCATCCTAACTCCCTGAAATCACTTTTTATATCTTCAATCCTTTTCCTGGCTATATCATTAGTGCCAATATGTAACAAGATTTCTGGCTGTTCGCCCTCCCCTTTTAGAACCTTATACACCCGATCGGAGACGTCCCGGACCCTGGCACCAGGGAGGCAACATACCTTCTGGGAATCCCGATCCTAACCACAAAATCTCCTGTCGATTCCCCTAACTATCGATCCCTACCACGAGTACTTTTCTATTCTGCCCCCTACCCTCCTTTGCCACAGTGTCAGGCTCAGTGCCAGAGAACTGACTGCTATGGCTTTCCTCTGGTAGGTCATCCCCCCAGCAGTATCCAAAATGATATAGTTATTGCTGAGGGGAATGTCCACAGGGGATCTCTGCACTGTCTGACTGTCCCCTTTCCTCCCCCTAACTGTAGCCCATTTATCCTTGTCCTGAGCCTTGTCCTGACCAACTCCCGGTAACTCCTCAGCCTCCCGAATGATCCGTAGTTCATCCAGCTCCAGCTCCAATTCCCTAACACAATTTTCAAGGAGCTAGAGTTGCGTGCACTTTCCACAGTCAATATTTGCTGTCCTCCAGTTTTCTGGCACTATTCCTGGTGACAATGGTGACATAAAGATCATAAGCCAAAGGCTCGGCAATCTCCTTCCTGGCTTCCCAGATAATCTTGGGATAAGTCCCATCCAGCCCAAGGAATTTATCTACTTTTGCACTTTTCAGAATTTTGAACACCTCCTCCTTGTAGACCTCAATCCCAACTAGTCTCGTGGCCTGTATCTCACTATTCTCCTTGATAACATTGTTTTTTTCTAGTGTGGATATTGATGAAAAGTGTTCATTTAGTGTCTTCCCCTATCTTGTCCGACTTCATGCACAATTTCCCACTACTATCTTTGATTGGTCCTAATCTTACTCTCATCATTCTTTCATTCCTGATATACCAATAGAAAGCCTTAGGGTTTTCCTTGATCCTATCCATCAACAATTCCCCTTGTCCCCTCCTGGCTCTTCTTAGCGCTTCTTTTTAGGTTATTCCTGGCTAACTTGTAACTCTTAAGTGCCATAACTGAGCCATCGTGTCTCATCCTAACAGAAGCCTTCTTCTCCCTCTTGACAAGAGATTCAACTTCCTTTGTAAACCATGGCTCCCGCATTTGACAACTTCCTCCTTGCCTGACTGGTACATTCTTATCAAGGATCCATAGTAGCTGTTCCTTGAATAAGGTACACATTTCAATTGTGCCCATCCCCTGCAGTTTTCTTCCCCATTCTATGCATCCTAAAGTTTGCCTAATGGCATCATAATTACCTTTCCCCCAGCTATAAGTCTTGTCCTGCGGTGTATACCTATCCCGTTCCATCACGAAAGTGAACATAACCGAATTGTGGTCACGATCACTAAAGTGCTTACCTCCCTCCAAGCCTAACACCTGGCTGGGTTTATTACTGAGTACCAAATTTAATGTGGCCTCACCCCTTGTTGGCATGTCTACATACTGTGTCAGGAAGCCCTCCTGCACACATTGGACAAATACTGACCCAATAGTACTTGAATTATAATAATCCCAGTCAATATTTGGAAAGTTAAAGACCCCATAACAGTAAGCCTGTCAGTATTGCTCCTATCGAGGATCATCTTTGCTATCCTATCCTTTATATCTCCGGAACTATTCAGAAGCCAATAGAAAATTCCCAAAAGGGCAACCTCTCCTTTCTTGTTTCTAACCTCAGCCCATACTATCTCAATGAATGAGTCTTCAAATGTCCTTTCTGTAACTGTAATTCTGTCCTTGACTAACAATGCCCCCACACCCTTTTACCTTTATCACTGTTCTTACTGAAACATGTAAATCCCATGACCTGCAATAAACATTCCTGTCCCTGCTCTACCCATGTCTCTGAAATGGCCACAGCATCGAAATCCCAGGTATCAACCCATGCTGCAAGTTCACCCACCTTATTCTGCATGCTCCTGGCATTGAAGTAGACACACTTCAAACCAACTCCTCACGTGCCGGTGCCCTTCTTGCAACCTTGAAACTTCATATCTGGCTTCACTACTCTCAATCTCCTATATACCTGAACTACAATTTAAGTTCTGAATGTAGGTTTGCACACTGAGCTGAAAGGGTCTGAAAACGAACCTTCCAGCTCATTGAGCAAACCTATATCCAGAACCTCAACCTGAGCTACATATCTTCTCAAAACTTGCTATCATTTAGGTTCCCATACCTCTGCTGAATTAGTTTAAATCCACCCGAAGAGCATTAGCAAATATCCCCCCCAGGATATTGATACCCCTCTGGTTATCTGCAACTGCAATCAGTTTCAAGCCATCATAATTTTTCTTATTTAGGAATAATGAATAATGTATTAGAATATGTTACCTGGCACAGCAATAACAGCAAGCACAGTGTAGAAAATTGCATATATGAGACCTTTGGGTGGGGCATGCATTTTCTGTAAGAAGTGAAACAGTTTACTTGGAATATTATGCACAGCCTTCTTTATTATACATGATGGCAAACTCCCTGAGACACAATTAGCTTTAATTACAATTAATTGCAGCTAAATTTAGTTCTCACTCATGAAAAGAAAACACATTCTTGTGTTTTCAGTTGTTACCAGTTGCATTAAGTTCTACTCCCTGATGAAATACATTTGGTTCCATCAACGTTAATATTACTGACAGTGATTGAACAAAATGCAGCTGATGTTGTGTTGGATTATTTGATGCAAAGGGCAAACAGAATAGACAGAAGGAAACCTTTGGTCTTTAATAAGACAAAGAATTGCACATGCTGGAGATCTGAAACAAACAAAAACAGAAATTGCTGATGAAACTCAGCATGCTTTGTGTCCTGTGACCTTTTGTCAGAACAGAAGAAAGGTCAGTTCTGAAGAAGAGTCATGGAACTCGAAACATTAACACTGTTTTCTCTTCACAGAATCTTCTTTCAAACAAAATCATAAATTGCTGGAAAAACTCTGCAGGTCTGTCAGCATCTGTTGAGAAAAAGCAGCATTAACCTTTTGTGACCAGTGACCCTTCTTCAAAACATTCTGAATGTCACTGGAAGTTAAACAGCTAGAATAAAATCATAGACTCATATAGCAAAGAAACAGATCCTTTGGTCCAACTCATCCACACCAATCAGACATCCCAATCTGACCCGGTCCCATTTGCCCCTTCCTATTCACATACCCATCCAGATTCCTTATAAATATTGTAACTGTACCCTACCTTCACCACTTTCTCTGACAGCTCGTTCCACACACGCACCACTGTTTGCATGAAAATATTATGCCTCAGGTCCTTTTAAAATCTTTTCTCTGTCACCTTAAACCTATGCCCTCTAGCTTTAGACTTATAAAGCAAGCATTGAATCCAGAGGTAGTTGATGCTGAATGGTAACGGAAATTACTGGAGAAACCTAGCAGCATCTGTGAAAAGATGGTCCGAGACAGAGATGTTGGCCAGTGTGTTGAAGTGATGGGTAGCTGGGAGCTTGGGGTCATAATTAGCTGCAATTTCTGCCATCCCCAGTAAGATGCTTTATCTGGACATACATTCCCCTCTCCTTCATTGTCAGCCTTCCACAGGGACCCCGGTCTGCTCCTCCACCACTTCCAACACCGCCCACACCCCTACAGTACCTTCCTTTGCAATCTCAGAAAGTGTAACACCTGCCCGTTTACTTCTTCCCGCCTCACCATCCAAAGTCCCAATCACACCTTCCAGGTGAAGCAGCAATTTACCTGCACTTCTTTCAATCTAGTCCACTGTATTCACAGCTCACAATGTGGTCTGCTGTACACTGGGTTGACAAAACACAGACTGGGCATCCACTTTGCTGTGCACCCAAGTTTTGTGTGCAAAAGTGATCCCAAGTTTCTAGTTACCTGCCACTTCAACACACTATCTTGTTCCCTGGCTAACAGCTCTGTCTCAAGCTTGCTGCAGTGCTCCAGCAAAGGTCAGCACATCTCATTTTCTGCAGCCTTCAGTACTCAATTTCAAATTCAATAATTTTAGGGCCTGATCACCTTCTCCCATGTCCTTTACCCCCAGGTCCTGTTATCACAGTCAACTCATTTTATTCCACAAATGGTCCCCATTAGCAGCTCTTGAACCTGGGATCCTGGTGCTGTGAGGTAGCAGTGCTAACCACTGCTACCTCACTGCACCAGGTATGCATGTAAAATCATGTCTCACAAACTTGATTGAGTTTTTTGAAGAAGTAACAAAGAGGATTGATGAGGGCATAGTGGTAGATGTGATGTTTATGGACTTCAGTCAGGTATTTGACAAGGTTTCCCATGGGAGACTGGTTATCAAGGTTAGATCTCATGGAATACAGGGAGAACTTGCCATTTGGATACAGAACTGACTCAAAGGGTCAGAGAGTAGTGGTGGAGGGTTTTTTTCAGACTAGAGGCCTGTGAACCAATGGAGTGCCACAAGGATCGGTGCTGGGTCCACTACTTTTCATCATTTATATAAATGATTTGGGTGTGAGCATAAGAGGTACAGTTAGTAAGTTTGCAGATGACACCAAAATTGGAGGTGTAGTGGACAGCGAAGGAAGTTACCTCAGATTACAAAGGGATCTTGATCAGATGGGCCAATGGGCTGAGAAGTAACAGATAGAGTTCAATTTGTATAAATGTGAGGAGCTGCACTTTGGGAAAGCAAATCTTAGCAGGACTTATACACTTAAAGGTAAGGTCCTAGGGAGTGTTGCTGAGCAAAGAGACCTTGGAGTGCAGGTTCATAGCTCCTTGAAAGTGGAGTCACAGATAGATAGGATAGTGAAGAAGGTGTTTGGTATGCTTTCCTTTATTAGTCAGAGTATTGAGTTGGGACTTGGGAGGTCATGTTGTGGCTGTACAAGACATTGGTTAGGCCACTGTTGGAATATTGCATGCAATTCTAGTCTTCTTCCTACTAGAAAGATGTTGTGAAATTTGAAAGGGTTTAGAAAAGATTTAAAGGATGTTGACAGGGTTGGCAGTTTTGAGCTTCAGGGAGAGGTTGAAAAGTTGAAGGTTGTTTCCCCTGGAATGTCGAAGGCTGAGGGGTTACCTTATGGAGGTTTATAAAATTATGAGGGGCATGGATAAGATAAATAAACAAACTCTTTTCCCTGGGGTGGGGGAGTCCAGAACTAGAGGCTGTAGGTTTAGGGTGATACATGTACTCAGAGGGTGATACATGTATGGAACAAGCTGCCAGAGGAAATGGTGGAAGCTGGTACAATTGCAACATTTAAAAGTCATCTGGATGGGTATATGAATAAGAAGGGTTTGGAGGGATATGGACCAGGTGCTGGCAGGTGGGACTAGATTGGGTTGGGATATCTGGTCGGCATGGACGAGTTGACCGAAGGGTCTGTTTCCATGCTGTACATCTCTACGACTCTATAACTCTCTCTCTGAATGAATGCGTTAAGCTCGAGACATTGTATTCATGAGATATGCTCTACTCATTAATTTAACTCGGGCAGTTTGTTTCTTAAATGAATGAGTGCAGTTTTTATTCATTAAATGCATGAGTCAAGTTTGTTTCATTGATTCAATAAATAACGTTTGATTCATTGAATGAATGACTGCAGTTTGATTCGTTAAATGTATGAGTTACCATTGCTTCATTGATTGACTGATTGAAGTTTGATTCAATGAATGAATGCAGTTCCTTTCACTGAATGAATGTGTTAAACTCTAGAATGTGTCAATCTCGTGCAGTTTGTTTCATTGAATGAATGAGTGCAGTTTGAATCATTAAATGTATGACTGTGTTAAGTTTGTTTCGTTAAATCAATGAATAACGTTTGACTCATTGAATGTACGATTGAAATTTGATTCAGTGAATGAATGAATGCAGTTTGTTCAATTGAATGAATGTATTGAGTTCGAGTCATTGTATTCATGACATATGCTCCACTCATTGAATTAACACGGGCAGTTTGTTTCCTTGAATTAACACGTGCAGTTTGACTCATTGAATGAATGAATGCAGTTTGATTCGCTAAAAGTCTGAGTTACGCTTGTTTCATTGAATCAACGAATAATGTTTGATTTATTGAATGTCTGATTGAAGTTTGATTGAATGAATGAGAATGAAGTTTGATTCTTTGAATGCATGAGTTAAGCTTGAATGAATGAGAGAAGCTTGCCACATTGAACTAACACGTGCAGTTTGTTTCATTGAATGACTGAGTGCAATTTGATTCATTGAATGAATGAATGCAGTTGGATTCATTGAATGGTCGGCTTATGCCCGAGACATTGTATTCATGAGATAAGCTCTACTCATTGAAATAACACGTGCAGTTTGTTTCATTGAATGAGTGAGTTCAGCTTGATTCACTGAATGAATTACTGAATGTATTTTGTTTCATTTGTTTCATTTTGTTTCATTTTCATCCATTTGACATCTCAATGTTAGCAACCTCTGCCTTTGGCTCTGGGCATCCTCACCTTTACTCACCCTTTGTCTATAACATAAAAACCAACATTTTCCAACCCCTCCACATCTGAAGAGTTAGATCAGACTCCCAACATTCATTGTTTCTCTCTAAATCTTCTGCCCATTACTTTAAATTTATGCCCCAGATCTTTTATTTGTCCACTAATGAGAAAAGTTTCTTCTTGCCTACTCTCTATATGCCCTTCATAATTTTGTACATCTCAATCATGTCCCCTCTGAATCTTTTCTGCTCCATGGAAAACAGATCCATGCTGTCCAATTGCAGACTCCTGGAGCTGTACAAGTAATTGTCCTGGATAATTATACAGTTACAAATGGAGTTGATGACTCTGCTGAAAGCAGGAATTATTTTTCATGACAAGTTTAATAATAAGATTATTATATGAAGACTAGAAGTAGTTATATAACAGATTACCTGCAATAGGATCTTGGTAAAAATATGAAAGTAAAATGACCTGGAAGGAAAATCCTCCATTCTCATTTTAAAATATAATTTACAATCAAATGAGTGTTTACAACAGGTGCATCAAGTCTAATTATGCATTTGAGTAAGCAATCTGCAAATTTCAGATTGAGAATATTTATTAATATCCCTATAAATATAATGAAATAATGTTTCTGCTCATAGATAATGTTCTCACATCAGGTCTATTACAGAACATTAGGATTCAGAATCTTGTAGGAATGGAAGTGAAATGGAAGTGGAATAGACCAGTCAGTCTTACGTCTGTGGTCAGCAAAGTTTTGGAAAGAATTCTGAGGGATAGGGTTTACGACTATTTGGCAAAACATAAAGGCAGTCAGCATGGCTTTGTAAGGGGCAGGTCATGCCTCAAATTTTATTGAGTTCTTTGACAAGACAGGTCAATGAAGGACAAGCAGTGGAAGTGCTTCAGCAAAGCATTTGATAAAGTTCCCCATGATAGGCTCATTCATAAAGTCAGGAAGTATGGGATACAGGGAGATTTGGTTATCTGGATTCAGAGTTGGTTGGCTGACAGAAGGCAGAGATGGAAAGTATGCTGCCTGGTGGTCAGTGTTGAGTGGGGTCCCACAGGGCTCTGTTCTTGGGCCTCTGCTCTTTGTAGTTTTTATAAATGACTTGGATGAGGAGGTTGGGGGGGGGGTGGGGTTAGTAAAGTTGCAGATGACACAAAGGTTGGAGGTGCCATTGATAGTGTTGAGGGCTACTGCAGGCTGCAGCATGACATAGATGAGTTGCAGAGCTGGGCTGAGAAATGGCAGATGGAGTTCAATCTGGATAAATGCAAAGTGATGCATTTTGGAAGGTCAAACTCAAATGCTGAATATAGGACTAAAGACAGGATTCTTGGCAGTGTGGAGCAACTGAGGGATCTGGGCATGCAAGTACATAGATCCCTCAAAGTTGCCACCCAATTGGTTAGGGTTGTTAAGAAAGCATAAGGTGTTTTAGCTTTCATTAACAGAGGGATTGAGTTTAAGAGCCACAAGGATTTGCTACAGCTCTACAAGTCCGCAGTGAGACCACACTTGCAATACTGTGTCCAGTTCTGGTCGCCCCCCCCCCCTACTATAGGAAAGATACAGAGGCTTTGGAGTGTAAAGAAGGTTTACCAGGAGGCTGGCTGGACTGGAGGGCTTGCCTTATGAAGAAAGGTTGAATAGCTTGGACTTTTCTCTCTGGAGAGAAGGAGAAAGAGAGGAGACCTGATAGAGGTATACAAGATAATGAGAGTCAATAGCCAGAGACATTTCCACAGGGTAGGATTGACTGGTATGAGGGGTGATAGTTTTAACATATCAAGAGAAAGGTATAGAGGAAATGTCAGAGATAGGTTCTTTACACAGGAAGTTGTGAATGCATGGAATGTGTTGCCAGTGGTGGTGGTGGAAGCAGAGTCATTAGTGACATTTAAGTGACTGCTGGACATGCCCATGGATAGCAGTGAGTTGAGAGATGCATAGGTAAAGTTATTATATTTTACATTAGGATTAAACCTCGGCACAACATCATGGGCCAAAGGGCCTCTTCTGTGCTTACTTTTCTATGTATGTTCTATGAAATCTTAGTAGCAAAACAAGTCATTGTGAGATTTAGATAATAAGTAATAATCAGGAAACAAAGCTTGAAATATGCAAAATAATTTATTGGTTTCATAATTTAAATATCTTGACAATCCATTTCAGAGGGTATTTCAAGGCATTTTTGAATTCTTCTCTGAATTTGCTCTGTGTTGCTGCATAAATGCAAGTGTTGGTACAACAGCTGAGGAGTTGGGACATGTTCCCACCTTCCTGCAAAATGAATCTTGGGTCATTGCTGGTAGAGCCTGTTGAATAATTACTGTTTGTAAATCGCACATATAAGAAATTTATAACATAAGTTGTCCATAAAAGAAGGAAACTGCTTGAGATGGTGAAGAGCAAAATGATTGATTTTCTCCGGCTCTCCATCTCCGGGTCACTCTGATTCTCCCTGATGGTTTGAAGCCGAAGTCTCTTGCGGGCTTTATTGGCCAATACAATGTTTCTGACAGTCAGGAGGTTGAGGATCAACATTATAAGGAATGGGGAACAGGGGTTTAAAATCCGGTCCACCCAGTCAAATGCTGTCCATGAAAGTTCAGTGTAAAAGCTTAATTTAATATTGCAGTACCATGGGACACCATTAACTATATACAATGGCTCATATACAAAGTACCACGGAAAGTTTTTCACACAGCTCACAGCAGAGACTATTCCGATAACAATAGCTGCCATTTTCTTTGTGCAGTACTTTGCTTTGAAATGCTGGCAACAAATAGCTATAAATCGATCAATAGTAAAAACAACTGTCAACCAGACTGAACAGTCTCTGACTACATAGATGACAGTGATTTTGAGACTACAGACTGGAGTTGTGGAGAGGAAGAGAACTGGAAAGTAAATTACACTGATCCTGTTTAACACCACTGCTGTGATAAGCACCAAGAGATCCGTAACTGCCATCCCAACTAGGTACCGTGTGATACACTTTGAGAGACCACACCTGCCACGAGATAGGATGAGAATTGTCACCAGGTTTCCTGACAAGCATAGAAATGAATTTCAGTTTACACAACAAAGTAGAAAAAATGTTTTTTTTGTCATTGTCTAAATACAGACAAATAGTCAACATTGATTTTTAAGGAACCCATATTTATTTAAAAAAATAGCCAAATGTTGGCATATTGTCTAATGCTGAGAAGTAAACAAAACCTGATAGTAACATGAAACCTCTGTGCTGCAATGAAAATGAGTTAGATCAAAAGAGACATGAAACGAGAGAAGGAGAGAAAGAAAGGAAAGAGAGAAAGAAAGAGGAGAGAGAGAAAGAAAAAGAAAGAGAGAGAAAGTGAGGCAGAGAGAGAAGAAGTGAGAAAGGCAGAAGAGAAAGAAAGAGAAAAAGAGAGAAAGAAAGAGAGAGAGAAAGAAAGAAAGAACGAGAGAAAGAGAGACAGAAAGAACAAGAGAAAGAGAGACAGAAAAAAGATCGAGAGAAACAATGAGAGAAAGAAAGGAGAGAAGGATAGAAGGAGTGAAGTAGAGAAGGAGAGAAAGAATGAATGAGAGAAAAAATGTAGGAGAGAAAGAGAGAGAGAATGAGCGAGAGAATGAGAGAAGTAGACAAGGAGAGAAAGAATGAAGCAAAGAAAGAGAGAGAAAGGAAGAAAGAGAGAAAAAGCAAGGAGAGAAAGAAAGAAAGACAGAGAGAGAAAGAAATGAGAGAAAGAGAGAAAGAAAGAAAGGAGAAAAAAGAGAGAAAGAAAGAGTGAAAGAAAGAAAGGAGAGAGAAAAAGAAGGAAGGAGAGAAAGAAATAAGGATAGAAAGAAAGAAAGACAAAGAAAGGGAGAAAGAAATAAAGAGAAAGAAAGGAGAGAAAGAATGAAAGAGAAAGAGAGAAAGGGAGACCTTGAAAGAGAGAGAGAGAGAGAGAGAAAGAAAGAGGGGGAACAGAGAGAGAGGAAAACAGAGAGAAATAAACAAATACAGAAAGAAAGAAAGAAAGAATGAAAGAGAAAGAGAGGGAGAGAGAAAGAAAGAGAGAAAGAGGAGTGAGGGAGAGAGAAAGAAAGAGAGAATGAAAAAGAAAGAAAGCGAGAAAGTGAGAAAGCAAGAAAGAAAGAACGAAAGAAAAGAGAAAGAAAGAGAGAAAGAAAGAGAGAAAAAGAAAGAAAGCAATACAGAAAGAAAAAAGAGAGAATGAAACAGAGAGATAAAGAAAAAAGGAAAGAGGAAGAGAGAAAGAAAGGAGAAAGGAAGAGAGAAAGAAAGAAAGGAGAGAGAAAAAAAAGAAGGAGAGAAAGAAATAAGGAGAGAAAGAAAGAGAGACAGAGAAAGAGAAAGAAAGAAAAAGAAAGTAAGGAGAGAAAGAATGAAAGAGAAAGCGAGAAAGTGAGAAAGACTGAAAATGAGAAAGAGTTAAAGTGAGAAAGAGTGAAAGTGAGAAAGAGAGAAAGAGAGAAAGAGGGAGAGAAAGAGGGAGAGAGAAAGAAAGAAAGGAACTAAACAAAGGAAAGAAAGAAAAAGAGAAAGAATGAAAGAGAGAAGTAGAGAAAGAAAGAAAGAAAGAAAGAGAAAGAAAGAAAAAGAAAGAGAGAAAGGGGGTAACAGAGAGGGGGAAACAGAGAGGGGGAATAAAGAGAGAGAAAGAGAGAAAGAGAAAAGAAATACAGAAAGAAAGGGTGAGAAAGAGAGGGAGAGAGAAAGAAAGTGACAGAAAAGGAGCGAGGGAGAAAGAAGGAAAGAGAAATAATGAAGAAAGAAAGAAAGCGAAAAAGTGAGAAGGAAAAGAAGGAAAGAATGAATGAGAAAAGGAAAGAATGAAAGAAAGAGAGAGAAAGAGAAAGAAAGTGAAAGAGAGAAAGAAAAAGGAATACAGAAAGAAAGAGAGACAGAAAGAAAAAAGAGAATGAAACAGAGAGAAATAAAGAAAAAAAGGAAAAAGGAAGAAAGAAAGAGAGAAATAATGAAAAAGAAAGAAAAAGAAAGAGAAAGAAAGCCAGAAAGTGAAAAAAGAAAGAAAGAGAGAAAGAAAGAAAGAAGGGAAGGAAACAAAGAACGAAGGACAGAGAGCACAAAAGAAAAAGAGAGAGAAAGAGGAAGGAGAAAGAGAAAGAGGAAGAAAGAGAGAGAGAGAGGAAGAAAGAGAGAGAGGAAGAGAGAAAGTAAAAGAAAGAAAATGTGCAATGAAGAGAAAGGAAAAGAGAAAGAATGAAAGAGAGAAAGAATGAAAGAAACAAATACAGAAGGAAAGAGAGAAAGAAAGAAAGACAGAAAGAGAGAACGAACAAAAGAAAATCTTTAATCCAGAAAGCCAGCTATACATTTTGCAGTTAGACAGATAAACTTTTGGTAAGTCAGAACTACTACAGATTTCTTAACCTTTGACTAGATCTTGTAACCATTTTATTTTCATGGCTGAGTCAGTTAAGTTTCTGGTGAATGGCTACTCCCAAAATTTTAATCTTTCATAGAATTATACAGAATTATATCTGTATCATCTCACTTTCTAGTACTTGGCCCATAGCCTTGAATTTTATGAAGTTTCAAGTGCTCATCCGTGTCTTTTTTAACTGTTGTGATACTTCCTGCTTCAACTGCCCTCCTAGGCAGTGCATTCCAGATCCCAAGCACCCTCTGGGTGAAAAACATATTTTTAAAATCTGCTTTGAACCTTTGCCTTAAAATTATGCCTGCTTGTTATTGACCCTTCAATGAAAGTTATGTCCATAACTTTCTTAATCTCATACATCACAATCAGGTCTCTTCTCAGGCTCTGCTCGAAAGAAAACAACCCAAGCAAATCAAACACAGCCATGTCAAGGACGTATTGGTTATATCATTTCTTATTGGAGACAGCCATTGATTGGTACTTGTGTGACATTTACCAGACCATGCTAGAACTTTATCAACGTATATTGAAACATGACATTCAGGAATACTAATAACCCTATGGTAGCACTGTGCATCCAGACACAATTGCCACTTCAAATTAATTATGATTGACAAAAAATGCATTCTATTAATTCTTCTGGGATGGAATTTTTTTTAGACATGTATACGGCATTGCGTCAGGCAAATATCAGAAAGTTGACAGTGCAGATCAAATTACTATTATCAAAGCAGAGGGAATAAAGCACAGGGAATTTTTCAGAGCCAGAGAGACAATTCAAACAATGCTATGAGTTTTTTCACAACATTTAATTTATCACAAAATCTTACCTGGCACGCCAATAACTGCCAGGACAGGATAATAAATTGCATACACTATGCCTGTCACTTGTCCATGCATTTTGAATCTGTACTTTTGGTCCCCAACTAGAATGTTGATTATCTTCTAAAACCTTTGTAATGTTCGAAGGATTTCTTATTAAAGCAGTTGTAAACCCCAGAGAAACAATTAGGATATCTTTGAAACAAACACACTGGGTTACATCACAATGATTGTTAATAACAGTTCCATGATTTTCCTGATGACAACTCTCCTATTCTGCATAACGTATATTCAATCAATGTCAACTTGTTTTTAATTGAAGAAAAAATTCAAGATATCATTATCAGCACAATGCCCTTATTTGTCCTCCAACCCTGTAAATTCTATTTTGTTACAATTGTTTCAGGATCTGTGCAGACAATTGCATTGCTGCATTTGACACACATTAGAATTTGCTCCAGACCAAAATGGTCGGTTTAGATATTGGTTAGAATGAAATAGCAAATAAATATTCGCATATGGTTGATTCTTTTCATTACAATTGGACATCAGAAAGTGCCTCAAAGCTAATGTTTTTGAAACCCAGTATATGTTCTAACTGAGATCGGTGAACTCAGTTGGCTGGATGTCGAGCTTACAATACATGTGATGCCAATGGCACTAAATCAATTCCTGTACTGGCTGAGTAAAGTCACTTTCTCAACTTCTCCACTCACCTGAGCCATAGTGACCTTTAGGATAAACCATCACCAGTTACCTCTCTATAATGAGACAGAGTAGCCTGATAACTCTCCAGGACAATGGTAACCTTTATATATTCTAATATTGGGAACGTACACACCAAACTTGTACCACAGCTATCGAATCTGAAAGAGTCCTGGTTAATTGGAAAATAGCAATTATAACAGCTTCATTCAATAATGGAGGGGGGCAGAAAGCAGTAAACTGCAGTTCAGTTAACCTTACAACTGTCAAATGGAAGATGTTTCTATCCTCTACTAAGGAAGTTGTAGAAGGATACCTCGAAAATATGATCTGATCTGGCAGAGACAACATGATTTTATGAAAATGATGTTTTAAATTAGTTTATTATCTTTTTCAAGGAAGTAGTCTTCATAAGAAGGGTAACTAGTGGAACTGGTGATCTACAGGAGTAACACATTAGCATGGATTCAGAACTGGTTTATTAACCAGCAGAGAGTAGGAAGAAATGGCTTTAGGGTCATAGAGATAAACTGCATTGAAATAGGCCCTTCAGCCCACTATGTGGTGCTGGAAAAACACAGCAGGCCAGGCAGCATCCGAGGAGCAGGAGAATCGTGAAGAATTCCTGAAGAAGGGCTTATGCCCGAAACGTCGATTCTCCTGCTCCTCAGATGCTGCATAGCCTGCTGTGTTTTTCAGCACCACATTTTTCAACTCTGGTCTCCAGCATCTGCAGTCCTCACTTTTTCCTTCAGCCCACTATGCCAATGTCAATGAACAAACAACAAATTACACTTATCTCATTTATCTCTGTATGGTCCATACCCACTGTGTCCAGGCATTTTAAGTGCTCCCGACAAAATATATCCTGCCCATGTCGTATGGATAATCTAGGTTCCTCTGTATAGCAGCATCTCATAAACATATTCATAGCAAAGGCAAATACAGCAAAACAGATTTTCCTCATGCTATCACTTCTTTAGTCCAGGAGACAGGAACACCAAAATAAACTATCTGGCAGAAAAGAGAGAACTCATGCAGTTTGGCAGTAGCAGAATAACAGCTGCATCAGTTGTCTTCAACAGCCAACTCTACACCTCAACTGAAAGCAAAACTAAAACCCTAGGTCTGTGTGAGTCTATATTGGATATGGCTGAAGATAACAGGGACTGATAGGAACTGATGAGAAGCTTAACAATAGGCAGTTATGTGAATGGAATTACACTGAGTTAGTCAAGCTTGCAAATGTGGAGTTATGAGGACAAGGTAGGGTAGTCTTTAGCAAATCTTAGCAGGACTAACACACTTAATGGTAAGGTTCTAGGGAGTGTTGCTGAACAAAGAGATCTTAGAGTGCAGGTTCATAACTCCTTGAAAGTGGATTCGCGGGTAGATAAGATAATGAAGAAGGCATTTGGTATGCTCTCCTTTATTGGTCAGAGTATTGAGTACAGGAGTTGGGAGGTCATGTTATGGCTGTACAGGACATTGGTTAGGCCACTATTCGAATACTGCGTGCAATTCTGGTCTCCTTCCTATCAGAAAGATGTTGTGAAACTTGAAAGGGTTCAGAAAAGATTTACAAGGATGTTGCCAGGGTTGGAGGATTTGAGCTATAGGGAGAGGCTGAACAGACTGGGGATGTTTTCCCACAGGAGTCCATTATGGGATCCCACTGTGTCAGGCTGGGAGTCAAGAGGAAATCAGGAATTGCTGTCTCTACCAGTTAAGGCATACATTTGGACAAAACATTTAGGATTGCTCACATCCACAGAAAAGTCCAAATAAAACATGCATTTGGACAAAACATTCAGGATTAGTCACATGCATGCATAGTTCCAAATAAGGCACATTCTCGGCACAGAGACTTCTGCATAAAGAACCTAAAGAAATCCCTTTGTTTAATAACACTTTGAAGATTAGCATTGTGAAAGAGGTGCCCTGTTGTCAGGAGGTGTGGTGAAAACATCGAACAGAGTTTTAGTTTGGCTACCTGTGAATTCTACTGGGTAATAACACTTGGGTTTAGTTACAGAAATCAGGATAGTGAAAGACAGTGATTGAGATATTTTCAGTAGTTAAAAGTGTGTGTTATTTGCAAAAGTACTTAATAAATTAATTGTGGTTTGATAGAGCACTACATGTCTTCGCTGTATCTTCACATATTAGATTAGATTAGATTACTTACAGTGTGGAAACAGGCCCTTCGGCCCAACAAGTCCACACCGACCCGCCGAAGCGAAACCCACCCATACCCCTACATTTACCCCTTACCTAACACTACGGGCAATTTAGTATGGCCAATTCTCCTGACCCTGCACATCTTTGGATGGTGGGAGGAAACCGGAGCACCCGGAGGAAACCCATGCAGACACGGGGAGAACGTGCAAACTCCACACAGTCAGTCGCCTGAGGCGGGAATTGAACCCGGGTCTCTGGCGCTGTGAGGCAACAGTGCTAACCACTGTGCCACCGTGCCGCCCCACGGTATGTATGAACTATTGCCTCTCAGAGATAGGCAACATAATTTTGGCTTCCCTGGTGATAGGCAACAAGTAGTAACTTTAAGTCACTCTGACTGGGTAATCTCTGAATTTTCCAAGACCTTGCCTGAGCCTGAAATCAAGAGAGCAGTTGCCCCATGTTAGGCCCAGGATTAAGTGAGTGCTCGAAAGGAGGAGGTGGAAATTTGGTTTGAGAACGACAAAAAGAAAACAGCGGACACAATAAAAAAGTTAGCACTAACAGAGGATGGTAGGTCCGGTGGACTCTGATTTGAAAGAATTTCTTGAACATTACATGGCTGACAAATGACCGATGCAGTCAGGAATGCAAACACATGGGGATACTTTCTGGAGTATGGCTAAAGGTGTAATGGGAAAAAGGTATTTTGAGAAAGTGCAGAAAGCTGTAGCTGTTAGAAGGCTTCAGAAAAGGGGATAGAAAGGGAACAGGAAGATAGTGCAGGGATCCCCTGTGGCTGTTCCCCTGAATAATAAGTATAATGTTTTGGATATTGTTGCAGGGGATGACCTACCAGGAGAAAGCCATTGTGGCCAGGTCTCTGGCACTGAGCCTGGCTCTGTGGTTCAGAAGGAAAAGGGAGAGAATAGAAAACCATTAGCGGTAGGAGACACACTGGTTAGAGGAACTGACAGGAGATACTGTGGTAGCGAATGGGTGTCCCAGAAGGTATGTTGCCTCCCAGGTGCCAGATGTTCTGATCGAGTCTACAAGATTCTGAAGGGGGAGGGTGAGCAGCTAGAAGTTGTGTTGCACTTTGGCACCAATGACCTAGCTAGGAAAAGGGATGAGGATCTAAAACGTGATTTCAGGGAGTTAGGTTGGAAGCTAAAAAGCAGGACAAAGAGTAATAATCTCAGGATTACTACCAGTGCCACATGCTAGTGAGGTGAGGAGCAGGGATCGAGTGCAGCTAAATACGTGGCTGGTGCAGAAGGGAGGGCTTCAGATACGTGGATCATTGGGGTACTTTCTGGGGACGGTGGGACCTGTACATGAAGGAAGTCTTGGATGGAAACTGGAGGGACACCAAGATCCTGTGCGGGAGATTTGCTGGAGCACTTGGGGAGGCTTTAAACTAGTTTGGCAGGGTGATGGAAACCAGAGCGACAGATCAGATGAGAGGGTAGTTGCTGAACAGACAGGAATAAATTGCAGAGAGTCTGTCAAGAAAGGATTCCCTTTCCATCCCTCTTTCTGCATCTATTAACATATAAGTTATTGTTACAGCTTTGATAGGGCAAAGGGATGGGTTACAGTGTTTCTGTTTCAATGCAAGAAGTGTTAGGAATAAGTGTGATGAACTTTGAGCATGGATCAGTACTTGGAACTATGATGTGGTGGCCACAACAGAGACATGGATTTCACCAGGGCAGGAACAGTTGTTGGATGTTCCAGGGTTTAGATCCTTATATCAGGGAGGGGGATAAAAGAGGAGGGGGATTAGAATTGCTAATTAGAGTACGCATCAGAGGTGCAGAAATGAAGGTTGTTAAGGAGGGTTTGTCCACTGAGTCAGTATGGGTGGAAGTGAGTAACAGGAAAGGAGCAGTCACTTTATTGGGAATTTTCTATATACAACCATTCCCCCTCCCACACACACACACAGATGGAAGAAGTGTTTGGACAGCAGATCTTGGAAAGGTGCAGATGGAACAGAGTTGTTGTTATGGATGACTTCAACTTACCCAATATTGATTGGAACTGCCTTAGCGATTTTTGTCAGGTGTGTCCAGGAAGGATTCCTGACTCAATATGTAGATAGACCAACTGGGGGAGGCATATTGAATTTGGTGTGAGGCAATGAGCCAGGCCACGTGTCAGATCTCTCAGTGGGACAGCGTTCGGTGACAGTGACCACAACTGCCTCACCTTTATCACAGCCATGGAGAGAGAAAGGAACAGACAGTATGGGCAGGTATTTAACTGGGGCAGTGGAAATTATACTGGTATTAGACAGGAGCTGTGGAGTGTAAATTGGAAACAATTGTTCTACTGGAAATGCACAACAGAAATGTGGAGGCTGTTTAAGGAGCACCTGTTGCGAGTGTTGGATAACTTTGTCCCACTGAGACAGGCAAGGAATGGCAAGGTGAAGGAGCCTTAGATGACAAGAGAAGAAGAGGGGCTTCTAGTCAAGAAAAAGAAGGAAGCTTACTTAAGGTTGAGGAAACAAGGATCTGACACAGCTTTAGAGGATTACAGGGTAGCTAGGAAAGAATTCAAAACTGGACTGCGGAGAGCTGGGAGGGGGCACGAGAAAGTCTTGGTGAGAAGGGTTAGGGAAAACCCAAAGGCATTGGACACCTACGTGAAGAATAAGAGAGAGATCAAGGAGAATGTTGGGCCAATCAGGGATAGTGACTGGACTCTGAAGAGGTAGTGGAGGCTCAAATGAGTTTTTTGCTTCAGTATTCACCAAAGAGAGAGAACACCGTGGACCAGGTTAATTGCTTGAACAGATTGATGATATGGAAGTGGATGTGCTGGAAATTCTGGGATGCATCAAGATAGATAAGTCCCCAGGGCTGGACCAGATATATCCAGGGTTACTATGGGAAGCAAGGAATGAGATTGTTGTGCCTCTGGCAATAATCTTTGCATCCTTGCTCTCCACAGGAGTAGTACCAGATGATTAGAGAGAGGTGAATGTTATTCCTCTGTTAAAGAAAGGGAATAGGGAAATTCCTGAGAATTACAGACCAGTCAATCTTATGTTTGTGGTAAGTAAGGTACTGGAAAGCATTCTAAGAAATAGGATTTGTAACTATTTGGAAAAACATAAATTGATTAAAGATAGTTAATATGGCTTTGTGAGGGGCAGGTCATGACTCACCAGTCTTATTGAGTTCTTTGTGGATGTGATGAGACAGACTGACGAAGTGGATGTGGTGTATATGATTCCAGGAAGGCATTGGATAAGGTTTCCCATGGCAGGCTCATTCAGAAAGTCAGGAGGTAGGGAATACAGGGAAATTTGGCTGTCTGGATACAGAATTGGCTGGCTAAAAGAAGACAGCAAGTGATAGTGGATGGAAAGTATTCCGCTTGGAAGTCAGTGACCAGTGATGTCCTACAGGGATCTGCTCTTGGGACTCTGCTCTTTGCAGTTTTTATAAATGACTTGGATGAAGAAGCAGAAGATGGGTTATTAAGTTTGCCAATGACGCGAACGTTGATGGTGTTGTAGATAGTGTCAAGGGCATTTGCAGACTACAACAAGACAGACAAAATGCAGAGCTGGGCTGAGAAGTGGCAGATGGAGTTCAACCTGGATAAATGTAAAGTGATTCATTTTGGCAAGTCGAATTTGAATGCTGAAAACACGGTTAAAGACAGGATTCTTGGCAGTGTGGAGGAACAGTGGGATCTTGGGGTCCACGTACATAGATCCCAAAAAGTTGCCACCCAAATTGATTGGGTTGTTAAGAAGGCATATGATGTTTTCATATGGGCTTTCATTAACAGGGGAATTGAGTTTAAGAGCTGCGAGGCTTTGCTGCAGCTCTATAAAGCGCTGGTTAGACCACACTTGGAATATTGCATCCAGTTCCAGTCGCTTCATTATAGGAAGGATGTAGATGCTTTAGACAGGGGGCAGAGGAGATTTACCAGGATGCTGCCTGGATTGGAGGGCTTGTCTTATGAAGACAGGTTGAGTGAGCTAAGGCTTTTCACACTGGAGAAAATGAAGAGAGGTGACTTGATAGAGGTGTACAAACTAATGAGAGGTATAGATAGAGTAAATAGCCACACACTTTTCCCAAGGACAGAAATGGCTGTCACAAGGGGTCATAATTTAAAGGTAATTGGAGCAAGGTATAGGGCAGACGTCAGAGGCAGGTTCTTTACGCAGAGAGTGGTGAGTGCATGGAATGCACTGCCATGGAATGAATGCAGTGGTAGTAGAGTTAGAGATAGTAGGGATATTTAAGCAACTGCTGGACAAGCACATGGGGGACAGTAAATTGAGGGGTGTGTAGGTAAGTTGGTCTTTGATTAAGATAAGTGCTTAGACCAACATTGTGGGCTGAAGGGCCTGTACTGTGCTGTAGTATTCTGTTCTATGTTCTATGTTCTGAAAGCAGCAGCAAAAGTTGAAGTTGCAAACAGAGGAAGCTGAGCTTAAATAAGAGATAAAGAGAGAGACTGACTGAGAAGGTCAGGAATTACAAAGCCAGAGAGATGAAGACGTCACGCATATGATGCAGTGTAAGAACTTGATAAGCAAAAAGGAGTAAAGTGAAGAGTGTAAGAGATCAAATACCTCTGCTAATTAAAACTAAAACACCCAGATAAGCTCCCCTCCCCTCATAATCTGTTAAAAATGTGAGTGAATGAAAGAATACCCCGATTTCCACTGTTTAAAGAAAAAAATAACAATTTATTTCCCAAACACTAACAGTGAACACTAAATAAAAACTATTAATAAACCCGAGCCCCCTTTTTCTTTGCTAATCACTATCTGACCCCAACTCTATTCATATGCTGCTCCAATTACACAATTATTAAACATTAAGTTAACCTAATCTCTCAAAGTCCATACAGTCTCTTTTGCTGTTTTCCTTCCTAGTCTCCAGAATCTGCTTTCTTCCATCCTCCCAATCTGCTGTTTTCTCTCTGGGCCTTCTTACTTTTTAGGGTGAGTATTTTTATAAATTATCTTGGTACCTTTAATAGCTGTTGCTCGCTGAGATTGCTTTGACAGCCCTTTCAGATGAAATGTGCTCTCATGTTTGATGGGCAGTTAGGTCTGACTGATTTTCAGAATGCTCTTCCTTTTAAAGCCCCTAGACTCGTACCCTCTCATTGGTCTGATGTTGTCAATACAATCAAATTTAAATTAAATTGGTTTTTGGTATCCTGGGCATAATTTAAGGTAATTGGTTAAATTCAAATCTAGTTATCTTAACATCAAAACACAACTCCAAGCTGATGGTTGCATATAATCAATTCTCACTATATTTGCACCTGTCAACAAGTCACAGACACATGTGCTGTCACATCTCTCAGTTCAGAAAAGCACTTTCTCCCCTAAAGTGACCGCGCTCTGCTTTTCAATTCTCTATCATTCGACCCAGCTTCGTAACAAGAGGAAACTGAAAGGGTTCACAAGCTGATAGAAGAGTTAAAGATCTCATGTAGCAATTTGGATATAGCTATGAATGTAGTCGGTAAGTCAGCACAGGAGCAAAAGGGGAACTCAGATAATCATACAAAAGGTATGAAACAGATAAGGAAGTTGCAGTGTCAGATTTCTGCATGAAGAGGGATGATATGTGCATTTGCAACCCCACCCTTTGAGAGGGATAGTGACTGGACTCTGAAGAGGTAGTGGAGGCTCAAATGAGTTTTTTGCTTCAGTATTCACCAAAGAGAGAGAACACCGTGGACCAGGTTAATTGCTTGAACAGATTGATGATATGGAAGTGGATGTGCTGGAAATTCTGGGATGCATCAAGATAGATAAGTCCCCAGGGCTGGACCAGATATATCCAGGGTTACTATGGGAAGCAAGGAATGAGATTGTTGTGCCTCTGGCAATAATCTTTGACTGTGAGGGCTCACTGGTGATGTGGCCAAATATGGAGAGGTAGATGCAGGGGATTGTGGTCCCCCTCTGAGGGGAGGAGCAGGAGAAATGTCCACTGTCCCAGTGGCCCCCTGATCACTAGGAGACAACAGCAACCACCTGACATTATATGTTTTACGATCAACAACTAAGAGATATAGCAACAGTACAGGGAGACTACCCCTGGGTGCTGTTCCAACCGACCCATACAAGGGTTAGATAACGAGGAGGAGAAAAAAAGGAAAAATGATGTGCTTCCATCTCACCATGCATTCAGCTTGGCCCGAGCCACAAAATGTAGGAGGAGGAACATTAGATCAGTTATAGCTTTAAAATGATATAGGTCATGTGTCAGAGGTAGTTTCTTTATTCAGAGACAATATTAGGGCAATGGAATACAGTGCCTACAACAGTAGTGGAATCGTCAATTTTAAGGGTATTTAAATTGTCATTGGATAGATGGGCTTCAGATTGGTTCCACAGGTGGGCATAACATTGAGGGCTGAAGGGCTCAAGTTGGATGATGTTCCATGTTCTATGTTAAATGTTCTAAAGGAACTGGACTGATGGACAGGGGAGTGAATAAAGGGGACCCAGTGGAAACCCTGAATAAATGTAGACAGAGGACAGGGCAGCACCCAACTTGTTTGCTGAAAGGTTGTGGCTAATCTTGCAGAGTGCAAATGGTTCAGGGCTACGTTGGTGAAATTTGGCTGCAGCTTTTGACAATTGATGGGTCTCTATACTGGTGCCCCACAGGACAGGACAGTCACAAAAGGCGTGTGACATGCTTGACTCCTCCAACAACACACATATAGAGGCATGGTTGTTAAGGAAAATGGTAGGAGCTTGGGACATAGAACATTACAGTGTGGTACAGGCCCTTTGGCCCTTCGGCCCTTGAGAAGTCTCAGGAAGGATGAATGGCACCTTTTAGAGATCAAAGCATGGAGAAATGAAAGATATAGACCAGTTGGAGGCTGAGGAGTGACCTTACAGAGGTTTACAAAATTATGAGGGGCATGGATAGCATAAATAGACAAAGTCTTTTCCCTGGGATCGGGGAGTCCAGAACTAGAGGGCATAGGTTTAGGGTGAGAGCGGAAAGATATAAAAGAGACCTAAGGGGCAACTTTTTCATGCCGAGGGTGGTATGGAATGAGCTGCCAGAGGATATGGTGGAGGCTGGTACAATTGCAACATTTAAGAGGCATTTGGATGGGTAAATGAATAGGAAGGGCTTGGAAGGATATGGGCTGGGTGCTGGCAGGTGGGACTAGATTGAGTTGGGATATCTGGCCAGCGTGGACAGGTTGGACCGAAAGGTCTATTTCCATGCTGGACATCTTTATGACTCTATGAATCTCTTGAGAATTTTGATGGAAGATACACCTATTCAGATTCTGCTGGATGGACTGATGCATGAACAGAATTGCTCCACACTATTATTACAAGGGAGACACTTAGAGGTATAAAGGGTTAAAAGTAGTACCATGTGAGTGGACACTCCATGAGCGCCAAGTGGTGCTAGTAAATGATCCCAAGATTCCATTTGTATCAAAACAAAACATAGGGAATGCTGGTAAAGCGAATACAAAGAATGTCTATCACAAGAGACAGATAAAGACAAAAATAGAAGAACAACATGGGAATGCCAAATCACCCTGACAACTGTCCGTTGATGGCTCTTCATCTCCATCTCCATGAAGAACAGAGAACTGGTTATGGTACCTATATGGAAGATGAGCAAGGACGAGAATTGGATAGCAGAATTCTCAAGCTGCCAAAGACCATGAGTGAGGCAAAAGTGAGGACTGCAGATGCTGGAGATCAGAGTCAAGATTAGAGTGGTGCTGGAAAAGCACAGCAGGTCAGGCAGCATCTGAGGAACAGGGAAATCAATGTTTTGGGCAGGAGCCCTTCATCAGGAATGAGGCTGTGAGCCTCCAGGGTAGAGAGGTAAATGAGAGGGGGGTGGGGCAGGGGAGAAGGTAGCGAAGAATGGAATAGGGGGATAAAGACGATAGGTCAGAGAGGAGGGTTTCATTTATTATTTCCCATGTGGTCTCCTTTACATTGGAGAGACTGGATGCCTTCTCGCAGAGCGCTTTAGGGAACATCTCCGGGACACCCACACCAATCAACCCCACTGCCCCATGGCCGAACATTTCAACTTCCCCTCTCACTTTGCCAAGGACATGCAGGTACTGGGCCTCCTCGATCGCCACTCCCTCACTACCTGACACGTGGAGGAAGAACACCTCATCTTCTGCCTCGGAACACTTCAACCCCAGGGCATCAATGTGGACTTTGCTAGTTTCCTCATTTCCCCTCCTCCTACCTTACCCCAGTTCCTACCTTCCAGCTCAGCACCATCCTCATGACCTGTCCTACCTGCCAATGTTCCTTCCCACCTATCCACTCCACCCACTTCACCGACCTATCACCTTCATTCCCACCTCCATCCACCTATTTCACTCTTAGCTGCCTTCTATCCAGCCCCACCCCCCTCACATTTATCTCTCCACCCCGGAAGCTCCCTGATGAAATGCTCCTGCCCGAAACGTCAATTGTTCTGCTCCTCGGATGCTGCCTGGCCTGTGCTTTTCCAGCACCACTCTAATCTTGACAAAGGCCATGAGTGCTCAAGCACTGAGTTGGCAGCAGTGGCATATATAGCGAGCTACCGAGATAATTCCCCCAGGCTCTACTATTTATTCAGATAGCATGTACATGTGCAACACTCTGACAGAATAGTTACCTTTAATGACAATAGGGGAGGTGAGAGGCTTTGTGTCAGCAGATAAGAAAGTCTGACTGTCCGCCCCATTGCTGATGTACATCTTTGAAATGGCAAAAGGGAAGGAACATGGAATGCTGAAAGTAAATGCTTATCTAAGTTATCACCAGAGGGAAATAGAAAGGCAGATGAATTAGCCAAATGAGGGGTAATAGCTGGAGAAGAATGGCTGCTGCAAATCAAGGAAATAAGAGTGCAGAAAGAGAAAGAATTGGCCCCAAATGATCTAGCAGGAGAACAAAGAAAGGATAAAGAATTACAAGAAGCATTGGAAGGGAAAGAGTCAGAGGAATAAAAGGAATGGAAGGCATACCATAAAAGAGGATGTGGTACTGTGTGAATTGACATTCGCAGCACCAGATGGAGAAAGGAATCAGATGATTTTTGGTCTCAAGATAAAGATAGATACCAAAGTTTGGAAAAGGTTAGGAGAGATTGAAGGAAATATATTGGTGGCCAGGAATGAAAGTGAATGTGGAACATTTTGTGAAAAATTGTTTGATATGAGCACAAAAGAATCCTGAAGAAGGCACACAAGGCCAGTAGAGGGGCCGTGGGCATATTTACAAATTGTCTTTATGGGTCCCCTACTGCCAACTATGGAAGGATATAAGAATATCATGGCGATAGTATATACCTTCACCAAATGGGTTTCCCACTTGAACTGATACTGCAAAAATCACAGTGAAGGACCTGTTAGAAAAGATTTTTACCCTTTTGGGTTTACAAAGGATCAGATCAAGGGAAACATTTTACAGCCCAGATTATGCAGAATTTCATGACACTATTAGGGATAAAACAAAGGTTCCATATATCCAATAGGCCCCAATCCAATGTGATAGTCAAAAGGATGAATTGAACTTTGAAGAATATGTTGGCCAAAATGATGCAGTAGCACCAGACCATTGGGCTGACAGGGCTTCCTTATGTTCTGATGATAATAAGAAGCACTGTACCTTCCTACATAGGATTTACCCCTGATAGATCAGATTCCCTACAGTGCAGAAATAGGCCCTTCGGCCCAACAACCCTCTAAAGAGTAATCCACCCAGACCCATTTTCCTCTGACTAATGCACCTAGCACTATGGGCAACTTAACACATCTTTGAACTGTGGGAGTAAACCAGAGCATCCGGAGGAAACCAACGCAGACACGGGGAGAACGGGCAAACCCCACGGAGACAGTGAACCAAGGTTGGGGATTGAACCCGGGATCCTGGTGCTGTGAGGCAGCAATGCTATCCACTGAGCCACTGTGCCGCCCCAAGGTTGATGACAGATCCAGAGATGTATGGCCTGAAGCCACTGTGCGGATTAAATCTAGAAGTAGATAGAATAGTGAAAGATAAGTGGTTACAACAGCTGGTTGACAGTGCAAAAGAAGCCAATTATATGGCTGCAAATAATATGGGAAGGAAGAAACAATAAAGTGAGGTCCAATTTGACTCCAAGACAAAGCCAATGGAGCTGCAGATGTACTCAAAAAAATCTTTCCTGACCTCTAGATTTGCAGGACCATATCTCATTAATTCAGTGTCTCGAACTAAAAGCATTCATTCAACGAAACAAACAGCACATGTTAATTAAATTGGTAGAGCTCTTCTCATGAATGCAATGTTCGAGCATAACACATTAGTTCATTGAATCAAACGTCAATCGTACATTCAACGAATCAAGCGTTATTTATTGATTCAATGAAACAAAGTTAAATCATATATTTAATAAATCAAACTGCACTCATTCCTTCAATGAAACAAATTGCACTTTGGAATTCAAAGACCAGAGCGCATCTCATTAATTCGGTGTCTTGAACTGAAAGCATTCATTCAATGAAACAAACTGCATTCATTCATTCATTGAATCAATTTCCAATCGTGCGTTCAATGAATCAAACGTTATTTACTGATTCGCAGGATCAAAGTTAAACAAAATATCTCAAACTGCCCGCAGTCATCGAAAGAAACGAACTGCAAGTTTTAGTTCAATGACTCGAGCATATCTCATTAATACAATGTCTCGAGCTAAATGCATTCATTCAGGGAGACGAACTGCATTCATTCATTGAATCAAATTTCAATCGGACATTCAGCGAATCAGACGTTATTCATTGATTTAATCAAACAAAATTAACACAGTTATTCAATGAATCCAATTGCATTGATTCGTTCAATGAATCAAGCTTCAATAATTCATTCAATGTATCTAACTTTATGCATCGATTCAATGAAACCAGCTTAATCCATACATTTACTGAATCAAACTGCACTCGTTTTATCAATGACACAAACTGCACGTTTTAACTCAATGACTAGAGCTGATCTCATGAATTCAATGTCTCGAACTTTAGGCATTCATTCAATAACACAAACTGCACAAGTTCATTCAATCAGTAGCGCTTATATCATGAATACAATGTCTCGAGCTTAACGCTAACATTCAATGAAACAAACTGCATTCATTCATTGTATCAAATTTCAATCGTACATTTATTGATTCAATGAAACAGATGTAGCTCATTCATTTAATAAATCAAACCTCACTCATTCATTCATGCAACGAAGCAAAATGCATTCACCCATTCATTCGGTGAATCATTCTGAACTCATTATTTCAAAGAAAGAAAGTGCACTTATTAGAGCTCATCTCATGAATGCAACGTCTCGACCTTAACACATTAATTCAACTAAACAAACTGCATTCATTCATTCATTCAATCAAATGTCAATCGCACATTCAACGAATCTAGCGTTATTTATTGATTCAATGAAACAAACTTCAATGAATTCAATATTATCTATTGATTCCATGAAACAAACTGCGCTCAAACATTTATTGAATGCACTCTTCTTATTTTCTGAAACAAAGTTCAATCATTCATTCATTCAGCGAATCAAACTCAATTCACACATTCAACGCAACAAACTGCACGATTAATTCAATGAGTAGTTCTCATCCCCAGATTACAATGTCTCGACCTCAATGCGTACATATTCCCTGATACAAACTGCATTCATTCATTGAACCAAACGTTATTCATTGATTTTATGAAACAAACTTAACACAGTCATTTAATGAGTCCACCAGCGTTCATTAATTCATTGAATCAAACTGCGCTCATTCATTCACTGAAACAAACAGCACCTGTTAATTAAATTGGTAGAGCACATCTCAAGAATGCAATCTCCGCGCATAACACATTACTTCGAGGAAACCAACTGCATTCAGTAATTCATTGAATCAAACGTCAATCGCACATTCATTGAATCAAACCTCTATTTGATGGATTCAATGAGACAAAGTTAAATCACATATTTAATAAATCAAACTGCACTCATTCCTTCAATGAAACAAATTGCCCTTTGGAATTCAAAGACGAGAGGGTATCTCATTAATTCGGTGTCTTGAACTGAAAGCATTCATTCAATGAAACAAACTGCATTCATTCATTCATTGAATCAATTTACAATCGTGCGTTCAATGAATCAAATGATATTTACTGATTCACCAAATCCTAGTTCAAAAAAATGTATCAAAATGCCCACATTCATCTAAAGAAACCAACTGCACGTTTTAGTTCAATGACTCGAGCATATCTAGTTAATACAATGTCTCGAGCTAAATCCATTCATTCAGTGAATCGAACTGCATTCATTTATTCATTGAATCAAATTTCAAATGTACATTCAATGAACCAAACGTTATTCATTGATTTTATGAAACAAACTTAACTTATGAAACAGAATGCAATCATTCAGTCAGTGTAATAAACTGCACGTTTTATTAAATGACTAGACCATATCCCATTGAATCATTGTCTCGAAGTTAAAGCATTCATTCAAGGAATCAAACTGCACCTGGTAATTCAAAACGTTGAGCTTATTTGAAGACTACAATGTCTTTCAGTTCAATACAGCTGAACATATTCATTCAATGAAGCAAACTGCATTCATTCATTGAATCAAACTTCAATCGTCCATTCAATGAATTCAATATTATCTATGGATTCCATTAAACAAACTGAGCTCATACATTTATTGAATGCACTCTACTATTTTCTGAAACAAAGTTCAATCATTCATTCATTCAATCAAACAAACTGCATGTGTTAATTCAATGAGTTAATGTGTTAATTCAGCTTATCCCCTGAATACAATGTCTCGACCTCAATGCATACATATTCCCTGTCACAAACTGCATTCAATCGTTATTCATTGATTTCATGAAACAAACTTAACACATTCATTTAATGAGTCCACCAGCGTTCATTAATTCATTGAATCAAACTGCGCTCATTCATTCACTGAAACAAACAGCACCTGTTAATTAAATTGTAGAGCACATCTCAAGAATGCAATCTCCGAGCATAACACATTACTTCGAGGAAACCAACTGCATTCATTCATTCACTGAATCAAAAGTCAAACGCACATTCATTGAATCAAACGTCTATCGTACATTCAACGAATCAAGCGTTATTTATGGATTCAATGAGACAAAGGTAAATCACATATTTAATAAATCAAACTGCACTCATTCCTTCAATGAAACAAATTGCCCTTTGGAATTCAAAGACGAGAGCACATCTCATTAATTCGGTGTCTTGAACTGAAAGCATTCATTCAATGAAACAAACTGCATTCATTCATTCATTGAATCAATTTCCATTCGTGCGTTCAATGAATCGATCGTTATTTTCTGATTCACCTAATCCAAGTTCAAAAAAATGTATCAAAATGCCCACATTCATCTAAAGAAACCAACTGCATGTTTTAGTTCAATGACTAGAGCATATCCAGTTAATACAATGTCTCGAGCTAAATCCATTCATTCAGTGAATCGAACTGCATTCATTTATTCATTGAATCAAATTTCAAACGTACATTCAATGAACCAAACGTTATTCATTGATTTTATGAAACAAACTTAACTTATGAAACAGAATGCAATCATTCAGTCAGTGTAATAAACTGCACATTTTATTTCAATGACTAGAACATATCCCATTGAATCATTGTCTCGAAGTTAAAGCATTCATTTAAGGAAACAAACTGCATGTGGTAATTCAATAAGTTGAGCTTATTTGAAGAATACAATGTCTCCAGCTGCACATATTCATTCAATGAAGCAAACTGCATTCATTCATTGAATCAAACTTCAATCGTCCATTCAATGAATTCAATATTATCTATGGATTCAATGAAACAAACTGAGCTCATACGTTTATTGAGGGCAATCTTCTATTTTCTGAAACAAATTTCAATCATTCATTCATTCAATGAAACAAACTGCATGTGTTAAGTCAATGAGTTAATGTGTTAATTCAGCTTATCCCCGTAATACAATGTCTCGACCTCAATGCATATATATTCCCTGACGCATTCAATCAAACGGCATTCATTGATTTCATGAAACAAACTTAACACAGTCATTTAATGAGTCCAACTGCGTTCACTAATTCATTGAATCAGACTGCACTCATTCATTCAATGAAACAAACAGCACATGCTAATTAAATTGGTAGAGCTCAACTCATGAATGCAACGTCTCGATCTTAACACATTAATTCAACTAAACAAACTGCATTCATTCATTCACTGAATCAAACGTCAATCGTACATTCAACGAATCTAGCGTAAGTTATTGATTCAATGGAACAAAGTTATATCATATAGTTAATGAATCAAGCTCCACTCATTCCTTCAATGAAATAAACTGCACGTTGGAATTCAAAGACGAGAGAATATCTCATTAATTCAGTGTCTCGAACTGAAAGCATTCATTGAATGAAACAAACAGCACATGTTCATTAAATTGGTAGAGCTCTTCTCATGAATGCAATGTTCGATCATAGCACATTAGTTCAATGAAGCAAACTGCATTCATTCATTCATTGAACCAAATGTCAATCGCACATTCATTGAATCAAAGATCATTCATTGATTTTTTGAAACAAACTTAACTTATGAAACAGAATGGACTCATTCATTCTGTGTAATAAACTGCATGTTTTACTTCAATGACTAGAACATATCCCATTGATTCATTATCAGAACTTAAAGCACTAATTGAATGAAACAAACTGCACCTGGTAATTCAAAACGTTGAGCTTATTTGAAGAATACAATGTCTCCAGCTGAACATATTCATTCAATGAAGCAAACTGCATTCATTCATTGAATCAAACTTCAATCGTCCATTCAATGAATTCAATATTATCTATCCATTTCCATGAAACAAACTGAGCTCAAACATTTATTGAATGCACTCTTCTATTTTCTGAAACAAAGTTCAATCATTCATTCATTGAAACAGACTGCATGTGTTAATTCAAAGAGTAGAGCTTATCCCCTGAATACAATGTCTCGACCTCAATGCATACATATTCTGGTACACAAACTGCATTCAATCATTGAATCCAATGTTATTCATTGATTTCATGAAACAAACTTAACACAGTCATTTAATGAGTCCAACTGCGTTCACTAATTCATTGACTCAAACTGCGCTCATTCATTCAATGAAACAAACAGCACAGTTTAATTAAATTGGTAGACCTCATCTCATGAATGCAAAGTCTCGATTTTAACACATTCATTCAACTAAACAAACTGCATTCATTCATTCACTGAATTAAACCTCAATCGTACATTCAATGTAGCAAACGTCAATCGTACATTCAACGAATCTAGCGTTATTTATTGATTCAATGAAACAAAGTTAAATCATATATTTAATAAATAAAACTGCACTCATTCCTTCAATGAAACAAATTGCCCTTTGGAATTCAAAGTCGAGAGCGCATCTCAGTAATTCGGTGTCTTGAACTGAAAACATTCATTCAATGAAACAAACTGCATTCATTCATTCATTGAATCAATTGCCAATCGTGCGTTCAATGAATCGAACGTTATTTACTGATTCACCTAATCAAAGTTAAAAAAAAGTATCAAAATTCCCACATTCATCTAAAGAAACCAACTGCACGTTTTAGTTCAATGACTCGAGCATGTCCAGTTAATACAATGTTTTGAGCTAAATCCATTCATTCATTGAATCGAACTGCATTCATTTATTCGTTGAATCAAATTTCAAAAGTACATTCAATGAGCCAAACGTTATTCATTGATTTTATGAAACAAACTTAACTTATGAAACAGAATTCAATCATTCAGTCAGTGTAACAACCTGCACGTTTTAGTTCAATGACTAGATCATATCCCATTGAATCATTGTCTCGAAGTAAAACCATTCATTCAAGGAAACAAACTGCACCTGGTAATTCAATAAGTTGAGCTTATTTGAAGAATACAATGTCTCCAGCTGAACATATTCATTCAATGAAGCAAAGTGCATTCATTTATTCATTGAATCAAATTTCAAACGTACATTCAATGAACCAAACATTATTCATTGATTTTATGAAACAAACTTATGAAACAGAATGCAATCATTCAGTCAGTGTAATAACCTGCACGTTTTATTTCAATGACTAGAATATATCCCATTGAATCATTGTCTCAAAGTTAAAGCATTCATTCAAGGAAACAAACTGCACCTGGTAATTCAAAACGTTCAGCTTATTTGAAGAATACAATGTCTCAAAATGAACATATTCATTCAATGAAGCAAACTGCATTCATTCATTGAATCAAACTTCAATCGTCCATTCAATGAATTCAATATTATCTATCGATTCCATGAAACAAACTGAGCTCATCCATTTATTGAATGCACTCTTCTATTTTCTGAAACAAAGTTCAATAATTCATTCCTTCAATGAAACAAACTGCATGTGTTAAATCAATAAGTTAATGTGTTAATTCAGCTTATCCCCTGAATACAATGTCTCGACCTCAATGCATACATATTCCTTGACACAAACTGCATTCAATCATTGAATCAAACGTTCTTCATTGATTTCATGAAACAAACTTATCACAGTCATTTGATGAGTATAACTGCGTTCACTAATTCATTGAATCAAACTGCACTCATTCATTCAATGAAACAAACAGCACATGTTAATTAAATTGGTAGAGCTCATCTCATGAATGCAACGTCTCGATCTAAACACATTAATTCAACTAAACAACCAACCAACTGTTATTCATTGATTTTATGAAACAAACTTAACTTATGAAACAGAATGCAATCATTCAGTCAGTGTAACAACCTGCACGTTTTATTTCAATGACTAGAACATATCCATTGAATCATTGTCTCGAAGTTAAAGCATTGAGTTAAGGAAACACACTGCACCTGGTTATTCAATAAGTTGAGCTTATTTGAAGAATACAATGTCTCCAGCTGAACATATTCATTCAATGAAGCAAACTGCATTCATTCATTGAATCAAACTTCAATCATCCATTCAATGAATTCAATATTATCTATGGATTCCAACAAACAAACTGAGCGCATACATTTATTGAATGCACTCTTCTATTTTCTGAAACAAAGTTCAATCATTCATTCATTCAATCAAACAAACTGCATGTGTTAATTCAATGAGTTAATGTATTAATTCATCTTATCCCCTGAATACAATGTCTCGACCTCAATGCATACATATTCCCTGTCACAATCTGCATTCAATCATTGAACCAAACGTTATTCATTGATTTCATGACACAAACTTAACAAAGTCAATCAATGAGTCCAACTGCGTTCACAAATTCATTGAATCAAACTGCACTCATTCATTCAATGAAACAAACAGCACATGTTAATTAAATTGGTAGAGCTCATCTCATGAATGCAACGTCTTGACCTTAACACATTAATTCAACTAAACAAACTGCATTCATTCATTCACTGAATCAAACGTCAATCGTACATTCATTGAATCAAACGTCAATCGTACATTCAACGAATCTACCGTTATTTATTGATTCAATGAAACAAAGTAATATCATATATTTAATGAATCAAACTCCACTCATTCCTTCAATGAAATAAACTGCACTTTGGAATTCAAAGACGAGAGAATATCTCATTAATTCAGTGTCTCGAACTGAAAGCATTCACTCAATGAAACAATCAGCATATGTTAATTAAATTGGTAACTCTTCTCATGAATTCAATGTTCGAGCATAACACATTAGTTCAATGAAGCAAACTGCATTCATTCATTCATTGAATCAAACGTCAATCGTACATTCATTGAATCAAAGGTTATTCATTGATTTTATGAAACAAACTTAACTTATGAAACAGAATGGATTCATGCATTCAGTGTAATAAACTGCACGTTTTACTTTAATGACTAGAACATATCCCATTGATTCATTATCAGAACTTAAAGCATTCATTCAAGCAAAAAACCGGCACCTGGTATTTCAAAACGTTGAGCATATTTCAAGAATACAATATCTCCAGCTGAACATATTCATTCATTGAAGCAAACTGCATTCATTCATTGAATCAAACTTCAATCGTCCATTCAAAGAATTCAATATTATCTAATGATTCTATGAAACAAACTGAGCTCAAACATTTATTGAATGCACTCTTCTATTTTCTGAAACAATGTTCCATCATTCATTCATTCACTGAAACAAATTGCATGTGTTAATTCAATGAGTAGAGCTTATCCCCTGAATACAACGTCTCAACCTCAATGCATACATATTCCCTGACACAAACTGCATCCAATCATTGAATCAAACGTTATTCATTGATTTTCTGAAACAAACTTAACTTATGAAATAGAATGCGTCATTTAGTCAGTGTAATAAACTGCACGTTTATTTCAATGGCTAGAACATATCCCATTGAATCATTGTCTCGAAGTTAAAGCATTCAAGGAAACAAACTGCACCTGGTAATTCAAAATGTTGAGCTTATTTGAAGAATACAATGTCTCCAGCTGAACATATTCATTCAATGAAACAAACTTCATTCATTCATTCATTGTATCAATTTCCAATCGTGCGTTCCATGAATCGAATGTTATTTACTGATTCACCTAATCCAAGTTCAAATAAAATGTATCACAATGCCCACATTCATCTAAAGAAACCAACTGCATGTTTTAGTTCAATGACTCGTGCATATCTAGTTAATACAATGTCTCGAGCTAAATCCATTCATTCAGTGAATCGAACTGCATTGTTTTATTCATTGAATCAAATTTCAAGCGTACTTTAAATGAACCAAACGTTATTCATTGATTTTATGAAACAAACTTAACTTATGAAACAGAATGCAATCATTCAGTCAGTGTAATAACGTACACGTTTTATTTCAATGACTAGAACATATCCCATTGAATCATTGTCTCGAAGTTAAAGCATTGAGTTAAGGAAACAAACTGCACCTGGTAATTTAATTTAAATGTTGAGCTTATTGTCAGAAAACAATGTCTCCACCTGAACATATTCATTCAATGAAGCATACTGCATTCATTCATTGAATCAAACTTCAATCGTCCATTCAATGAATTCAATATTATCTATGGATTCCAACAAACAAACTGAGCTCATACATTTATTGAATGCACTCTTCTATTTTCTGAAACAAAGTTCAATCATTCATTCATTCAATCAAACAAACTGCATGTGTTAATTCAATGAGTTAATGTGTTAATTCCTTGAATGAATCCAACTGCGTTCACTATTTCATTGAATCAAACTGCACTCATTCATTCAATGAAACAATAAACACGTTAATTAAATTGGTAGAGCTCATCTCTTGAATGCAACGTCTCGATCTTAACACATTAATTCACCTAAACAAACTGCATTCATTCATTCACTGAATCAAACGTCAATCGTACATTCAACGAATCTAGCGTTATTTATTAATTCAATGAAACAAAGTAATATCATATATTTATTGAATCAAACTCCACTCATTCCTTTAATGAAATAAACTGCACTTTGGAATTCAAAGACGAGAGAATATCTCATTAATTCAGTGTCTCGAACTGAAAGCATTCATTCAATGAAACAAACAGCACACATTCATTAAATTGGTAGAGCTCTTCTCATGAATGCAATGTTCGAGCATAACACATTAGTTCAGTGAAGCAAACTGCATTCATTCATTCATTGAATCAAACTTCAATCGCACATTCATTGAATCAAAGGTTATTCATTGATTTTATGAAACAAACTTAACTTATGAAACAGAATGGAGTCATTCATTCAGTGTAATAAACTGCACGTTTTACTTCAATGACTAGAACATATCCCATTGATTCATTATCAGAACCTATAGCATTCATTCAAGGAAACAAACTGCACCTGGTAATTCAAAACGTTGAGCTTATTTCAAAAATACAATGTCTCCAGCTGAACATATTCATTCAATGAAGCAAACTGCATTCATTCATTGAATCAAACATCAATCGTCCATTCAATGAATTCAATATAATCTATTGAATACATGAAACAAACTGTGCTCAACATTTGTTGAATGCACTCTTCGATTTTCTGAAACAAAGTTCAATTATTCATTCATTGAAACAAACTGCATGTGTTAATTCAATGCGTAGAGCTTATCCCCTGAATACAATGTCTCGACCTCAATGCATATATATTCCCTGAGACAAACAACATTCAATCATTGAATCAAACGTTATTCATTGATTTCATGAAACAAACTTAACACAGTCATTTAATGAGTCCAACTGCGTTCACTAATTCATTGAATCAAACTGCGCTCATTCATTCAATGAAACAAACAGCACATGTATTTAAATTGGTAGAGCTCATCTCATGAATGCAACGTCTCGATCTTAACACATTAATTCAACTAAACAAACTGCATTCATTCATTCACTGAATCAAACGTCAATCGTACATTGAACGAATCTAGCGTTATTTATTGATTCAATGAAACAAAGTTATATCATATATCTAATGAATCAAACTCCACTCATTCCTTCAATGAAATAAACTGCACTTTGGAATTCAAAGACGAGAGAATATCTCATTAATTCAGTGTCTCGAACTGAAAGCATTCATTCAATGAAACAAACCAAATTCATTCATTCATTGAATCAATTTTCAAACTTGCGTTCAAAGAATCGAACGTTATTTATTGATTCATCTTAACCAAGTTCAAAAAAATGTATCAAAATGCCAACATTCATCTAAAGAAACCAACTGCACGTTTTAGTTCAATGACTCGAGCATATCTAGTTAATACAATGTCTCGAGCTAAATCCATTCATTCAGTGATCGAACTGCATTCATTTATTCATTGCATCAAGTTTCAAACGTACATTCAATGAACCAAACGTTATTCATTGATTTTATGAACAAACTTAACTTATGAAACAGAATGCAATCATTCAGTCAGTGTATAAACCTGCACGTTTTATTTCAAAGACTAGAACATATCCCATTGATTCATTGTCTCGATTTTAAAGCATTCATTCAAGGAAACAAGCTGCACGTGATAATTCAATAAGTTGAGCGTATTTGAAGAATACAATGTCTCCAGTTGAACATATTCATTCAAAGAAGCAAACTGCATTCATTCATTGAATCAAACTTTAATCGTCCATTCAATGAATACAATATTATCTATCGATTCCATGAAACAAACTGAGCTCATACATTTATTGAATGTACTCTTCTATTTTCTGAAACAAAGTTCAATCATTCATTCATTCAATGAAACAACCTGCATGTGTTACTTCAATGAGTTAATGTTAATTCAGCTTATCCCCTGAATACAATGTCTCGACCTCAATGCATACATATTCCCTGACACAAACTGCATTCAATCATTGCATCAAACGTTATTCATTCATTTCATGAAACAAACTTAACACAGTCATTTAATGAGTCTAACAGCGTTCACTAATTCATTGAATCAAACTGCACTCATTCATTCAATGAAATAAACAGCACATGTTAATTAAATTGGTAGAGCTCATCTCATGAATGCAACGTCTCGATCTTAACACATTAATTCAACTAAACCAACTGCATTCATTCATTCACTGAATCAAACATCAATCGAATAATCATTGAATCAAACGTCAATCGTACATTCAACGAATCAAGCGTAATTTATTGATTCAATGAAACAAAGTAATATCATATATTTCATGAATCAAACTCCACTCATTCTTTCAATGAAATATACTGCACTTTGGAATTCAAAGACGAGAGAATATCTCATTAATTCAGTGTCTCGAACTGAAAGCATTCATTCAATGAAATAAACAGGACATGTTCATTAAATTGGTAGAGCTCTTCTCATGAATTCAATGTTCGAGCATAACACATCAGTTCATTGAAGCAAACTGCATTCATTCATTGAATCAAACGTCAATCGCACATTCATTGAATCAAATGTTATTCATTGATTTTATGAAACAAACTTAACTTATGAAACAGAATGCAATGTCTCGACCTCAATGCATACATATTCCCTGACACAAACTGCATTCATTCACTGAATCAAATGTCAATCGTACATGCATTGAATCAAATGTCAAACGTACATTCAATGAATCTAGCGTTATTTATTGAATGAAACATAGTTAAATCATATATTTAATAAATCAACCTGCACTCATTCCTTCAATGAAACAAATTGCCCATTGGAATTCAAAGACGAGAGCGCATCTCATAATTCGGTGTCTTGAACTGAAAGCATTCATTCAATGAAACAAACTGCATTCATTCATTCATTGAATCAATTTACAATCGTGCGTTCAATGAATCGAACATTATTTACTTATTCACCTAATCCAAGTTCAAAATGAATCAAAATGCCCAAATTCATCTAAAGAAACCAACTGCACGTTTTAGTTCAATGACTAGAACATATGCCATTGAATCATTGTCTCGAAGTTAAAGCATTCATTCAAGGAAACAAACTGTACGTGGTATTCAATAAGTTGAGCTTATTTGAAGAATACAATGTCTCCAGCTGAACATATTCATTCAATGAAGCAAACTGCATTCATTCATTGAATCAAACTTCAATCGTCCAATCAATGAATTCAATATGGATTCCATGAAACAAACTGAGCTCATACATTTATTGAATGCACTCTTCTATTTTCTGAAACAAAGTTCAATCATTCATTCATTCAATCAAACAAATTGCATGTGTTAATTCAATGAGTTAATGTGTTAATTCATCTTATCCCCTGAATACAATGTCTCGACGTCAATACAAAGACATTCCCGACACGAACTGCATTAAATCATTGCATCAAAAGTTATTCATTCATTTCATGAAACAAACTTAACACAGTCATTTAATAAGTCCAACTGCGTTCACTAATTCATTGAATCAAACTGCACTCATTCATTCAATGAAACAAACAGCACATGTTAATTAAATTGGTAGAGCACATCTCATGAATGCAACGTGTCGATCTTAACACATTAATTCAACTAAACAAACTGCAAACTTTCATTCACTGAATCAGACCTCAATAGTACATTGATTGAATCAATGTCAATCGTACATTCGATGAATCGAGCGTTATTTATTGATTCAATGAAACAAAGTAATATCATATATTTAATGAATCAAACTCCACTCATTCCTTCAATGAAATAAACTGCACTTTGGAATTCAAAGACGAGAGCTTATCTCATTACTTCAGTGTCTCGAACTGAAAGCATTCATTCAATGAAACAAACAGCACATGTTAATTAAATTGGTAGAGCTCATCTCATGAATGCAACGTCTCGACCTTAACACATTAATTCAACTAAACAAACTGCATTCATTCATTCACTGAATCACACGTCAATCGTACATTCATTGAATCAAACGTCAATCGTACATCGAACGAATCTAGCGTTATTTATTGATTCAATGAAACAAAGTTATATCATATATCTAATGAATCAAACTCCACTCATTCCTTCAATGAAATAAACTGCACTTTGGAATTCAAAGACGAGAGAATATCTCATTAATTCAGTGTCTCGAACTGAAAGCATTCATTCAATGAAACAAACAGCACACGTTCATTAAATTGGTAGAGCTCTTCTCATGAATGCAATGTTCGAGCACAACACATTAGTTCAATGAAGCAAACTGCATTCATTCATTCATTGAATCAAACGTCAATCGCACATTCATTGAATCAAAGGTTATTAATTGATTTTATGAAACAAACTTAACATATGAAACAGAATGGAGTCATTCATTCAGTGTAATAAACTGCACGTTTTACTTCAATGACTAGAACATATCCCATTGATTCATTATCAGAACCTAAAACATTCATTCAAGGAAACAAACTGCACCTGGTAATTCAAAACGTTGAGCTTATTTCAAAAATACAATGTCTCCAGCTGAACATATTCATTCAATGAAGCAAACTGCAGTCATTCATTGAATCAAACTTCAATCGTCCATTCAATGAATTCAATATTATCTATGGATTCCATGAAACAAACTGTGCTCAACATTTATTGAATGGACTCTTCGATTTTCTGAAACAAAGTTCAATTATTCATTCATTGAAACAAACTGCATGTGTTAATTCAATGCGTAGAGCTTATCCCCTGAATACAATGTCTCGACCGCAATGCATATATATTCCCTGAGACAAACAGCATTCAATCATTGAATCAAACGTTATTCATTGATATCATGAAACAAACTTAACACAGTCATTTAATGAGGCCAACTGCGGTCACTAATTCATTGAATCAAACTGCACTGATTCATTCAATGAAACAAACTGCACATGTTAATTAAATTGGTAGAGCTCATCTCATGAATGCAACGTCTCGATCTTCACACGTTAATTCAACTAAACAAACTGCATTCATTCATTCACTGGATCAAACGTCAATCGTACATTCATTGAATCAAACGTCAATCGTACATTCATTGAATCAAACGTTAATCGTACATTCAACGAATCTAGCGTTATTTATTGATTCAATGAAACAAAGTTATATCATATATTTAATGAATCAAACTCCACTCATTCTTTCAATGAAATAAACTGCACTTTGGAATTCAAAGACGAGAGAATATATCCTTAATTCAGTGTCTCGAACTGAAAGCATTCATTCAATGAAACAAACAGCACATGTTCATTGAATTGGTAGAGCTCTTCTCATGAATGCAATGTTCGAGCATAACACATTAGTTCAATGAAGCAAACTGCATTCATTCATTTATTGAATCAATCGTCAATCGCACATTCATTGAATCAAAGGTTATTCATTGATTTTATGAAACAAACTTAACTTATGAAACAGAATGGAGTCATTCATTCATTGTAATAAACTGCACATTTTACTTCAATGACTAGAACATATGCCATTGATTCATTATCAGACCTTAAAGCATTCATTCATGGAAACAAACTGCACCTGGTAATTCAAAACGTTGAGCTTTTTTCAAGAATGCAATGTCTCCAGCTGAACATATTCATTCAATGAAGCAAACTGCATTCATTCATTGAATCATACTTCAATAGTCCATTCAATGAATTCAATATTATCTATGGATTCCATGAAACAAACTGAGCTCAAACATTTATTGAATGCACTCTTCTATTTTCTGAAACAATGTTCTCAATGAAACAAACTGCGTGTTAATTTAAAGAGTTAATGTGTTAATGCAGCTTATCCCCTGAATACAATGTCTCGACCGCAATGCATACATATTCCCGGACAGAAACTGCATTCAATCATTGAATTAAAAATTATTCATTGATTTCATGAAACAAACTTAACACAGTCATTTAATGAGTCCAATTGCGTTCACTAATTCATTGAATCAAACTGCACTCATTCATTCAATGAAACAAACAACACATGTTAATTAAATTGGTAGAGCTCATCTCATGAATGCAACGTCTCGAGCTTAACACATTAATTCAACTAAACAAACTGCATTCATTCATTCACTGAATCAAACGTTAATCGTACATTCAACGAATCTAGCGTAATTTATTGATTCAATGAAACAAAGTTATATCATATATTTAATGAATCAAACTCCACTCATTCCTTCAATGAAATAAACTGCACTTTGGAATTCAAAGACGAGAGAATATCTCATTAATTCAGTGTCTCCAACTGAAAGCATTCATTCAATGAAATAAACAGCACATATTCATAAAATTGGTAGAGCTCTTCTCATGAATGCAATGTTCGAGCATAACACATTAGTTCAGTGAAGCAAACTGCATTCATTCATTCATTGAATCAAACTTCAATTGCACATTCATTGAATCAAAGGTTATTCATTGATTTTATGATACAAACTTAACTTATGAAACAGAATGGAGTCATTCATTCAGTGTAATAAACTGCACGTTTTACTTCAATGACTAGAACATATCCCATTGATTCATTATCACAACCTAAAGCATTCATTCAAGGAAACAAACTGCACCTGGTAATTCAAAACGTTGAGCTTATTTCAAAAATACAATGTCTCCAGCTGAGCATATTTATTCAATGAAGCAAACTGCATTCATTCATTGAATCAAACTTCAATCGTCCATTCATGAATTCAATATAATCTATTGAATACATGAAACAAACTGTACTCAACATTTATTGAATGCACTCTTCGATTTTCTGAAACAAAGTTCAATTATTCATTCATTGAAACAAACTGCATGTGTTAATTCAATGCGTAGAGCTTATCCCCAGAATACAATGTCTCGACCTCAATGCATACATATTCCCTGACACAAACAGCATTCAATCATTGAATCAAACGTTATTCATTGATTTCATGAAACAAACTTAACACAGTCATTTAATGAGTCCAACTGCGTTCACTAATTCATTGAATCAAACTGCGCTCATTCATTCAATGAAACAAACAGCACATGTATTTAAATTGGTAGAGCTCATCTCATGAATGCAACGTCTCGATCTTAACACATTAATTCAACTAAACAAACTGTATTCATTCATTCACTGAATCAAACGTCAATCGTACATTGAACGAATCTAGCGTTATTTATTGATTCAATGAAACAAAGTTATATCATATATCTAATCAATCAAACTCCACTCATTCCTTCAATGAAATAAACTGCACTTTGGAATAAAAGACGAGAGAATATCTCATTAATTCAGTGTCTCGAACTGAAAGCATTCATTCAATGAAACAAACAGCACATATTCATTAAATTAGTAGAGCTCTTCTCATGAATGAAATGTTCGAGCATAACACATTAGTTCAATGTAGCAAACTGCATTCATTCATTCATTGAATCAAGCTTCAATCGCACATTCATTGAATCAAAGGTTATTCATTGATTTTATGAAACAAAGTTAACTTATGCAACAGAATGGACTCATTCATTCAGTGTAATAAACTGCACGTTTTACTTCAATGACTAGAACATATCCCATTGATTCATTATCAGAACCTATAGCATTCATTCAAGGAAACAAACTGCACCTGGTAATTCAAAACGTTGAGCTTATTTCAAAAATACAATGTCTCCAGCTGAACATATTCATTCAATGAAGCAAACTGCATTCATTCATTGAATCAAACTTCAATCGTCCATTCAATGAATTCAATATAATCTATTGAATACATGAAACAAACTGTGCTCAACATTTATTGAATGCACTCTTCGATTTTCTGAAACAAAGTTCAATTGTTCATTCATTGAAACAAACTGCATGTGTTAATTCAATGCGTAGAGCTTATCCCCTGGATACAATGTCTCGACCTCAATGCATACATATTCCCTGACACAAGCTGCATTCAATCATTGAATCAAACGTTATTCATTGATTTCATGAAACAAACTTAACACAGTCATTTAATGAGTCCAACTGCGTTCACGAATTCATTGAATCAAACTGCACTCATTCATTCAATGAAACAAACAGCACATGTATTTAAATTGGTAGAGCTCATCTCATGAATGCAACGTCTCGATCTTAACACATTAATTCAACTAAACAAACTGCATTCATTCATTCACTGAATCAAACGTTAATCGTACATTGAACGAATCTAGCGTTATTTATTGATTCAATGAAACAAAGTTATATCATATTACTAATGAATCAAACTCCACTCATTCCTTCAATGAAATAAACTGCACTTTGGAATTCAAAGACGAGAGAATATCTCATTAATTCAGTGTCTCGAACTGAAAGCATTCATTCAATGAAACAAACAACACATATTCATTAAATTGGTAGAGCTCTCCTCATGAATGCAATGTTCGAGCATAACACATTAGTTCAATGAAGCAAACTGCATTCATTCATTCATTGAATCAAGCTTCAATCGCACATTCATTGAATCAAAGGTTATTCATTGATTTTATGAAACAAAGTTAACTTATGAAACAGAATGGAGTCATTCATTCAGTGTAATAAACTGCACGTTTTACTTCAATGACGAGAACATATCCCATTGATTCATTATCAGAACCTAAAGCATTCATTCAAGGAAACAAACTGCACCTGGTAATTCAAAACGTTGAGCTTATTTCAAAAATACAATGTCTCCAGCTGAACACATTCATTCAATGAAGCAAACTGCATTCATTCATTGAATCAAACTTCAATCGTCCATTCAATGAATTCAATATAATCTATTGAATACATGAAACAAACTGTGCTCAACATTTATTGAATGCACTCTTCGATTTTCTGAAACAAAGTTCAATTATTCATTCATTGAAACAAACTGCATGTGTTAATTCAATGCGTAGAGCTTATCCCCTGAATACAATGTCTCGACCTCAATGCATACATATTCCCGACACAAACTGCATTCAATCACTGAATCAAACGTTATTCACTGATTTCATGAAATAAACTTAACACAGTCATTTAATGAGGCCAACTGCGTTCACTAATTCATTGAATCAAACTGCACTCATTGATTCAATGAAACAAGCTGCACATGTTAATTAAATTGGTAGAGCTCATCTAATGAATGCAACATCTCGATCTTAACACATTAATTCAACTAAACAAACTGCATTCATTCATTCACTGAATCAAACGTCAATCGTACATTCATTGAATCAAACGTCAATCGTACATTCATTGAATCAAACGAATCTAGCGTTATTTATTGATTCAATGAAACAAAGTTATATCATATTTAACGTGTCAAACTCCACTCATTCTTTCAATGAAATAAACTGCACTTTGGAATTCAAAGACGAGAGAATATCTCATTAATTCAGTGTCTCGAACTGAAAGCATTCATTCAATGAAATAAACAGCACATGTTCATTAAATTGGTAGAGCTCTTCTCATGAATGCAATGTTGGAGCATAACACATTAGTTCAATGAAGCAAACTGCATTCATTCATTCATTGAGTCAAACTTCAATCGCACATTCATTGAATCAAAGGTTATTCATTGATTTTATGAAACAAAGTTAACTTATGAAACAGAATGGATTCATTCATTCAGTGTAATAAACTGCACGTTTTACTTCAATGACTAGAACATACCCCATTGATTCATTATCAGACCTTAAAGCATTCATTCATGGAAACAAACTGCACCTGGTAATTCAAAACGTTGAGCTTTTTTCAAGAATACAATGTCTCCAGCTGAACATACTCATTCAATGAAGCAAACTGCATTCATTCATTGAATCAAACTTCAATCGTCCATTCAATGAATTCAATATTATCTATGGATTCCATGAAACAAACTGAGCTCAAACATATATTGAATGCACTCTTCTATTTTCTGAAACAAAGTTCAATCATTCATTCATTCACTTAAACAAACTGCGTGTTAATTTATTGAGTTAAAGTGTTAATTCAGCTTATCCCCTGAATACAATGTCTCGACCACAATGCATACATATTCCCGGACAGAAACTACATTCAATCATTGAATCAAAGGTTATTCATTAATTTCATGAAACAAACTTAACACAGTCATTTCATGAGTCCAATTGTGTTCACTAATTCATTGAATCAAACTGCACTCATTCATTTAATGAAACAAACAACAAATGTTAATTAAATTGGTAGAGCTCATCTCATGAATGCAACGTCTCGATCTTAAAACATTAATTCAACTAAACAGACTGCATTCATTCATTCACTGAATCAAACGTCAATCGTATATTCAACGAATCTAGTGTAATTTATTGATTCAATGAAACTAAGTTATATCATATATTTAATGAATCATACTCCACTCATTCCTTCAATGAAATAAACTGCTCTTTGGAATTCAAAGACGAGAGAATATCTCATTAATTCAGTGTCTCGAACTGAAAGCATTCATTCAATGAAATAAACAGCACATGTTCATAAAATTGGTAGAGCAATTCTCATGAATGCAATGTTCGAGCATAACACATTAGTTCAATGAAATAAACTGCATTCATTCATTCATTGAATCAAGCTTCAATCGCACATTCATTGAATCAAACGTTATTCATTGATTTTATGAAACAAACTTAGATTATGAAGCAGAATGGACTCATTCATTCAGTGTAATAAACTGCAGGTTTTACATCAATGACTAGAACATATCCCATTGATTCATTATCAGAACCTAAAGCATTCATTCAAGGAAACAAACTGCACCTGGTAATTCAAAACGTTGAGCTTATGTCAAAAATACAATGTCTCCAGCTGAACATATTCATTCAATGAAGCAAACTGCATTCATTCATTGAATCAAACTTCAATCGTCCATTCAATGAATTCAATATAATCTATTGAATACATGAAACAAACTGTACTCAACATTTATTGAATGCACTCTTCGCTTTTCTGAAACAAAGTTCAATTATTCATTCATTGAAACAAACTGCATGTGTTAATTCAATGCGTAGAGCTTATTCCCCGAATACAATGTCTCGACCTCAATACATACATATTCCCTGAGACAAACTGCATTTAATCATTGAATCAAACGTTATTCATTGATTTCATGAAACAAACTTAACACAGTCATTTAATGAGTCCAACTGCGTTCACTAATTCATTGAATCAAACTGCACTCATTCATTCAATGAAACAAACAGCACATGTTAATTAAATTGGTAGAGCTCATCCCATCAATGCAACGTCTCGATCTTAACACATTAATTCAACTAAACAAACTGCATTCATTCATTCACTGAATCAAACATCAATCGTTGCATTCATGAGATGAGCTCTACCAATTTAATTAGCATGTGCAGTTTGTTTCATTGAATGAATGAGTGCTGTTTGATTCAATGAATTAGTGAACGCAGTTGGACTCATTAAATGACTGTGTTAAGTTTGTTTCATGAAATCAATGAATAACGTTCGATTCAATGATTGAATGCAGTTTGTGTCAGCGAATATGTATGCATTGAGGTGGAGACATTGTATTCAGGGGATAAGCTGAATTAACACATTAACTCATTGCATTAACACATGCAGTTTGTTTCATTGAATGAATGAATGATTGAACTTTGTTTCAGAAAATAGAAGAGTGCATTCAATAAATGTATGAGCTCAGTTTGTTTCATGGAATCCATAGATAATATTGAATTCATTGAATGGACTATTGAAGTTTGATTCAATGAATGAATGCAGTTTGCTTCATTTAATGAATATGTTCAGCTGGAGACATTGTATTCTTGAAATAAGCTCAACGTTTTGAATTACCAGGTGCAGTTTGTTTCCTTGAATGAATGCTTTACGTTCGAGACAATGATTCAATGGGACATGTTCTCGTCATTGAAATAAAAAGTGCAGTTTATTACAATGACTGAATGATTGCATTCTGTTTCATAAGTTAAGTTTGTTTCATAAAATCAATGAATAACCTTTAATTCAATGAATGTGCGATTGACATTTGATTCAATGAATGAATGCAGTTTGCTTCATTGAACTAATGTGTTATGCTCCAACATTGCATTCATGAGAAGAGCTCTACCAAATTAATGAACATGTGCTGTTTGTTTCATTGAATGAATGCTTTCAGTTCGAGACACTGAATTAATGAGATATTCTCTCGTCTTTGAATTCCAAAGTGCAGTTTATTTCATTGAAGGAATGAGTGGAGTTTGATTCATTAAATATATGATATAACTTTGTTTCATTGAATCAATAAATAACGCTAGATAATATTGAATTCATTGAATGGACGATTGAAGTTTGATTCAATGAATGAATGCAGTTTGCTTCATTGAATGAATATGTTCAGCTGGAGACATTGTATTCTTGAAATAAGCTCAACGTTTTGAATTACCAGGTGCAGTTTGTTTCCTTGAATGAATGCTTTACCTTCGAGACAATGATTCAATGGGATATGTTCTAGTCATTGTAATATAACGTGCAGTTTATTACACTGACTGAATGATTGCATTCTGTTGCATAAGTTTAGTTTGTTTTATAAAATCAATGAATAATGTTTGGTTCATTGAATGTACGTTTGAAATTTGATTCAATGAATAAATGAATGCAGTTCGATTCACTGAATGAATGGACTTAGCTCGAGACATGGTATTAACTAGATATGCTCGAGTCATTGAACTAAAACGTGCAGTTGGTTTCTTTAGATGAATGTGGGCATTTTGATACATTTTATTGAACTTGGATTAGGTGAATCAGTAAATAACGTTCGATTCATTGAACGCACGATTGAAAATTGATTCAATAAATGAATGAATTCGGTTTGTTTCATTGAATGAATGCTTTCAGTTCGAGACACTGAATTAATGAGATATTCTCTCGTCTTTGAATTCCAAAGGGCAATTTGTTTCATTGAAGGAATGAGTGCAGTTTGATTTATTAAATATATGATTTAACTTTGTTTCATTGAATCAATAAATAACGCTAGATGCATCGAATGTACGATTGACGTTTGATTCAATGAATGTACGATTGACGTTTGATTCACTGAATGAATGAATGCATTTTGTTTAGTTGAATTAATGTGTTAAGGTCAAGACTTTGCATTCATGAGATGAGCTCTACCAATTTAATTAACATGTGCTGTTTGTTTCATTGAATGAATGAGTGCAGTTTGGTTCAATGAATTAGTGAACGCAGTTGGACTCATTTAATGGCTGTGTTAAGTTTGTTTCATGAAATCAATGAATAACGGTTGATTCAATGATTGAATGCAGTTTGTGTCAGGGAATATGTATGCATTGAGGTCGAGGCATTGTATTCAGGGGATAAGCTGAATTATCACATTAATTCATTGAATAACACATGCAGTTTGTTTCATTGAATGAATGAATGTTTGAACTTTGTTTCAGAAAATAGAAGAGTGCATTCAATAAATGTTTGAGCTCAGTTTGTTTCATGGAAATGGATAGATAATATTGAATTCATTGAATGGACGATTGAAATTTGATTCAAGGAATGTATGCAGTTTGCTTCATTGAATGAATATGTTCAGCTGGAGACATTGTATTCTTGAAATAAGCTCAACGTTTTGAATTACCAGGTGCAGTTTGTTTCCTTGAATGAATGCTTTAAGTTCAGTTAATGAATCAATGTGATATGTTCTAGGCATTGAAGTAAAACATGCAGTTTATTACACTGAATGAATGACTCCATTCTGTTTCATATGTTAAGTTTGTTTCATAAAATCAATGTATAACCTTTGATTCAATGAATGCGCGATTGACGTTTGATTCAATGAATGAATGAATGCAGTTTGCTGCATTGAACTGATGTGTTATGCACAAACATTGCATTCATGAGAAGAGCTCTACCAATTTAATGAACATGTGCTGTTTTTTTCATTGAATGAATTCTTTCAGTTCGAGACACTGAATTAATGAGATATGCTCTCGTCTTTGAATTCCAAAGTGCGTTTTATTTCATTGAAGGAATGAGTGGAGTTTGCTTCATTGAATCAGTAAATAAGGCTAGATTCGTTGAATGTATGATTGACGTTTGATTCAATGAATGTACGATTGACATTTGATCCAGTCAATGAATTAATGCAGTTTGTTTAGTTGAATTAATGTGTTAAGGACGAGACGTTGCATTCATGAGATGAGCTCTACCAATTTAATTAACATGTGCAGTTTGTTTCATTGAATGAATGAGTGCAGTTTGATTCAATGAATTAGTGAATGCAGTGGGACTCACTAAATGACTCTGTTAAGTTTGATGCATGAAATCAATGAATAACTTTTGATTCAATGATTGAATGCAGTTTGTGTCAGGGAATATATATACATTGAGGTCGAGACATTGTATTCAGTGGATAAGCTCCACTCATTTAATTAATGCATGCAGTTTGTTTCATTGAATGAATGAATGATTGAACTTTGTTTCAGATAATAGAAGAGTGCATTCAATAACTGTTTGAGCTCAGTTTGTTTCATAGAATCAATAGATAATATTGAATTCATTGAATGGACGATTGAAGTGTGATTCAATGAATGAATGCAGTTTGCTTCATTGAATGAATATTTTCAGGTGGAGACATTGTATTCTTGAAATAAGCTCAACGTTTTGAATTATCAGCTGCAGTTTGTTTCCTTGAATGAATGCTTTAGGTTCTGATAATGAATCAATGGGATATGTTCTAGTCATTGAAGTAAAACCTGCAGTTTATTACACTGAATGAATGAGTCCATTCTGTTTCATAAGTTAAGTTTTTTTCAAAAAATCAACGAATAACACTTGATTCAATGAATGTGCGATTGACGTTTGATTCGATGAATGAATGAATGCAGATTGCTTCATTGAACTAATGTGTTGTGCTCAAACATTGCATTCACTGCATTCTACCAATTTAATGAACATGTGCTGTTTATTTCATTGAATGAATGCTTTCAGTTCGAGACATTGAATTAATGAGATATTCTCTCGTCTTTGAATTCGAAAGTGCAGTTTATTTCATTGAAGGAATGAGCGGAGTTTGATTCATTACATATACGATATAACTTTGTTTCATTGAATTAACAAATAAGGCTAGATTCGTAGAATGTACGATTGACGTTTGATTCAGTGAATGAATGAATGCAGTTTATTTAGTTGAATTAATGTGTTAAGATCGAGACGTTGCATTCATGAGATGAGCTCTACCAATTTAATTAACATGTGCTGTTTGTTTCATTGAATGAATGAGTGCAGTTTGATTCAATGAATTAGTGAACGCAGTTGGACTCATTAAATGACTCTGTTAAGTTTGTTTCATGAAATCAATGAATAACGTTTGATTCAATGATTGAATGCAGTTTGAGTCAGGGAATATGTATGCTTTGAGGTGGAGACATTGTATTCAGGGGATAAGCTCCACTCATTGAATTAACACACACAGTTTGATTCATTGAATGAATGAATGATTGAAATTTGTTTCAGAAAATAGAAGAGTGCATTCAATAAATGTATGAGCTCAGTTTGTTTCATGGAATCAATAGATAATATTGAATTCTTTGAATGGACTATTGAAGTTTGATTCAATTAATGAATGCACTTTGCTTCATTGAATGAATATGTTCAGCTGGAGACATTGTATTTTTGAAATACGTTTTACTTCAATGACTAGAACATATCCCATTGATTCATTGTCTGAACTTAAAACATTCATTCAAGATAGCAAACTGCTCCTGGTAATTCAAAACGTTGACCTTATTTCAAGAATACAATGTCTCCAGCTGAAAATATTCATTCAATGAAGCAAACTGCACTCATTCATTGAATCAATGACAGCACATGTTCATTAAATTGGTAGAGCTCTTCTCATGAATGCAATGTTTGTGCATAACACATTAGTTCAATGAAGCAAACTGCATTCATTCATTCATTGAATCAAACGTCAATCGTATATTCAACGAATCTAGCGTTATTTATTGATTCAATGAAACAAAGATATATCATATTTGTAATAAATCAAACTGCACTCATTCCTTTAATGAAACAAACTGCAAATTGGAATTCAAAGACGAGCGCAGATCTCATTAATTCAGTGTCTCGAACTGAAAGCATTCATTCAATGAAACAAACAGCACATGTTCATTCAATTGGTAGAGCTCTTCTCATGAATGCACTGTTCGTGCATAACACATTAGTTCATTGAATCAAACTGCATTCATTCATTCATTTAATCAAACGTCAATCGCACATTCATTGAATCAAAGGTTATTCATTGATTTTATGAAACAAACTTAACTTATGAAACAGAATGCACTCATTCATTCAGCGTAATAAACTGCACGTTTTACTTCAATGACTAGAACATGTCCCATTGATTCATTATCAGAACTTAAAGCATTCATTCAAGGAAACAAACTGCTCGTGGTAATTCAAAAAGTTGAGCTTATTTCAAGAATACACTGTCTCCAGCTGAAGATATTCATTCCATGAAGCAAACTGCATTCATTCATTGAATCAACCTTCAATCGTCCATTCAATGAATTCAATATTATCTATGGATTCCATGAAACAAATTGAGCTCATACATTTATTGAATGCACTCTTCTATTTTCTGAAACAAAGTTCAATCATTCTTTCATTCAGTGAATGAAACTCAACTCACTCATTCAATGAAACAAACTGCACGTGTTAATTGAATGAGTAGAGCTTATGCCCTGAATACAATGTCTCGACCTCAATGCATACATATTCCCAGTTACAAACTGCATTTATTTCATGGAGTTCATTCATTGAATCAAAAGTTATTCATTGATTTTATGAAACAAAATTAACACAGTCATTTTATGAGTTCACCTGCGTTCATTAATTCATTGAATCAAACTGCGCTCATTCATTCACTGAAACAAACAGCATCTGTTAATTAAATTGGTAGAGCTCATCTCAAGAATACAATCTCCGAGCATTACACATTACTTCAAGGAAACCAACTGCATTTATTAATTCATGAATCAAACGTCAATCACACATTCATTGAATCAAACGTCAATCGCAAATTCAACAAATCAAGCGTTATTTATGGATTCAATGAGACAAAGATAAATCATATATTTAATAAATCAAACTGCACTCATTCCTTCAATGAAACAAATTGCACTTTGGAATTCAAAGACGAGAGCGCCTCTCATTAATTCGGTGTCTTGAACTGAAAGCATTCATTCAATGAAACAAACTGCATTCATTCATTCATTCATTCACTGAATCAATTTCCATTTGTGCGTTCAATGAATCGAACGTTATTTACTGATTCACCTAATCAAAGTTAAACAAAATGTATCAAAATGCCACATTCATCTAAAGAAACCAACTGCACGTTTTAGTTCAATGACTCGAGCATATCTAGTTAATACGATGTCTCGAGCTAAATCCATTCATTCAGTGAATCAAACTGCATTCATTTATTCATTGAATCAAATTTCAAACGTACATTCAATGAACCAAACATTATTCATTGATTTTATGAAACAACCTTAACTTATGAAACAGAATGCAATCATTCAGTCATTGTAAAAAACTGCACGTTTTTTTTCATTGGCTCGAACATAACCCATTGATTCATTGTCTCGAAGTTAAAGCATTCATTCAAGGAAACAAACAGCTCATATTAATTAAATAAGTTGAGCTCATTTGAAGAATGCAATGTCATAAGCTGAACATATTCATTTAATGAAGCAAACTGCATTCATTCATTGAATCAAACATCAATTCTCCATTCAATGAATTCAATATTATCTATTGATTCCAGGAAACAAACTGAGCTCATACATTTATTGAATGCATTCTTCTATTTTCTGAAACAAACTTCAATCATTCATTCATTCAATGAAACAAACTGCATGAGTTAATTCAATGAGTTAATGTGTTAATTCAGCTTATCCCCTGAATACAATGTCTCCACCTCAATGCATGCATATTCCCTGACACAAACTGCATTCAGTTATTGAATCAAACGTTATTTATTGTTTCCATGAAACAAACTTAACACAGTTATTTAATGAGTCCAACTACGTTCAATAATTCATTGAATCAAAGTGCACTCATTCATTCAATGAAACAAACAGCACATGTTAATTAAATTAGTGGAGCTCATCTCATGAATGCAACGTCTCGACCTTAACACATTAATTCAACTAAACAAAATGCATTCATTCATTCACTGAATCAAACGTCATTCAACGAATCTAGCGTTATTTTTTGATTCAATGGAACAAAGTTATATCGTATATGTAATGAATCAAACTCCGCTCATTCCTTCAATGAAACAAACTGCAAATTAATAGTCAAAGACGAGAGAATATCTCATTAATTCAGTGTCTCGAACTGAAAGCATTCATTCAATGAAACAAACAGCACATGTTCATTAAATTGGTAGAGCTCTTCTCATGAATGCAATGTTTGTGCATAACACATTAGTTCAATGAAGCAAACTGCATTCATTCATTCATTGAATCAAATGTCAATCGTATATTCAACGAATCTAGCGTTATTTATTGATTCAATGAAACAAAGATATATCATATTTGTAATAAATCAAACTGCACTCATTCCTTCAATGAAACAAACTGCAAATTGGAATTCAAAGACGAGCGCAGATCTCATTAATTCAGTGTCTCGAACTGAAAGCATTCATTCAATGAAACAAACAGCACATGTTCATTCAATTGGTAGAGCTCTTCTCATGAATGCACTGTTCGCGCATAACACATTAGTTCATTGAATCAAACTGCATTCATTCATTCATTTAATCAAACATCAATCGCACATTCATTGAATCAAAGGTTATTCATTGATTTTATGAAACAAACTTAACTTATGAAACAGAATGGAGTCATTCATTCAGCGTAATGAACTGCACGTTTTACTTCAATGACTAGAACATATCCCATTGATTCATTCTCTGAACTTAAAGCATTCATTCAAGGGAACAAACTGCTCGTGGTAATTCAAAAAGTTGAGCTTATTTCAAGAATACACTGTCTCCAGCTGAAGATATTCATTCATTGAAGCAAACTGCATTCATTCATTGAATCAACCTTCAATCACCCATTCAATGAATTCAATATTATCTATGGATTCCATGAAACAAATTGAGCTCATACATTTATTGAATGCACTCTTCTATTTTCTGAAACAAAGTTCAATCATTCTTTCATTCAGTGAATGAAACTCAACTCACTCATTCAATGAAACAAACTGCACGTGTTAATTGAATGAGTAGAGCTTATGCCCTGAATACAATGTCTCGACCTCAATGCATACATATTCCCAGTTACAAACTGCATTTATTTCATGGAGTTCATTCATTGAATCAAAAGTTATTCATTGATTTTATGAAACAAAATTAACACAGTCATTTTATGAGTTCACCTGCGTTCATTAATTCATTGAATCAAACTGTGCTCATTCATTCACTGAAACAAACAGCATCTGTTAATTAAATTGGTAGAGCTCATCTCAAGAATACAATCTCCGAGCATTACACATTACTTCAAGGAAACCAACTGCATTTATTAATTCATGAATCAAACGTCAATCACACATTCATTGAATCAAACGTCAATCGTAAATTCAACAAATCAAGCGTTATTTATGGATTCAATGAGACAAAGATAAATCATATATTTAATAAATCAAACTGCACTCATTCCTTCAATGAAACAAATTGCACTTTGGAATTCAAAGACGAGAGCGCCTCTCATTAATTCGGTGTCTTGAACTGAAAGCATTCATTCAATGAAACAAACTGCATTCATTCATTCATTCACTGAATCAATTTCCATTCGTGCGTTCAATGAATCGAACGTTATTTACTGATTCACCTAATCAAAGTTAAACAAAATGTATCAAAATGCCACATTCATCTAAAGAAACCAACTGCACGTTTTAGTTCAATGACTCGAGCATATCTAGTTAATACGATATCTCGAGCTAAATCCATTCATTCAGTGAATCAAACTGCATTCATTTATTCATTGAATCAAATTTCAAACGTACATTCAATGAACCAAACATTATTCATTGATTTTATGAAACAACCTTGACTTATGAAACAGAATGCAATCATTCAGTCATTGTAAAAAACTGCACGTTTTTTTTATTGGCTCGAACATAACCCATTGATTCATTGTCTCGAAGTTAAAGCATTCATTCAAGGAAACAAACTGCACATGGTAATTCAATACGTTGAGCTCATTTGAAGAATGCAATGTCATAAGCTGAACATATTCATTTAATGAAGCAAACTGCATTCATTCATTGAATCAAACTTCAATTCTCCATTCAATGAATTCAATATTATCTATTGATTCCAGGAAACAAACTGAGCTCATACATTTATTGAATGCATTCTTCTATTTTCTGAAACAAGGTTCAATCATTCATTCATTCAATGAAACAAACTGCATGTGTTAATTCAATGAGTTAATGTGTTAATTCAGCTTATCCCCTGAATACAATGTCTCCACCTCAATGCATGCGTATTCCCTGACACAAACTGCATTCAGTTATTGAATCAAACGTTATTTATTGTTTCCATGAAACAAACTTAACACAGTCATTTAATGAGTCCAACTACGTTCAATAATTCATTGAATCAAAGTGCACTCATTCATTCAATGAAACAAACAGCACATGTTAATTAAATTCGTGGAGCTCATCTCATGAATGCAACGTCTCGACCTTAACACATTAATTCAACTAAACAAAATGCATTCATTCATTCACTGAATCAAACGTCAATCATACATTCATTGAATCAAACGTCAATCGTACATTCAACGAATCTAGTGTTATTTATTGATTCACTGAAACAAAGTTATATCATATATTCAATGAATCAAACTCCACTCATTCTTTCAATGAAATAAACTGCACTTTGGAATTTAAAGACGAGAGAATATCTCATTAATTCAATGTCTCGAACTGAAAGCATTCATTCAATGAAACAAACAGCACATATTCATTAAATTAGTAGAGCTCTTCTCATGAATGCACTTTTCGAGCATAACACATTAGTTCATTGAATCAAACTGCATTCATTCATTCATTGAATGAAACGTCAAAGGTTATTCATTGATTTTATGAAACAAACTTAGATTATGAAACACAATGGACTCATTCATTCAGTGTAATAAACTGCACGTTTTACTTCAATGTTTAGAACATATCCCATTGATTCATTGTCTCGAATTTAAAGCATTCATTCAAGGAAACAAACTGCACCTGGTAATTCAAAACGTTGAGCTTATTTCAAGAATACAATGTCTCCAGCTGAACATATTCATTCAATGAAGCAAATTGCATTCATTCATTGAATCAAACTTCAATCGTCCATTCAACGAATTCAATATTATCCATTGATTCCATGAAACAAACTGAGCTCATACATTTATTGAATGCACTCTTCTACTTTCTGAAACAAATCTCAATCTTTCATTCAGTGAATCAAACTCAACTCACTCAGTCAATGAAACAAACAGCACATGTTAATTTACTTGTCAGAGTCTTCTCATGAATGCAATGTTCGAGCGTAACACATAAGTTCATTGAATCAAACGTCAATCGTACATTCAACAAATAAAGCGATATTTATTGATTCAATGAAACAAAGTTAAATCATATATTTAATAAATCAAACTGCACTCATTCCTTCCATGAAGCAAAGTGCACTTTGGAATTCAAAGACGAGAGCTGATCTCTTGAATTCAATGTCTCGAACTTTAGGCATTCATTCAATAACACAAACTGCACGAGTTAATTCAATCAGTAGCGCTTATATCATGAATACAATGTCTCGAGCTTAACACTAACATTCAATGAAACAAACTGCATTCATTCATTGTATCAAATTTCAATCGTACATTTATTGATTCAATGAAACAGATGTAGTTCATTCATTTAATAAATCAAACTTCACTCATTCATTCAATTGGTGAATCATTCTGAACTCATTATTTCAATGAAAGAAACTGCACGTCTTAGAACATAGAAACATCGATGTTGCGCCAATCCAAACCCACCTAACCTACACTCGCCCACTATCCTCCATATGCCTGTACAATGCCCGTTTAAATGCCCATAAAGAGGGAGAGTTCACCTACTGGCAGGGCATTCCACGAACTCACGACTCGCTGAGTAAAGAATCTACCCCTAACATTTGTCCTATACCTACCGTGTTTAATTTAAAGCTATGCCCCCTCGTAATAGCTGACTCCATACGTGGAAAAAGGTTCTCATGGTCAACCCTATCTAAACCCCTAATCATCTTGTACACCTCTATCAAGTCACCCCTAAACCTTCTTTTCTCCAATGAAAACAGCCCCAAGTGCCTCAGCTTTCCTCATACGATCTTCCTACCATACCAGGCAACATCCTGGTAAACCTCCTCTGCACCCGTTCCAGTGCCTCCACATCCTTCCTATAGTATGGCGACCAAAACTGCACACAATACTCCAGATGCGGCCGCACCAGAGTCTTATACAACTGCAACATGACCTCAGGACTCTGGAACTCAATTCCTCTACCAATAAAAGCCAGTACGCCATATGCCTTCTTCACCGCACTATTTACCTGGGTGGCAACTTTCAAAGATCTTTGTACATGGACACCAAGATCCCTCTGCTCATCCACACTACCAAGTATCCGATCATTAGCTGAGTACCCCATCTTTTTGTTACTCTTACCAAAGTGAATCACCTCACACTTACCTACATTGAACTCCATTTGCCACATTTCTGCCCAGCTCTGCAGCTTATCTATATCTTGCTGTAACCTGACACATCCTTCCTCACTATCAACAACTCCACCGACTTTCGTATCATCCGCAAACTTGCTCACCGAACCTTCTAGCCCCTCCTCCAGGTCATTTATAAAAATGACAAACAGCAATGGTCTCAAAACAGATCCTTGCGGAACACCGCTAGTAACTGCACTCCAAGATGAACCTTTACCATCAACTACTACCCTCTGTCTTCTTCCAGCCAGCCAATTCCTAATCCAAACCTCCAATTCACCCTCAATGCCATACCTCCGTATTTTTTGCAATAGCCTACCATGGGGAACCTTATCAAATGCCTTACTATAATCCATATCCACCACATCTACCGCTTTACCCTCGTCTACCTCCTTAGTCACCTTCTCAAAGAATTCAATAAGGTTTGTGAGGCACGACCTGCCCTTCACAAAACCATGCTGACTATCCTTGATCACATTATTCCTATCCAGATGTTCATAAATCCTGTCCCTTACAATTCTCTCTAAGACTTTGCCCACAGCAGAAGTGAGAATCACCAGTCTACAGTTACTAGGGTTATCCCTACTTCCCTTCTTGAACAAGGGAACCATATTTGCTATCCTCCAGTCTTCTGGCACTATTCCTGTCGACAGCAAGGACATAATAATCAAGGCCAATGGCTCTGCAATCTCCTCCCTTGCTTACCAGAGAATCCTAGGATAAATGCCATCAGGCCCAGGGGTCTTATGTATTTTCATCCTTTCCAGACTTTCCAACACCTCTTCCCTACATACCTCAAAGCTGTCCATTCTAATTAGTTGTGACTCAGTATTCACATCGGCAACAATGGCCTGTTCTTGAGTGAATACTCACGAAAAGTATTCATTCAGTGTCTCCCCAATCTCCTCAGCCTCCACACGCAACTTCCCACTACTATCCTTGACTGGACCTATTCCTACCCTAGTCATTCTTTTATTCCTGACATACCTATAGAAAGCCTTAGGGTTTTCCCTAATCCTACCAACTTTTTATGTCCCTCCTTGCTGCTCTTAGCTCTCTCTTCAGATCCTTCCTGGCTACCTTATAACTCTCAATCGCCCCAATTGAACCTTCACGCCTCATCTTTACATAGGTCACCCTCTTCCCTTTAACAAGGGATTCCAATTCCACGGCTCCCTCACACGATCCTTTCCTCCCTGCCTGACAGGTACATACTTATCAAGGACACTCAATAGTTGCTCCTTGAACAAGCTCCACATATCAATTGCGTCCTTCCCTTGAAGCCTACTTTTACAAGCCACACATCCTAAGTCGTGCCTCACTGCATCATAATTTCCCTGCCCCCAGCTATAACTCTTGCTCTGCAGTGCAAACTTATCCCTCTCCATCACGAGAGTACAAGTCACCGAATTGTGGTCACTGTCCCCAAAGTGCTCACTGACCTCCAATTCTAACACCTGGCCTGGTTCGTTACCCAGAACCAAATCCAGTATGGCCTCACCTCTTGTTGGCCTGTCTACATATTGTGTCAGAAAAACCTCCTGCACACATTGGACAAACACCGACCCATCGAACGAACTTGAGCTATAGCTTTCCCAGTCAATATTTGGAAAGTTAAAGTCCGCCATAACAACCACTCTATTACTTTCACTCTTCTCCTGAATCATCCTCGCAATCCTTTCTTCTACGTCTCTAGGACTATTAGGAGGCCTGTAGAAAACTCCTAACAGGGTGACCTCACCTTTCGTATTCCTAATCTCAGCCCAAACTACCTCAGTCGTCATCCATCGTCCTTTCCACCGCTATAACACTATCTTTGACAAGCAATGCCACACCTTCCCCTCTTTTACCCCCACCTCTGACCCTACTAAAACACTTAAACCCTGGAACCTGCAACAACCAATCCTGTCCCTGTTCTACCCATGTCTCCGTAATAGCCACAACATCGAAATCCCAGGTACCAACCCACGCTGCAAATTCACCTACCTTATTTCGTATACTGCTTGCATTGAAGTATACACACTTCAAACCACTTTCCTGTTTACAGGCACCCTCCTTTGAGATTGATGCCATGTTCCTAACCTCCCTACACTCCAGGTCCTGCACCCTAAAGCTACAGTCTAGGTTCTCATGCCCCTGCAGAGTTAGTTTAACTGCTCCCCCCAACCCCCCCCCCCCACCCCCCCCCCCCCACCCCGCCAGGAGCACTAGCAAATCTCCCCCCAAGGATACTGGTGCCCCTCAGGTTCAGGTGGAGACCATCCTGTTTACAGAGGTCCCACCTTCCCCAGAAAGAACCCCAGTTATCTAGATACCGGAATCCCTCCCTCCTGCACCATCCCTGTAGCCACGCATTTAACTGTTCTCTCTCCCTATTCCTCGACTTTCTATCACGTGGCACGGGTAACAAACCAGAGACAACAACTCTGTTTGTTCTAACGCTGAGCTTCCAACCTAGCTCCCTGAAAGCCTGCCTAACATCCTCAGCCCTCTTCCTACCTATGCCGTTGGTGCCAATGTGGACCACGACTTCGGGCTGCTCCCCCTCCCCCTTAAGGACCCGGAAAACGTGATCAGAGACGTCACGTACCCTTGCACCTGGGAGGCAACATACCAAACGTGAGTCTCTCTCGCCACCACAAAACCACCTACCTGTGCCCCAAACTATCGATTCCCCAATAACTATTGCTCTGCTCTTCTCCACCCTTCCTTCTGAGCAATGGGGACAGGCTCCATGCCAGAGGCCTGAGCCCCATTGCTTACCCCTGGTAAGTTGTCCCCCCCGCAAGTATCCAAAATAGTATACTTGTTCTTGAGGGGAACGGCCGCAGAGGATCCCTGCACTGGCTGCATCCTCCCAGTCCCCCTCACTGTCACCCATCTGTCTGCAATCTTTAGAGCTATTACTTCCCTAAAGCTCCGATCTATGACCCCCTCTGCCTCCCGAATGATCCTAAGTTCATCCAACTCCCGCTCCAGTTACCTAACACGGTCTTGGAGGAGCTGGAGATGGGTGCACTTCCTGCAAGAGTAATCAGCAGGGACGACCATGGCATCCCTCACCTCAAACATGTTGCAAGAGGAACATTGCACTGCCTTCACTGCCATCCCTCTAAAAGTAACCTTTTTTTAAAAAAAAAACTAGGTCTAAAGAATAGAACAAGCAAAATGCAGCACTTGCCTACTTACCACAACGGGTTCCTCTCCTGCGCGCTTTCATTCCCGGCTGCCCCTCTGGTCCTCGTCACCTCCCCCGCTGCTCCTGCTCCTTCTGTGAAAGGGAAAACACCGCTGTCCGCTACCTAAGTAATTTTTTTACAAAACTGCCTTACCTTAGCTGCAGTGTTCTGGCTTCGTCTCGCCTCGGCTGCTGCTCGCACTCAAAATTAATTAATCAATTAGTAGAGCTTATCTGATGAATACGATGTCGCGAGCTTAATCCATTCATTCAGTGAAACGAACAGCATTCAATCATTCATTGAATCAAAATTCAAACGTACATTCAATGAATCAAACCTATACATTGATTTTATAAAAAAACTTAAATTCTGAAACACAATGGACTCATTCATTCTGTGTGAAAAACTACACGTTTTACTTCAATGACTAGAACATATCCCATTGATTCATTGTCTCGAACTTAAAACATTCATTCAAGGAAACAAACTGCACCTGGTAATTCAATAAGTTGAGCTTATTTCAAGAAGACAATGTCTCCAGCTGAACATATTCATTCAATGAAGCAAACTACATTCATTCATTGAATCAAACTTCAATCGTCCATTCAATGAATTCAATATTATCTATTGATTCCACGAAACAAACTGATCTCATACATTTATTGAATGCACTCTTCAATTTTCTGAAACAAAGTTCAATCATTCAGTCATTCAGAAAATGAAACTCAACTCACTCATTCAATGAAACAAACTGCACGTGTTAATCCAATGAGTGGAGCTTGGCCCCTGAATACAATGTCTAGACCTCAAGGCATACATATTCCCTGATACAAAACTGCTTTCATTCATTGAATCAAACATTATTCATTGATTTTATGAAACAAACTTGACACAGTCATTTAATGAGTCCAACTGCGTTCACTAATTCATTGAATCAAACTGCACTCATTCATTCAATGAAACAAACAGCACATGTATTTAAATTGGTAGAGCTCATCTCATGAATGCAACGTCTCGATCTTAACACATTAATTCAACGAAACAAACTGTATTCATTCATTCATTGAATCAAACGTCAATCGTACATTTAACGAATCGAGCGTTATTTATTGATTCAATGAAACAAAGTTATGTCGTATATTTAATGAATCAAACTCCACTCATTCCTTCAATGAAATAAACTGCACTTTTGAATTCAGTGTCTCGAACTGAAAGCATTCATTCAATGAAACAAACAGCACATGTTCATTAAATTGGTAGAGCTCTTCTCATGAATGCAATGTTGGAGCATAACACATTAGTTCAATGAAGCAAACTGCATTAATTCATTCATTGAATTAAACGTCAATCGCACATTCATTGAATCAAAGGTTATTCATTGATTTTATGAAACAAACTTAACTTATGAAACAGAATGGACTCATTCATTCAGTGTAATAAACTGCACGTTTTACTTCAATGACCAGAACATGTCCCATTGATTCATTATCTCGAACTTAAAGCATTCATTCATGAAAACAAACTGCCCCTGGTAATTCAAAACATTCAGCTTATTTCAAGAATACTCCAGCTGAACATATTCATTCAATCAAACAAACTGCATTCATTCATTGAATCAAACTTCAATCGTCCATTCAATGAATTCAATATTATCTACTGATTCCATGAAACAAACTGAGCTCATACATTTATTGAATGCACTCTTCTATTTTCTGAAACAAAGTTCAATCAGTCATTCAGTGAATCAAACTGAAAGCATTCATTCAATGAAACAAACAGCACATGTTAATTAAATTGGTAGAGCTCATCTCATGAATGCAATGTTCGAGCAGAAGACATTAGCTCATTCAATCAAACGTCAATCGAACATTCATTGAATCAAACGTCAATCGTACATTCAACGATTCGAGCGTTCCTTATGGATTCAATGAAACAAAGTTAACTCATATATTTAACAAATCAAACTCCACTCATTCCTTCAATGAAACAAACTGCACTTTGGAATTCAGTACATCTCATTATTTCAGTTTCTCGAACATTCAACAAAACAAACTGCATTCATTCATTCATTGAATCAATCTCCAATCAAACGTTATTTACTGATTCACCGAATCAAAGTTAAACAAAAGGTATCAAACTGACCGCATTCATCTCAAGAAACCAATTGCACGTTTTGGTTCAATGACACGAGCATATCTCATCAATACCGTGTCTCGTGCTTAATGCATTCATTCAGGGAGACGAACTGCATTCATTCATTGAATCAAATTTCAATCGGACATTCAACGAATCAGGCGTTATTCATTGATTTAATCAAACAAAATTAACACAGTCATTTAATGAATCCAATTGTTATTATTCGTTCAATGACTCAAGCTTCAATAATTCTTTCAATGTATCTAACTTTATGTATTGATTCAATGAAACCAACCTAATCCATACATTTAATGAATCAAACTGTACTCGTTCATTCAATGACACAAACTGCACGTTTTAATGCAATGATAGAGCTAATCTTATGAATTCAATGTCTCGAACTTTAGGCATTCATTCATTAACATAAAATGCACGAGTTAATTCAATCAGTAGGGCTTATATCATGAATACAATGTCTCGAGCTTAACGCGAACATTCAATGAAACACACTGCATTCATTCATTGTATAAAATTTCAATCGTACGTTTATTGATACAATGATACAGAGGTAGCTCATTCATTGAATAAATCAAACTGCACTCATTCATTCAATGAAATCAAATGCATTCATCCATTCATTCGGTGAATCATTCTGAACTCATTATTTCAAAGAAAGAAAGCGCACGTATTAATCAATCAGTAGAGCTTATCTGATGAATACGATGTCTCGAGCTTTATCCATTCATTCAGTGAAACTAACAGCATTCATTCATACATTGAATCAAATTTCAAAAGTACATTCAATGAATCAAACGATTATTCATTGATTTTATGAAACAAACTTATGAAACAGAATGGACTCATTCATTCAGTGTAATAAATTGCACGTTTTACTTCAATGACGAGAACATATCCCATTGATTCATTGTCTCGAACTTAAAGCATTCATTTAAGGAAACAAACTGCACCTGGTAATTCAAAACGTTGAGCTTATTTCAAGAATGCAATGTCTCCAGCTGAACATATTCATTCAATGAAGCAAACTGCATTCATTCATTGAATCAAACTTCAATCGTCCATTCAATGAATTCAATATTATCTATTGATTCCACAAAACAAACTGAGCTCATACATTTATTGAATGCACTCTTCTATTTTCTGAAACAAAGTTCCATCAGTCATTCAGTGAATCAAACTGAAAGCATTCATTCAATGAAACAAACAGCACATGTTAATTAAATTGGTAGAGCTCTTCTCAAGAATGCAATGTTCGAGCATAACGCATTAGTTCATTGAATCAAACGTCAATCGTACATCAATTGAATTAACCATCAATCGTACATTCAACGAATCAAGCGTTATTTATTGATTCAATGAAACAAAGTTAAATCATTTATTTAATAAATCAAACTGCACTCATTCCTTCAATGAAACAAACTGCACTTTGCAATTCAAAGACGAGAGCACATCTCATTAATTCAGTGTCTCGAGCTGAACACAGTAACTCAATGAAACAAACTGCATTCATTCATTCATTGAATCAATCTCCAATCGTGCGTTCAATGAATCAAACGTTATTTACTGATTCACCGAATCCAAGTTAAACAAAATATATCAAACTGCCCGCATTCATCTAAAGAACCCGACTGCACGTTTTAGTTCAATGATTCGAGTATATCTCGATAATACAATGTGTCGAGCTTAATGCATTCATTCAGGGTGACGAACTGCGTTCATTCATTGAATCAAATTTCAATCGGGAATTTAGCGAATCAGACGTTATTCATTGATTTAATCAAACAAAATTAACACAGTTATTTAATGAATCCAATTGCATTGATTCGTTCAATGAATCAAGCTTCAATAATTCATTCAATGTATCTAACTTTATGTATTGATTCAATGAAACCAACTTAATCCATACATTTCATGAATCAAACTGTACTCATTCATTCAATGACACAAACTGCACATTTAATTCATTGACTGGAGCTGATCTCATGAATTGAATGTCTCAAACTTTAGGCATTCATTCAATAACACAAACTGCACAAGTTCATTTAATGAGTAACACTCATAGCACGAATACAATGTCTCGAGCTTAACGCATTCATTCAATGAAACAAACTGCATTCATTCATTGTATCAAATTTCTATCCTACATTTATTGATTCAATGAAACAGATGGAGCTCATTCATTTAATAAATCAAACTGCACTCATTCATTCAATGAAACAAATTGCATTCATCCATTCATTCGGTGTTTCATTCTGAACTAATTATTTCAAAGTAAGAAACTCCACGTATTAATCAATTAGTAGAGCTTATCTGATGAATACGATGTCTCGATCTTAATCCATTCATTCAGTGAAACGAACTGCATTCATTCACTGAATCAAATTTCAAACGTACATTCAATGAATTAACTGGTATTCATTGATTTTATGAAACAAACTTAACTTATGAAAGAGAATGCACTCATTCATTCAGTGTAATAAACTGCACGTTTTACATCAATGACTAGAACATATCCCATTAATTCATTGTCTGGAATTTAAAGCATGCATTCAAGGAAACAAACTGCACGTGGTAATTCAATATGTTGAGCTTATTTCAAGAATACAATGTATTCTTGCATTCATTCAGGGAGACGAACTGCACTCATTCATTGAATCAAACTTCAATCGTCCATTCAATAAATTCAATATCATCCATTGATTCCATGCACTCTTCTATTTTCTGAAACAAAGTTCAATCATTATTTCAGTGAATCAAACTGAACTCACTCTTTCAATGAAACAAACTGAACGTTAATTCAATGAGTAGAGCATATCCCCTGAATACAATGTTTCTACCTTTAAGCATACATATTCGCTGTTACAAACTGCATTCATTCATTCAATCAAAGGTCAATCGTACATTCATTGAATCAAACGTCAATCGTACATTCAACGAATCAAGCGTTATTTATTGAATCAAAGTTCTATCATATAGTTAATAAATCAAACTCCACTCATTCCTTCAATGAAATAAACTGCACTTTGGAATTCAAAGACGAGAGAATATCTCATTAATTCAGTGTTTCGAACTGAAAGCATTCATTCAATGAAACAAACAGCACGTGTTCATTAAATTGGTAGATCTCTTCTCATGAATGCAATGTTCGAGCATAACACATTAGTTCAACGAAGCAAACTGCATTCATTCATTCATTGAATCAAACGTCAATCGCACATTCATTGAATCAACGGTTATTCATTGATTTTATGAAACAAACTTAATTTATGAAACAGAATGGAGTCATTCATTCAGTGTAATAAACTGCACGTTTTACTTCAATGACTAGAGCATATTGATTCATTGACTCGAACTTAAAGCATTCATTGAAGGAAACAACTGCACCTGTTAATTCAATAAATTGAGCTTATTTCAAAAATACAATGTCTCCAGCTGAACATATTCATTCAATGAAGCAAACTGCATTCATTAATTGAATCAAACTTCAATCGGCCATTCAATGAATTCAATATTATCTAATGATTCCATGAAACAAACTGAGCTCATATATTTATTGAATGCACTCTTCTATTTTCTGAAACAAAGTTCAATCTTTCATTCAGTGAATCAAAGTCAACTCACTCGTTCAATGAAACAAACAGCACATGATAATTTAATTGGTAGAGTCTTCTCATGCATGCAATGGTCGAGCGTAACACATTAGTTCATTGAATCAAACGTCAATCGTACATTCAACGAATCAAGCGTTATTTATTGATTCAATGAAACTAAGTTAAATCATATATTTAATAAATCAAACTGCACTCATTCCTTCAATGAAGCAATGAAGCAAAGTGCACTTTGGAATTCAAAGACGAGAGCTGATCTCATAAATTCAATAACTCAAACTTTAGGCATTCATTCGATAACACAAACTGCACGAGTTAATTCAATCAGTAGCGCTTATATCATGAATACAATGTCTTGAGCTTAACGCATTCATTCAATGAAACAAACTGCAAACAAATTCATTGTATCAAATTTCAATCGTACATTTATTGATTCAATGAAACAGATGTAGCTCCTGTGACTTCACAGGAGGCTCCCAAGCACTGAGGATGTCACCTAGACAGGGCACGAAACGTTTGCAACAAAAACTACCAGCTCGGCAAACAGAACCACAGCAAGTAGCGCATTCATTTAATAAATCAAACTTCACTCATTCTTTCAATGAAGCAAAATGCATTCATCCATTCATTCGGTGAATCATTCTGAACTCATTATTTCAAAGAAAGAAAGTGCACGTATTAATCAATTAGTAGAATGTATCTGATGAGTACGATGTCTTGAGCTTAATCCATTCTTTCAGTGAAACGAACTGCATTCATTCATTTATTGAATCAAACTTCAAACGTACATTCAATGAATCAAACGTTATTCATTTATATTATGAAACACACCTAACTTATGAAACAGAATGCACTCATTCATTCAGTGTAATAAACAGCATTTTACACTTCAATAACTAGAACATATCCCATTGATTTATTGTCTCGAACTTAAAGCTCCATTCAAGGAAATGAAATGCACGTGGTAATCCAATGAATTGAGCTTATTTCAAAAATACAATGTCTCCATCTGAACATGTTCATTCAGTGAAGCAAACTGCATTCATTCATTGAATCAAACTTCAATCGTCCCTTCAAAGAATTCAATATTATCTATTGATTCCATGAAACAAACTGAGCTCATACATTTATTGAATGCACTCTTCTATTTTCTGAAACAAAGTTAAATCATTCATTTATTCAGCGAATCAAACTCAACTCACTCATTCAATGCAACAAACTGTTAATTCAATGACCAGATCTTATCCCCTGAATACAATGTCTCGACCTCAATGCATACATATTCCCTGATACAAACTGCATTCATTCATTGAATCAAACGTTATTCATTGATTTATGAAACAAACTTAACACAGTAATTTAATGAATCCAACTGCGTTCACTAATTCATTGAATCATACTGCACTCATTCATTCAACGAAACAAACAGCACATGTTAACTAAATTGGTAGAGCTCATCTCAAGAATGCAACGTCTCGAGCTTAACACATTAATTCAACTAAACAAACTGCATTCATTCATTCATTGAATCAAACGTCAATCGTACATTCATTGAATCAAACGTCAATCGTACATTCAATGAATCAAGCGTTATTTATTGAATCAAAGATTCAAAGTTATATCATATAGTTAATAAATCAAACTCTACTCATTCCTTCAACGAAATAAACTGCACTTTGGAATTCAAAGACGAGAGCATATCTCATTAATTCAGTGTCTCAAACTGAAAGCATTCATTCAATAAAACAAACAGCACATGTTAAGTAAATTGGTACAGCTCTTCTCATGAATGCTATGTTCGAGCATAACACATTAGTTCAACGAACCAAACTGCATTCATTCATTCATTGAATCAAACGTCAATCGTACATTCAACAAAGCAAGCGTTATTTATGGATTCATTGGGACAAAGTTAAATCATATATTTAATAAATCAAACTGCACTCATTCCTTCAATGAAACAAATTGCACTTTGGAATTCAAAGACCAGAGCGCATCTCATTAATTCGGTGTCTTGAACTGAAAGCATTCATTCAATGAAACAAACTGCATTCATCCATTCATTGAATCAATCTCCAATCGTGCGTTCAATGAATCAAATGTTATTTACTGATTCGCAGGATCAAAGTTAAACAAAATATCTCAAACTGACCGCATTCATATAAAGAAACCAACTGCAAGTCTGAGTTCAATGACTCGAGCATATCTCATTAATACAATGTCTCGAGCTTAATGCATTCATTCAGGGAGATGAACTGCATTCATTCATTGAATCAAATTTCAATCGGACATTCGGCGAATCAGGCGTTATTCATTGATTTAATCAAACAAAATTAACACAGTTATTTAATGAATCCAATTGCATTGATTCGTTCAATGAATCAAGCTTCATTAATTCATTCAATGTATCTAACTTTATGTATGGATTCAATGAAACCAACTTAATCCATACATTTAATGAATCAAACTGTACTCATTCATTCAATGACACAAACTGCACGTTTAATTCAATGACTGGAGCTGATCTCATGAGTTGAATGTCTCGAACTTTAGGCATTCATTCAATAACACAAACTGCACGAGTTCATTTAATCAGTAGCACTCATAGCACGAATACAATGTCTCGAGCTTAACGCATTCATTCAATGAAACAAACTGCATTCATTCATTGTATCAAATTTCTATCCTACATTTTTTGATTCAATGAAACAGATGGAGCTCATTCATTTAATAAATCAAACTGCACTCATTCATTCAATGAAACAAATTGCATTCATCCATTCATTCGGTGTTTCATTCTGAACTAATTATTTCAAAGAAAGAAACTCCACGTATTAATCAATTAGTAGAGCTTATCTGATGAATACGATGTCTCGATCTTAATCCATTCATTCAGTGAAACGAACTGCATTCATTCACTGAATCAAATTTCAAACGTACATTCAATGAATTAACCGGTATTCATTGATTTTATGAAACAAACTTAACTTATGAAAGAGAATGCACTCATTCATTCAGTGTAATAAACTGCACGTTTTACTTCAATGACTAGAACATATCCCATTAATTCATTGTCTGGAATTTAAAGCATGCATTCAAGGAAACAAACTGCACGTGGTAATTCAATATGTTGAGCTTATTTCAAGAATACAATGTATTCTTGCATTCATTCAGGGAGACGAACTGCACTCATTCATTGAATCAAACTTCAATCGTCCATTCAATAAATTCAATATCATCCATTGATTCCATGCACTCTTCTATTTTCTGAAACAAAGTTCAATCATTATTTCAGTGAATCAAACTGAACTCACTCTTTCAATGAAACAAACTGAACGTTAATTCAATGAGTAGAGCATATCCCCTGAATACAATGTTTCTACCTTTAAGCATACATATTCGCTGTTACAAACTGCATTCATTCATTCAATCAAAGGTCAATCGTACATTCATTGAATCAAACGTCAATCGTACATTCAACGAATCAAGCGTTATTTATTGAATCAAAGTTCTATCATATAGTTAATAAATCAAACTCCACTCATTCCTTCAATGAAATAAACTGCACTTTGGAATTCAAAGACGAGAGAATATCTCATTAATTCAGTGTTTCGAACTGAAAGCATTCATTCAATGAAACAAACAGCACGTGTTCATTAAATTGGTAGATCTCTTCTCATGAATGCAATGTTCGAGCATAACACATTAGTTCAACGAAGCAAACTGCATTCATTCATTCATTGAATCAAACGTCAATTGCACATTCATTGAATCAACGGTTATTCATTGATTTTATGAAACAAACTTAATTTATGAAACAGAATGGAGTCATTCATTCAGTGTAATAAACTGCACGTTTTACTTCAATGACTAGAGCATATTGATTCATTGACTCGAACTTAAAGCATTCATTGAAGGAAACAACTGCACCTGTGAATTCAATAAATTGAGCTTATTTCAAGAATACAATGTCTCCAGCTGAACATATTCATTCAATGAAGCAAACTGCATTCATTAATTGAATCAAACTTCAATCGGCCATTCAATGAATTCAATATTATCTAATGATTCCATGAAACAAACTGAGCTCATTGTTTCAGAAAATAGAAGAGTGCATTCAATAAATATATGAGCTCAGTTTGTTTCATGGAATCTTTCATTCTTTCATTCTTTCAAAGTTCAATCTTTCATTCAGTGAATCAAAGTCAAGTCACTCGTTCAATGAAACAAACAGCACATGATAATTTAATTGGTAGAGTCTTCTCATGCATGCAATGGTCGAGCGTAACACATTAGTTCATTGAATCAAACGTCAATCGTACATTCAACGAATCAAGCGTTATTTATTGATTCAATGAAACAAAGTTAAATCATATATTTAATAAATCAAACTGCACTCATTCCTTCAATGAAGCAATGAAGCAAAGTGCACTTTGGAATTCAAAGACGAGAGCTGATCTCATGAATTCAATAACTCAAACTTTAGGCATTCATTCGATAACACAAACTGCATGAGTTAATTCAATCAGTAGCGCTTATATCATGAATACAATGTCTCGAGCTTAACGCATTCATTCAATGAAACAAACTGCAAACAAATTCATTGTATCAAATTTCAATCGTACATTTATTGATTCAATGAAACAGATGTAGCTCCTGTGACTTCACAGGAGGCTCCCAAGCACTGAGGATGTCACCTAGACAGGGCACGAAACGTTTGCAACAAAAACTACCAGCTCGGCGAACAGAACCACAGCAAGTAGCGCATTCATTTAATAAATCAAACTTCACTCATTCTTTCAATGAAGCAAAATGCATTCATCCATTCATTCGGTGAATCATTCTGAACTCATTATTTCAAAGAAAGAAAGTGCACGTATTAATCAATTAGTAGAGTGTATCTGATGAGTACGATGTCTTGAGCTTAATCCATTCTTTCAGTGAAACGAACTGCATTCATTCATTTATTGAATCAAACTTCAAACGTACATTCAATGAATCAAACGTTATTCATTTATATTATGAAACACACCTAACTTATGAAACAGAATGCACTCATTCATTCAGTGTAATAAACAGCATTTTACACTTCAATAACTAGAACATATCCCATTGATTTATTGTCTCGAACTTAAAGCTTCCATTCAAGGAAATGAAATGCACGTGGTAATCCAATGAATTGAGCTTATTTCAAAAATACAATGTCTCCATCTGAACATGTTCATTCAGTGAAGCAAACTGCATTCATTCATTGAATCAAACTTCAATCGTCCCTTCAAAGAATTCAATATTATCTATTGATTCCATGAAACAAACTGAGCTCATACATTTATTGAATGCACTCTTCTATTTTCTGAAACAAAGTTAAATCATTCATTTATTCAGCGAATCAAACTCAACTCACTCATTCAATGCAACAAACTGTTAATTCAATGACCAGATCTTATCCCCTGAATACAATGTCTCGACCTCAATGCATACATATTCCCTGATACAAACTGCATTCATTCATTGAATCAAACGTTATTCATTGATTTATGAAACAAACTTAACACAGTAATTTAATGAATCCAACTGCGTTCACTAATTCATTGAATCATACTGCACTCATTCATTCAACGAAACAAACAGCACATGTTAACTAAATTGGTAGAGCTCATCTCATGAATGCAACGTCTCGAGCTTAACACATTAATTCAACTAAACAAACTGCATTCATTCATTCATTGAATCAAACGTCAATCGTACATTCATTGAATCAAACGTCAATCGTACATTCAACGAATCAAGCGTTATGTATTGAATCAAAGATTCAAAGTTATATCATATAGCTAATAAATCAAACTCTACTCATTCCTTCAACGAAATAAACTGCACTTTGGAATTCAAAGACGAGAGCATATCTCATTAATTCAGTGTCTCGAACTGAAAGCATTCATTCAATAAAACAAACAGCACATGTTAAGTAAATTGGTACAGCTCTTCTCATGAATGCTATGTTCGAGCATAACACATTAGTTCAACGAACCAAACTGCATTCATTCATTCATTGAATCAAACGTCAATCGTACATTCAACAAAGCAAGCGTTATTTATGGATTCATTGGGACAAAGTTAAATCATATATTTAATAAATCAAACTGCACTCATTCCTTCAATGAAACAAATTGCACTTTGGAATTCAAAGACCAGAGCGCATCTCATTAATTCGGTGTCTTGAACTGAAAGCATTCATTCAATGAAACAAACTGCATTCATCCATTCATTGAATCAATCTCCAATCGTGCGTTCAATGAATCAAACGTTATTTACTGATTCGCAGGATCAAAGTTAAACAAAATATCTCAAACTGACCGCATTCATATAAAGAAACCAACTGCAAGTCTGAGTTCAATGACTCGAGCATATCTCATTAATACAATGTCTCGAGCTTAATGCATTCATTCAGGGAGATGAACTGCATTCATTCATTGAATCAAATTTCAATCGGACATTCGGCGAATCAGGCGTTATTCATTGATTTAATCAAACAAAATTAACACAGTTATTTAATGAATCCAATTGCATTGATTCGTTCAATGAATCAAGCTTCATTAATTCATTCAATGTATCTAACTTTATGTATGGATTCAATGAAACCAACTTAATCCATACATTTAATGAATCAAACTGTACTCATTCATTCAATGACACAAACTGCACGTTTAATTCAATGACTGGAGCTGATCTCATGAGTTGAATGTCTCGAACTTTAGGCATTCATTCAATAACACAAACTGCACGAGTTCATTTAATCAGTAGCACTCATAGCACGAATACAATGTCTCGAGCTTAACGCATTCATTCAATGAAACAAACTGCATTCATTCATTGTATCAAATTTCTATCCTACATTTTTTGATTCAATGAAACAGATGGAGCTCATTCATTTAATAAATCAAACTGCACTCATTCATTCAATGAAACAAATTGCATTCATCCATTCATTCGGTGTTTCATTCTGAACTAATTATTTCAAAGTAAGAAACTCCACGTATTAATCAATTAGTAGAGCTTATCTGATGAATACGATGTCTCGATCTTAATCCATTCATTCAGTGAAACGAACTGCATTCATTCACTGAATCAAATTTCAAACGTACATTCAATGAATTAACCGGTATTCATTGATTTTATGAAACAAACTTAACTTATGAAAGAGAATGCACTCATTCATTCAGTGTAATAAACTGCACGTTTTACTTCAATGACTAGAACATATCCCATTAATTCATTGTCTGGAATTTAAAGCATGCATTCAAGGAAACAAACTGCACGTGGTAATTCAATATGTTGAGCTTATTTCAAGAATACAATGTATTCTTGCATTCATTCAGGGAGACGAACTGCACTCATTCATTGAATCAAACTTCAATCGTCCATTCAATAAATTCAATATCATCCATTGATTCCATGCACTCTTCTATTTTCTGAAACAAAGTTCAATCATTATTTCAGTGAATCAAACTGAACTCACTCTTTCAATGAAACAAACTGAACGTTAATTCAATGAGTAGAGCATATCCCCTGAATACAATGTTTCTACCTTTAAGCATACATATTCGCTGTTACAAACTGCATTCATTCATTCAATCAAAGGTCAATCGTACATTCATTGAATCAAACGTCAATCGTACATTCAACGAATCAAGCGTTATTTATTGAATCAAAGTTCTATCATATAGTTAATAAATCAAACTCCACTCATTCCTTCAATGAAATAAACTGCACTTTGGAATTCAAAGACGAGAGAATATCTCATTAATTCAGTGTTTCGAACTGAAAGCATTCATTCAATGAAACAAACAGCACGTGTTCATTAAATTGGTAGATCTCTTCTCATGAATGCAATGTTCGAGCATAACACATTAGTTCAACGAAGCAAACTGCATTCATTCATTCATTGAATCAAACGTCAATTGCACATTCATTGAATCAACGGTTATTCATTGATTTTATGAAACAAACTTAATTTATGAAACAGAATGGAGTCATTCATTCAGTGTAATAAACTGCACGTTTTACTTCAATGACTAGAGCATATTGATTCATTGACTCGAACTTAAAGCATTCATTGAAGGAAACAACTGCACCTGTGAATTCAATAAATTGAGCTTATTTCAAGAATACAATGTCTCCAGCTGAACATATTCATTCAATGAAGCAAACTGCATTCATTAATTGAATCAAACTTCAATCGGCCATTCAATGAATTCAATATTATCTAATGATTCCATGAAACAAACTGAGCTCATTGTTTCAGAAAATAGAAGAGTGCATTCAATAAATATATGAGCTCAGTTTGTTTCATGGAATCTTTCATTCTTTCATTCTTTCAAAGTTCAATCTTTCATTCAGTGAATCAAAGTCAACTCACTCGTTCAATGAAACAAACAGCACATGATAATTTAATTGGTAGAGTCTTCTCATGCATGCAATGGTCGAGCGTAACACATTAGTTCATTGAATCAAACGTCAATCGTACATTCAACGAATCAAGCGTTATTTATTGATTCAATGAAACTAAGTTAAATCATATATTTAATAAATCAAACTGCACTCATTCCTTCAATGAAGCAATGAAGCAAAGTGCACTTTGGAATTCAAAGACGAGAGCTGATCTCATGAATTCAATAACTCAAACTTTAGGCATTCATTCGATAACACAAACTGCACGAGTTAATTCAATCAGTAGCGCTTATATCATGAATACAATGTCTCAAGCTTAACGCATTCATTCAATGAAACAAACTGCAAACAAATTCATTGTATCAAATTTCAATCGTACATTTATTGATTCAATGAAACAGATGTAGCTCCTGTGACTTCACAGGAGGCTCCCAAGCACTGAGGATGTCACCTAGACAGGGCACGAAACGTTTGCAACAAAAACTACCAGCTCGGCGAACAGAACCACAGCAAGTAGCGCATTCATTTAATAAATCAAACTTCACTCATTCTTTCAATGAAGCAAAATGCATTCATCCATTCATTCGGTGAATCATTCTGAACTCATTATTTCAAAGAAAGAAAGTGCACGTATTAATCAATTAGTAGAATGTATCTGATGAGTACGATGTCTTGAGCTTAATCCATTCTTTTAGTGAAACGAACTGCATTCATTCATTTATTGAATCAAACTTCAAACGTACATTCAATGAATCAAACGTTATTCATTTATATTATGAAACACACCTAACTTATGAAACAGAATGCACTCATTCATTCAGTGTAATAAACAGCATTTTACACTTCAATAACTAGAACATATCCCATTGATTTATTGTCTCGAACTTAAAGCTCCATTCAAGGAAATGAAATGCACGTGGTAATCCAATGAATTGAGCTTATTTCAAAAATACAATGTCTCCATCTGAACATGTTCATTCAGTGAAGCAAACTGCATTCATTCATTGAATCAAACTTCAATCGTCCCTTCAAAGAATTCAATATTATCTATTGATTCCATGAAACAAACTGAGCTCATACATTTATTGAATGCACTCTTCTATTTTCTGAAACAAAGTTAAATCATTCATTTATTCAGCGAATCAAACTCAACTCACTCATTCAATGCAACAAACTGCACGTGTTAATTCAATGACCAGATCTTATCCCCTGAATACAATGTCTCGACCTCAATGCATACATATTCCCTGATACAAACTGCATTCATTCATTGAATCAAACGTTATTCATTGATTTATGAAACAAACTTAACACAGTAATTTAATGAATCCAACTGCGTTCACTAATTCATTGAATCATACTGCACTCATTCATTCAACGAAACAAACAGCACATGTTAACTAAACTGGTAGAGCTCATCTCAAGAATGCAACGTCTCGAGCTTAACACATTAATTCAACTAAACAAACTGCATTCATTCATTCATTGAATCAAACGTCAATCGTACATTCATTGAATCAAACGTCAATCGTACATTCAATGAATCAAGCATTATTTATTGAATCAAAGATTCAAAGTTATATCATATAGTTAATAAATCAAACTCTACTCATTCCTTCAACGAAATAAACTGCACTTTGGAATTCAAAGACGAGAGCATATCTCATTAATTCAGTGTCTCAAACTGAAAGCATTCATTCAATAAAACAAACAGCACATGTTAAGTAAATTGGTACAGCTCTTCTCATGAATGCTATGTTCGAGCATAACACATTAGTTCAACGAACCAAACTGCATTCATTCATTCATTGAATCAAACGTCAATCGTACATTCAACAAAGCAAGCGTTATTTATGGATTCATTGGGACAAAGTTAAATCATATATTTAATAAATCAAACTGCACTCATTCCTTCAATGAAACAAATTGCACTTTGGAATTCAAAGACCAGAGCGCATCTCATTAATTCGGTGTCTTGAACTGAAAGCATTCATTCAATGAAACAAACTGCATTCATCCATTCATTGAATCAATCTCCAATCGTGCGTTCAATGAATCAAACGTTATTTACTGATTCGCAGGATCAAAGTTAAACAAAATATCTCAAACTGACCGCATTCATATAAAGAAACCAACTGCAAGTCTGAGTTCAATGACTCGAGCATATCTCATTAATACAATGTCTCGAGCTTAATGCATTCATTCAGGGAGATGAACTGCATTCATTCATTGAATCAAATTTCAATCGGACATTCGGCGAATCAGGCGTTATTCATTGATTTAATCAAACAAAATTAACACAGTTATTTAATGAATCCAATTGCATTGATTCGTTCAATGAATCAAGCTTCATTAATTCATTCAATGTATCTAACTTTATGTATGGATTCAATGAAACCAACTTAATCCATACATTTAATGAATCAAACTGTACTCATTCATTCAATGACACAAACTGCACGTTTAATTCAATGACTGGAGCTGATCTCATGAGTTGAATGTCTCGAACTTTAGGCATTCATTCAATAACACAAACTGCACGAGTTCATTTAATCAGTAGCACTCATAGCACGAATACAATGTCTCGAGCTTAACGCATTCATTCAATGAAACAAACTGCATTCATTCATTGTATCAAATTTCTATCCTACATTTTTTGATTCAATGAAACAGATGGAGCTCATTCATTTAATAAATCAAACTGCACTCATTCATTCAATGAAACAAATTGCATTCATCCATTCATTCGGTGTTTCATTCTGAACGAATTATTTCAAAGTAAGAAACTCCACGTATTAATCAATTAGTAGAACTTATCTGATGAATACGATGTCTCGATCTTAATCCATTCATTCAGTGAAACGAACTGCATTCATTCACTGAATCAAATTTCAAACGTACATTCAATGAATTAACCGGTATTCATTGATTTTATGAAACAAACTTAACTTATGAAAGAGAATGCACTCATTCATTCAGTGTAATAAACTGCACGTTTTACTTCAATGACTAGAACATATCCCATTAATTCATTGTCTGGAATTTAAAGCATGCATTCAAGGAAACAAACTGCACGTGGTAATTCAATATGTTGAGCTTATTTCAAGAATACAATGTATTCTTGCATTCATTCAGGGAGACGAACTGCACTCATTCATTGAATCAAACTTCAATCGTCCATTCAATAAATTCAATATCATCCATTGATTCCATGCACTCTTCTATTTTCTGAAACAAAGTTCAATCATTATTTCAGTGAATCAAACTGAACTCACTCTTTCAATGAAACAAACTGAACGTTAATTCAATGAGTAGAGCATATCCCCTGAATACAATGTTTCTACCTTTAAGCATACATATTCGCTGTTACAAACTGCATTCATTCATTCAATCAAAGGTCAATCGTACATTCATTGAATCAAACGTCAATCGTACATTCAACGAATCAAGCGTTATTTATTGAATCAAAGTTCTATCATATAGTTAATAAATCAAACTCCACTCATTCCTTCAATGAAATAAACTGCACTTTGGAATTCAAAGACGAGAGAATATCTCATTAATTCAGTGTTTCGAACTGAAAGCATTCATTCAATGAAACAAACAGCACGTGTTCATTAAATTGGTAGATCTCTTCTCATGAATGCAATGTTCGAGCATAACACATTAGTTCAACGAAGCAAACTGCATTCATTCATTCATTGAATCAAACGTCAATTGCACATTCATTGAATCAACGGTTATTCATTGATTTTATGAAACAAACTTAATTTATGAAACAGAATGGAGTCATTCATTCAGTGTAATAAACTGCACGTTTTACTTCAATGACTAGAGCATATTGATTCATTGACTCGAACTTAAAGCATTCATTGAAGGAAACAACTGCACCTGTGAATTCAATAAATTGAGCTTATTTCAAGAATACAATGTCTCCAGCTGAACATATTCATTCAATGAAGCAAACTGCATTCATTAATTGAATCAAACTTCAATCGGCCATTCGATGAATTCAATATTATCTAATGATTCCATGAAACAAACTGAGCTCATTGTTTCAGAAAATAGAAGAGTGCATTCAATAAATATATGAGCTCAGTTTGTTTCATGGAATCTTTCATTCTTTCATTCTTTCAAAGTTCAATCTTTCATTCAGTGAATCAAAGTCAACTCACTCGTTCAATGAAACAAACAGCACATGATAATTTAATTGGTAGAGTCTTCTCATGCATGCAATGGTCGAGCGTAACACATTAGTTCATTGAATCAAACGTCAATCGTACATTCAACGAATCAAGCGTTATTTATTGATTCAATGAAACAAAGTTAAATCATATATTTAATAAATCAAACTGCACTCATTCCTTCAATGAAGCAATGAAGCAAAGTGCACTTTGGAATTCAAAGACGAGAGCTGATCTCATGAATTCAATAACTCAAACTTTAGGCATTCATTCGATAACACAAACTGCACGAGTTAATTCAATCAGTAGCGCTTATATCATGAATACAATGTCTCAAGCTTAACGCATTCATTCAATGAAACAAACTGCAAACAAATTCATTGTATCAAATTTCAATCGTACATTTATTGATTCAATGAAACAGATGTAGCTCCTGTGACTTCACAGGAGGCTCCCAAGCACTGAGGATGTCACCTAGACAGGGCACGAAACGTTTGCAACAAAAACTACCAGCTCGGCGAACAGAACCACAGCAAGTAGCGCATTCATTTAATAAATCAAACTTCACTCATTCTTTCAATGAAGCAAAATGCATTCATCCATTCATTCGGTGAATCATTCTGAACTCATTATTTCAAAGAAAGAAAGTGCACGTATTAATCAATTAGTAGAATGTATCTGATGAGTACGATGTCTTGAGCTTAATCCATTCTTTCAGTGAAACGAACTGCATTCATTCATTTATTGAATCAAACTTCAAACGTACATTCAATGAATCAAACGTTATTCATTTATATTATGAAACACACCTAACTTATGAAACAGAATGCACTCATTCATTCAGTGTAATAAACAGCATTTTACACTTCAATAACTAGAACATATCCCATTGATTTATTGTCTCGAACTTAAAGCTTCCATTCAAGGAAATGAAATGCACGTGGTAATCCAATGAATTGAGCTTATTTCAAAAATACAATGTCTCCATCTGAACATGTTCATTCAGTGAAGCAAACTGCATTCATTCATTGAATCAAACTTCAATCGTCCCTTCAAAGAATTCAATATTATCTATTGATTCCATGAAACAAACTGAGCTCATACATTTATTGAATGCACTCTTCTATTTTCTGAAACAAAGTTAAATCATTCATTTATTCAGCGAATCAAACTCAACTCACTCATTCAATGCAACAAACTGTTAATTCAATGACCAGATCTTATCCCCTGAATACAATGTCTCGACCTCAATGCATACATATTCCCTGATACAAACTGCATTCATTCATTGAATCAAACGTTATTCATTGATTTATGAAACAAACTTAACACAGTAATTTAATGAATCCAACTGCGTTCACTAATTCATTGAATCATACTGCACTCATTCATTCAACGAAACAAACAGCACATGTTAACTAAATTGGTAGAGCTCATCTCATGAATGCAACGTCTCGAGCTTAACACATTAATTCAACTAAACAAACTGCATTCATTCATTCATTGAATCAAACGTCAATCGTACATTCATTGAATCAAACGTCAATCGTACATTCAACGAATCAAGCGTTATGTATTGAATCAAAGATTCAAAGTTATATCATATAGCTAATAAATCAAACTCTACTCATTCCTTCAACGAAATAAACTGCACTTTGGAATTCAAAGACGAGAGCATATCTCATTAATTCAGTGTCTCAAACTGAAAGCATTCATTCAATAAAACAAACAGCACATGTTAAGTAAATTGGTACAGCTCTTCTCATGAATGCTATGTTCGAGCATAACACATTAGTTCAACGAACCAAACTGCATTCATTCATTCATTGAATCAAACGTCAATCGTACATTCAACAAAGCAAGCGTTATTTATGGATTCATTGGGACAAAGTTAAATCATATATTTAATAAATCAAACTGCACTCATTCCTTCAATGAAACAAATTGCACTTTGGAATTCAAAGACCAGAGCGCATCTCATTAATTCGGTGTCTTGAACTGAAAGCATTCATTCAATGAAACAAACTGCATTCATCCATTCATTGAATCAATCTCCAATCGTGCGTTCAATGAATCAAACGTTATTTACTGATTCGCAGGATCAAAGTTAAACAAAATATCTCAAACTGACCGCATTCATATAAAGAAACCAACTGCAAGTCTGAGTTCAATGACTCGAGCATATCTCATTAATACAATGTCTCGAGCTTAATGCATTCATTCAGGGAGATGAACTGCATTCATTCATTGAATCAAATTTCAATCGGACATTCGGCGAATCAGGCGTTATTCATTGATTTAATCAAACAAAATTAACACAGTTATTTAATGAATCCAATTGCATTGATTCGTTCAATGAATCAAGCTTCATTAATTCATTCAATGTATCTAACTTTATGTATGGATTCAATGAAACCAACTTAATCCATACATTTAATGAATCAAACTGTACTCATTCATTCAATGACACAAACTGCACGTTTAATTCAATGACTGGAGCTGATCTCATGAATTGAATGTCTCAAACTTTAGGCATTCATTCAATAACACAAACTGCACGAGTTCATTTAATCAGTAGCACTCATAGCACGAATACAATGTCTCGAGCTTAACGCATTCATTCAATGAAACAAACTGCATTCATTCATTGTATCAAATTTCTATCCTACATTTTTTGATTCAATGAAACAGATGGAGCTCATTCATTTAATAAATCAAACTGCACTCATTCATTCAATGAAACAAATTGCATTCATCCATTCATTCGGTGTTTCATTCTGAACGAATTATTTCAAAGTAAGAAACTCCACGTATTAATCAATTAGTAGAACTTATCTGATGAATACGATGTCTCGATCTTAATCCATTCATTCAGTGAAACGAACTGCATTCATTCACTGAATCAAATTTCAAACGTACATTCAATGAATTAACTGGTATTCATTGATTTTATGAAACAAACTTAACTTATGAAAGAGAATGCACTCATTCATTCAGTGTAATAAACTGCACGTTTTACTTCAATGACTAGAACATATCCCATTAATTCATTGTCTGGAATTTAAAGCATGCATTCAAGGAAACAAACTGCACGTGGTAATTCAATATGTTGAGCTTATTTCAAGAATACAATGTATTCTTGCATTCATTCAGGGAGACGAACTGCACTCATTCATTGAATCAAACTTCAATCGTCCATTCAATAAATTCAATATCATCCATTGATTCCATGCACTCTTCTATTTTCTGAAACAAAGTTCAATCATTATTTCAGTGAATCAAACTGAACTCACTCTTTCAATGAAACAAACTGAACGTTAATTCAATGAGTAGAGCATATCCCCTGAATACAATGTTTCTACCTTTAAGCATACATATTCGCTGTTACAAACTGCATTCATTCATTCAATCAAAGGTCAATCGTACATTCATTGAATCAAACGTCAATCGTACATTCAACGAATCAAGCGTTATTTATTGAATCAAAGTTCTATCATATAGTTAATAAATCAAACTCCACTCATTCCTTCAATGAAATAAACTGCACTTTGGAATTCAAAGACGAGAGAATATCTCATTAATTCAGTGTTTCGAACTGAAAGCATTCATTCAATGAAACAAACAGCGCGTGTTCATTAAATTGGTAGATCTCTTCTCATGAATGCAATGTTCGAGCATAACACATTAGTTCAACGAAGCAAACTGCATTCATTCATTCATTGAATCAAACGTCAATCGCACATTCATTGAATCAACGGTTATTCATTGATTTTATGAAACAAACTTAATTTATGAAACAGAATGCACTCATTCATTCAGTGTAATAAACTGCACGTTTTACTTCAATGACTAGAGCATATTGATTCATTGACTCGAACTTAAAGCATTCATTGAAGGAAACAACTGCACCTGTTAATTCAATAAATTGAGCTTATTTCAAGAATACAATGTCTCCAGCTGAACATATTCATTCAATGAAGCAAACTGCATTCATTAATTGAATCAAACTTCAATCGGCCATTCAATGAATTCAATATTATCTAATGATTCCATGAAACAAACTGAGCTCATATATTTATTGAATGCACTCTTCTATTTTCTGAAACAAAGTTCAATCTTTCATTCAGTGAATCAAAGTCAACTCACTCATTCAATGAAACAAACAGCACATGATAATTTAATTGGTAGAGTCTTCTCATGCATGCAATGGTCGAGCGTAACACATTAGTTCATTGAATCAAACGTCAATCGTACATTCAACGAATCAAGCGTTATTTATTGATTCAATGAAACTAAGTTAAATCATATATTTAATAAATCAAACTGCACTCATTCCTTCAATGAAGCAATGAAGCAAAGTGCACTTTGGAATTCAAAGACGAGAGCTGATCTCATGAATTCAATAACTCAAACTTTAGGCATTCATTCGATAACACAAACTGCACGAGTTAATTCAATCAGTAGCGCTTATATCATGAATACAATGTCTCGAGCTTAACGCATTCATTCAATGAAACAAACTGCAAACAAATTCATTGTATCAAATTTCAATCGTACATTTATTGATTCAATGAAACAGATGTAGCTCCTGTGACTTCACAGGAGGCTCCCAAGCACTGAGGATGTCACCTAGACAGGGCACGAAACGTTTGCAACAAAAACTACCAGCTCGGCGAACAGAACCACAGCAAGTAGCGCATTCATTTAATAAATCAAACTTCACTCATTCTTTCAATGAAGCAAAATGCATTCATCCATTCATTCGGTGAATCATTCTGAACTCATTATTTCAAAGAAAGAAAGAGCACGTATTAATCAATTAGTAGAGTGTATCTGATGAGTACGATGTCTTGAGCTTAATCCATTCTTTCAGTGAAACGAACTGCATTCATTCATTCATTGAATCAATCTCCAATCGTGCGTTCAATGAATCAAACGTTATTTACTGATTCGCAGGATCAAAGTTAAACAAAATATCTCAAACTGACCGCATTCATATAAAGAAACCAACTGCAAGTCTGAGTTCAATGACTCGAGCATATCTCATTAATACAATGTCTCGAGCTTAATGCATTCATTCAGGGAGATGAACTGCATTCATTCATTGAATCAAATTTCAATCGGACATTCGGCGAATCAGGCGTTATTCATTGATTTAATCAAACAAAATTAACACAGTTATTTAATGAATCCAATTGCATTGATTCGTTCAATGAATCAAGCTTCATTAATTCATTCAATGTATCTAACTTTATGTATTGATTCAATGAAACCAACTTAATCCATACATTTAATGAATCAAACTATACTCGTTCTATCAATGACACAAACTGCACGTTTTAACTCAATGACTAGAGCGGATCTCATGAATTCAATGTCTCGAACTTTAGGCATTCATTCAATAACACAAAATGCACGAGTTAATTCAATCAATAGCGCTTATATCATGAATACAATGTCTCGAGCTTAACGCGAACATTCAATGAAACAAACTGCATTCATTCATTGTATCAAATTTCAATCGTACATTTATTGATTCAATGAAACAGATGTAGCTCATTCATTTAATAAATCAAACTGCACTCATTCATTCAATTGGTGAATCATTCTGTACCTCATTATTTCAATGAAAGAAACTGCACGTTTTTGAACATAGAAACATCGATGTTGCGCCGATCCAAGCGCACCTAACCTACACTAGCCCACTATCCTCCATATGCCTATCCAATGCCCATTTAAATGCACATAAAGAGGGAGAGTCCACCTACTGGCAGGGCATTCCATGAACTCACGACTCGCTGAGTAAAGAATCTAACCCTAAAATCTGTCCTATACCTACCACGTTTAATTTAAAGCTATGTCCCCTCGTAATAGCTGACTCCATACGTGGAAAAAGGTTCTCATGGTCAACCCTATCTAAACCCCTGATCATCTTGAACACCTCTATCAAGTCACCCCTAAAATCTTCTTTTCTCCAATGAAAACAGCCCCAAGTGCCTCAGCCTTTCCTCATACGATCTTCCTATCCTGGTAAACCTCCTCTGCACCCGTTCCAGTGCATCCACATCCTTCCTATAGTATGGCGACCAAAACTGCACACAATACTCCAGATGCGGCTGCACCAGAGTCCTATACAACTGCAACATGACCTCAGGACTCCGGAACCTAATTCCTCTACCAATAAAAGCCAGTACATCATATGCCTTCTTCACCGCACTATTTACCTGGGTGGCAACTTTCAGAGATCTTTGAACATGGACACCAAGATCCCTCTGCTCATCCACACTAACAAGTATCTGACCATTACCCCAGTACCCCATCTTTTTGTTACTCTTACCAAAGTGAATCACCTCACACTGAACTCCATTTGTCACCTTTCTGCCCAGCTCTGCAGCTTATCTATATTCTGCTGTAACCTGACACATCCTTCCTCACTGTCAACAACTCCACCGACTTTCATATCATCCGCAAACTTGCTCACCCAACCTTCTAGCCCCTCCTCCAGGTCATTTATAAAAATGACAAACAGCAATGGTCCCAAAACAGATCCTTGCGGAACACCGCTAGTAACTGCACTCCAAGATGAACCTTTACCATCAACTACTACCGTCTGTCTTCTTCCAGCCAGCCAATTCCTAATCCAAACCTCCAATTCACCCTCAATGCCATACCTCCGTATTTTGTGAAGCAGCCTACCATGGGGAACCTTATCAAACACCTTACTAAAATCCATATACACCACATCTACCGCTTTCCCCTCATCCTTAGTAACCTTCTCAATGAATTCAATAAGGTTTGTGAGGCACGACCTGCCCTTCACAAAACCATGCTGACTATCCTTGATCACATTATTCCTATCCAGATATTCATAAATCCTGTCCCTTACAATTCTCTCTAAGACTTTGCCCACAACAGAAGTGAGACTCACCGGCCTATAGTTACTAGGGTTATCCCTTCTCCCCTTCTTGAACAAGGGAACAATATTTGCTATCCTCCAGTCTTCTGTCACTATTCCTGTACACAACGAGGACATAAAAATCAAGGCCAATGGCTCTGCAATCTCCTCCCTTGCTTCCCAGAGAATCCTAGGATAAATGCCATCAGGCCCAGGGGACTTATCTATTTTCATCCTTTCCAGAATTTCCAACACCTCTTCCCTACATTCCTCAAAGCCGTCCATTCTAATTAATTGTGACTCAGTATTCACATCGGCAACAATGTCCTGTTCCTGAGTGAATACTGACGAAAAGTATTCATTCAGTGTCTCCCCAATCTCTTCAGCCTCCACACGCAACTTCCCACTAATATCCTTGACTGGACCTATTCCTACCCTAGTCATTCTTTTATTCCTGACATACCTATAGAAAGCCTTAGGGTTTTCCCTAATCCTACCAACTAAGGACATTTTATGTCCCTCCTTGCTGCTCTTAGCTCTCTCTTCAGATCCTTCCTGGCTACCTTATAACTCTCAATCGCCCCAATTGAACCTTCACGCCTCATCTTTACATAGGCCGCCCTCTTCCCTTTAACAAGGGATTCCAATTCCACGGCTCCCTCACACAATCCTTTCCTCCCTGCCTGACAGGTACATACTTCACAAGGACAATCCATAGCTGCTCCTTGAACAAGCTCCACATATCAATTGCTCCCTTCCCTTGAAGCCTACTTTTCCAAGCCATGCATCCTAAGTCGTGCCTCACCACATCATAATTTCCCTGCCCCCAGCTATAACTCTTGCCCTGCAGTACACACTTATCCCTCTCCATCACTAGAGTAAAAATCACCGAATTGTGGTCACTGTCCCCAAAGTGCTCACCTCCCTCCAATTCTAACACCTGGCCTGGTTCATTACACAGAACCAAATCCAGTATGGCCCCACCTCTTGTTGGCCTGTCTACATATTGTGTCACACATTGGACAATCACCGACCCATCGAACGAACTTGAGCTATAGCTTTCCCAGTCAATATTTAGAAAGTTAAAGTCCACCATAACAACCACTCTATTACTTTCACTCTTCTCCTGAATCATCCTCGCAATCCTTTCTTCTACGTCTCTAGGACTATTAGGAGGCCTGTAGAAAACTCCTAACAGGGTGACCTCACCTTTCCTATTCCTAACCTCAGCCCAAACTACCTCAGATGGCGAGTCGTCATCCATCGTCCTTTCCACCGCTGTAATACTATCTTTGACAAGCAATGCCACACCTCCCCCTCTTTTACCCCCACCTCTGACCCTACTAAAACACTTAAACCCTGGAACCTGCAACAGCCAATCCTGTCCCTGTTCTACCCATGTCTCCGTAATAGTCACAACATCGAAGTCCCAGGTACCAACCCACGCTGCAAGTTCACCTACCTTATTTCGTATACTTCTTGCATTGAAGTATACACACTTCAAGCCACTTTCCTGTTTACAGACAACCTCCTTTGAGATTGATGCCATGTTCCTAACCTCCCTACACTCCAGGTCCTGCACCCTAAAGCTACAGTCTAGGTTCCCATGCCCCTGCAGAGTTAGTTTAAACAGCCCCCCGCCCCCCCAAGAGCACTAGCAAACCTCCCCGCAACGATACTGGTGCCCCTCAGGTTCAGGTAGAGACCATGCTGTTTACAGAGGTCCCACCTTCCCCAGAAGAACCCCAGTTATCCAGATACTGGAATCCCTCCCTCCTGCACCATCCCTGTAGCCACGCATTTAACTGTTCTCTCTCACTATTCCTCGACTCTCTACCACGTGGCACGGGTAACAAACCAGAGACAACAACTCTGTTTGTTCTAACTCTGAGCTTCCAACCTAGCTCCCTGAAAGCCTGCCTAACATCCTCAGTGCTCCTCCTACCCATGTCATTGGTGCCAATGTGGACCACGACTTCGGGCTGCTCCCCCTCCCCCTTAAGGACCCGGAAAACACGTCACGTACCCTTGCACCTGGGAGGCAACATACCAAACGTGAGTCTCTCTCGCCCCCACAAAACTGCCTATCTGTGCCGCGAACTATCGATTCCCCAATAACTATTGCTCTGCTCTTCTCCACCCTTCCCTTCTGAGCAATGGGGATAGGCTCCGTGCCAGAGGTCTGAACCCCATTGCTTACCCCTGGTAAGTTGTCCCCCCCACAAGTATCCAAAATAGTATACTTGTTCTTGAGGGGAACGACCGCAGGGGGTCCCTGCACTGGCTGCATCCTCCCAGTCCCCCTCACTGTCACCCATCTGTCTGAAATCTTTGGAGTTACTACTTCCCTAAAGCTCCGATCTATGACCCCCTCTGCCTCCCGAATGATCCTAAGTTCATCCAACTCCAGCTCCAGTTCCCTAACACGGTCTTGGAGGAGCTGGAGATGGGTGCACTTCCTGCAAGAGTAATCAGCAGGGACGACCATGGCATCCCTCACCTCAAACATGTTGCAAGAGGAACATTGCACTGCCTTCACTGCCATCCCTCTAAAAGTAACCTTTTGTAAAAAAAAACTAGGTCTAAAGAATAGAACAAGCAAAATGCAGCACTTGCCTACTTACCACAACGGGTTCCTCTCCTGCGCGCTTTCATTCCCGGCTGCCCCTCTGGTCCTCGTCATCTCCCCCGCTGCTCCCGCTCCTTCTGGGAAAGGGAAAACACTGCTGTCCGCTACCGGCATGTAATTTTTTTTTACAAACCTTAGCTGCAGTGTTCCGGCTTCTTCTTGCCTCCGCTGCTGCTCACACTCAAAATTAATTAATCAATTAGTAGAGCTTATCTGATGAATCCGATGTCTCGATCTTAATCCATCCATTCAGTGAACCAAACAACATTCAATCATTCATTGAATCAAATTGCAAACGTACATT